>NC_137067.1:16417103-16624830 GCF_032717465.1 Coenobita brevimanus | reverse complement strand
CCAGTGTTCCCACAAGTAACATTATCTACACCACTACTTCTGCTATCAGTACCATAGGATTACCAGCACCATTACTACCACTATCAGTACCACCAAGCCCTTACTTAACATGAATACTTCCCCTATCAGCAGCATCACCTTCTATCAACACCATCACTTTCCTGATCAACTTCATCACTTCTACTACTACCACCACCTTTAGTAACAAAAATACTTCTTTTATCAGCATCATCACCTTCTCCTATCAACATCATCACTTTCCTTATCACTACTACCACCACCTTTATTAACAAAAATACTTCTTTTATCAGCATCATCACCTTCTTCTATCAACACCATCATTTTCCTGATCAACTTATCACTTCTACTACTATCACCACCTCTATTAACAAAAATACTTCTTTTATCAGCATCATCACCATCTCCTATCGACACCATCAGCTTCCTTATCAGCATCAGCATTTCTACTACCAACACCAACGTCCAAGTCATCCACACCATCACTTCTCCCATCAACGTCATTGGTCCTCCTATCTGCACCATCACAACCACTATTAGCCCCATCACCCTCATCATCTCGACTGCCACACAGCCAGCGTATCACTGTGGAAATCAATGTAATGATGGATGGTGTGAGGTCAGGGCTGGGTTTTCACACGACCATACAGCCACGTCTCACGAGTTGGTCCCTCCCTCTGGCTGACTGTGAAAAAAAAAAAATAATATCCAATCTTTCCTCCCTGTCTTCCTCCCTTGCTCTTCCCTCTCTCCTCTCCTCCCTCCCTCACTACTCATCCTTCCTTTTCCTCTCTACTTCTCCTCCTTCTCTTCCTTTCTCTTTCTGATCTTTCTGTTCCCTCCCCCTCGCTCTTCTGTCACATATAACTCATGGTATCAATATATTTTTTCATTATAGTAAACAAAATATTTCAGTTCATGGTGTTTGCTCTGCTAAAAACTAAGCTAAACTTTTCTTTGCGTCCTGACCTGTTCTGTCATGTATTTACTGTTATTCAATTATACATTCCTCTTTTCATCACATCATCTCTTTATACTCAAAGTTTTTTTTTTTTCCCTGTCATTTTTCCCCTTTGTTCTTCTTATTTCTATCCAGTTTTGGCTAGAATTTCTGGCGATGCTTTTGTAACGAAACTGACTTCTTCACACACATTAATGCTCACATTTACATTACCACCATCACAACCACCACCACCAGTACCTTGATTACCGAGTCTACGCGTGTTGTATGTAGGTTATTGTGTGTATCTGAGAAGCAATGTGATGTTTGTGTGGATCGACTGACCAGGACAGTATATGCAAGTGCAGTAAAAAGGGGAAAGCGGGGAGGAGACGAGGATGAGAGGTGGGATGGAGATGTGTATGAATGAGGGTGGTATGAGTTGGGGCAAAAGCGGCTTGATGACATTGGAGGGGTGGCATTGAGGCATTTCTGTTTATGGTCACTCATTCCGGCATTAAGGTAACAGGCTATAGATTGACAAAGAAACAGAGAGACAGACAGACAGATAGACATAAATAGACAGATAGATAGACAGATAGAAAGACAGATAGACAGAAGTTGAATTATGTGTGTTGGATCGACGTATGACCAACTATTATCCAGAAGAAAGTCAACCACCTTCCCAACTAAGCTAAACTAACACACATTATTTTATTCTTGGTAACAATGCTCGTGACTTTTTCATCCTCTCAGTAACGCCTCTCTCAGACACCCTTCTCCATTCACTCCTCCGGCTCTCCATCCCACCTCACGCTACCCCTACGTCCTCACCATCTTTTCTCCTTTCCTTATCCTAATATGTTCAGGTCACGTACTTCAAAAACTGTAAATCATCTTACCACAGCACGCTACATTTTTTCCTACGATATGTTCGCTAAGTATTCTTTATTTACTAGGAATAATAGCCTAGCCTTGAACCTCTAACCCCAATACATTAACTCTCCCCTAACTTGAGATTAAGCTACCGTAATCAAAAATAATCTCTGACGTCTTACTAAACTTAACATTAAACAGAGAAACCTAATACAACTTGTCTTGGCATACCGGATTTAAGCTAATCTAACCTAAACCTAGAAGCATATCCTAGCTTAAATGGGCTCCTCCTAAGAAAGAAAAGGTGTCCAAATCGAGTATGGTTCAGGAAGTATGTAACCTCCGTTTGTAAGTTTAGTATTCCATCCCACACTACCTGCTTCCTCACCGCCCTTGTTCCTCTCCTCCTTCCGTCCCAGTAGCGCCCCGGCCCCATCCTGAGTTACCATTCAGTGGCGTTGTGCCATATTCGCTGCCTCGCCTTCTATCTGACCCCAGGTATTGACAAATGGAAGGGTCTGGCTTGGGTGATGGATGGCCTACCAAAGAGATCAATGGGTCCCTGGGAGGCGGTGTTGGGATCTTGTCGTGGGGGATCGACAGGGTCAGGAAGGGTGAGAAATGTAGGGTGCGGTAGATTGGGTGTGACAGGTGACGTGAGAATGGTAGATAATTTTGGAGGCAGGTAGAGTTGTAGGTAGATGGGCCAGGGTGCGCTGAGGTAGACACAATGGGATGAGTTAAGTTCGGTAGGTAGGGTGGACAGTGAAGCAGACAGGTTAAGGCACGAAGGGTGAGGTGAGGTAGGTAGAGTGTGGAGTGAAGTAGGTAAGAGGGGGCAGGACTGAGAAATGGACAGGATTTAGGGTGGGGTGAGGGAGATTAGGTCGGGTGAGAGAGGTAGGATGGGTGGTCAGGAGTTTTGATTAGAAAGTTGGACTCGTATGGCGGGTGAATATAACTCTTTGTTAGGTTGTCCCGTTTCAAGACTACGTTATTTTTTGCATCTCAGGCCGGAATACTTAACTAAAACACTAAGCGGGCAATGGATGAAGTATAGGCTATTTATTTCTGTACAGTACCACAGTATTTGCACCTACTCTAGATAATCAGCTTTATATTATTACCTGGGTACTGTAATTTAATCAGGCAAACTCAGTCTCATAACTGCCTTAACCAGGTGGATTGAAAGTGTGATACAGGTTTGCATCAGGAAGACAGGTGGAGTGTGTGCAGACAACGAGGCTTGGTTGGAAGGGACTTAGGGATGGCTTGAGGTGAACTGATGATAATTATTGGTGTGAAATAATGGGTGAAAAAGTATTAGAATTTTAACGGTGAGAGATTATGGTAAGTAGCTGCTGTAATATCTGAAATGGAAGTGAGGCTGGACTGGATGTTTGACCCTATGTATGTTGTTTGGTTAAAGTTCTAAGCAGGATAAACTGTAGATGATACTGGGTGGAAAAATTCATCTTTCTAAAATCAATCATATGTTCCTTATTGTCCCATCTGGAGTGCAGAGGCCTGGGGTTAGGGTTTTCAGTCCACATAATTACGGTGAGTGATCAGACCCTCTTTTCTGAGTGGCATTATAAGAGCAATAAAGCCTGAAACCCCAAGGAAGGAAACATTTATGGACCACATTCACATAGAGCACCTTAATCCATAGGACCGTCCGTTGCCCATTTGGTTTCATGCATACGGTTATCATGCAGCATATTAAGTGGTTTGCTAGACTACAGACACCAGTTTTGTTTGTCTGTCAGTGTGGAGCCACCTGAAGGTAACAGTACAAGTATGTGGATGGTATGTTAATGGAAGGAGGCGGAACTTAATGTTTAAGAGGTTGGGTCTAGATTCACAGACATACGATCATTTCCCTCTAGTAATATTTTCCCGACTCTCTTCTGGCAGCTATGGCAGGAAAGGAGTTACAGGAATTATTTTTATGTGACAGCAAGATGAACCACACAACTAAAGAGTGTGAGAAAGAAGGATACTCCCTGTCGTTTGGAGAGAAACGAGAAATATGGAAAACACGACAATGACGAAGGAAGACTGTAAACGAACGTAAACTTTTGATATGGCTGTGCAAAGAGGAAACCCGAGAGGAATCTGAATATCGTCTGTGAATTCTTATTTTTTCGTTCATAAAAAAAGTTATGAGTTTTGATCTTTTGTTTGTGAAACCCGACGCTAGACTAATTTTAAGTTCCTATATCTGAGGGAGAAAAACTGCTTGTTTCATTATGTGTGTGTGTGTGTGTGTGTGTGTGTGTGAACCAGGCCCGTGCGTGCGTGCCAATTTGCATATACCCTCGCGTTCTTTTGTTTATGTGCGTGCGTGGGGTGGTTTGAAGGTAGAGAAATCTATGCTTGCTTTCATCCAAGTATAATCGTTTATGACTTTCGCATTTGTCAAGTTATTTCTGCATCGATACAAGATACTTTGAGTTGCACTTGCATATATCTGTCACGGATGAGATTTATTGCACATCTACAGTAGATATTGAAGTGAGTGAAAAATAATATGGGACATGTGAATCTATCTATTGCCAGACGCTATAATCCCGTAAGGGGTGGCCATTTGACTTTGAAATGTCTCATAATTTGCCGACAGTGTTCTAACAAATAAATTTATAGGTTCAAAATATAGGGTGTTTTGATTTCAGTCTTAAGTGAGGTTGTGTTGATTATGCAACTCAAAATTGAAAGAGTAGCTCTGATATCTTTTGTGGTTTTATGTATGCAGGAGGATGCTAATGTGCCGTGATTAGAGATATGTACACACACACACACACACACACACACACACACACAAACACAAAACGAACATAAATACTGTATATATTATGCATACATATAGGCTATACAGATCTAAATATACGTGTACCGTTTCCAATCTCGTATGTTGCAGGGACGGCTTCGGCTAGTTTTGCGAAAAGCTTAAAAACTTTGGCTGGCTTATGACAACATGAACCATCCACACATACAATGGAGACAAAAAGCAGACCCGGAAGAGCATGGAAAAGGTTATGGGAAATGCAAAATAGTGCAGGGTGCCTCTAGTAACGAATGGCAGTCCTCGCAACACAAGAGAATTTGTTTGCGTTATCACCAACCTGTATTCATGGCAGTCTTATGAAGACACGAACATCCTTACTGTGGGACGTTCTGCGATGCTGCTCTTTCCCTTCTCAAATCTGAAAAACACAAGAGGCAACATAAATAATACACACAATTGTAAAAATGGTATATTCATTCTTTCCGTTGTCTGTTTTGATTTATATATCTGAAAACAAAGGGTAGGCCCAGATATAGCGCTCCTCCTTGCACTCCACCTTGCATCACTTCACTTCCTTCTCGCACTGCCACACCCACGCCCACACCAGCAGACCAAGCCATCCACACATTTAAGATACATTAGGGCGAATTTCTGATGGAGCGCCAATTACGGACCACCACGTGTGATGAGAGAGATATTCAAACGGCAATATACATACGTGAGGAGAGAGAGAGAGAGAGAGAGAGAGAGAGAGAGAGAGAGAGAGAGAGAGAGAGAGAGAGAGAGACAGGTCGATAATCTCGTCAGTTGAGGAAGCTACCTAACACCTTTTCGTTAGAGACTTATTTATTACACCTAATCGTCGTCATCTGTGCTACATAAATCCCTCCAAGATCGCCATACTCTGCATAGATAACGTACAAAAGGGTATTAAGCACCCATATTCAAAACAAATCGCTAAGGAAGAGGTGTTAGGGAGCTTCTTTAACCTACAAGATTACGAGTCACAGAGGGAGGGTGGGGTGGGGTGGGGGTCAGGTCGTTTGCCAGGTCGGGGTCACCAATAGCTGGGTGGTGGAGACACTGGGCCCAGGCTGGTGGTCAAAGGAGGCATTATTAAAGTACCCCAAGTGCTTCAATAAGGTGATATATTTGTAAAGTTTGTGCTGCTGCTGCTGTGTGACAAGACTCATGGAGGGTGATATTTATTAGTGGAGGACTGAGAGAGAGAGAGAGAGAGAGAGAGAGAGAGAGAGAGAGAGAGAGAGAGAGAGAGAAATACCACCTATTTTAAGGAAGGAAATCTCGCATTCCGATAGCGCCTTCCTCATATTACTTTAGACACCTGCAAGTGATTTTAATTTTAGGACACACCTGTTGTACTGAGGCGGTAAAGGAAGGCTGTCTCAACCTCTCCAGTGTCAAAAATGTCTCCTAAGATGACAACAAAAACAAAATGCAAATCGTGTCAATGGATTTAGTGGGTTAAACTGATGTCATATTTATGTCTCTTACCTATAGAGAGCGAGAGACTAACGAGGAGAGTGTATGTGAGTAAATGGAGGGGGGAGACGGAGGGGGAGGTCGAGGATGAGATGGAGGGATGGAGTGGAGAGGTATATGAGAGAGAGGGGTGTGAACTAGGAGGAGGGCAGTGAAATGATGAGGGACAGGGCGACATTGGGGTGATATGTTTGTGGCTACCCCTTACGGGATTAAGGCGTCTGGCAAGAGATAGATAGACAGACAGATAGATAGATAAATAGATGAACCTGTAGTCAACGCTCACGTCCCCCACCTCACTGTTAAGATTTACGCAGTACCATCCAAATATGTATACACTTTTGAACTAGCATATTCATTAACCATAACCCACACTGCCATCACCTATCATCCACTACACGTACAGCTGGCCACATGAACCTGGGACAGCGTCAATGCATGGATAAGGTCGTGCATCTGCTGCACTTAACCTTGACGGATTAATATGTTAATTGGTGGCAGTGATGTAAACGAAATGGGGTGTCAAGTATTAAACAAAACTGCAAAGTACGTGTGATGCAGGGATGTCAAAAGGTGTCAGCAGACCTCCACTTCACATGATTACTTTCCTAGGTGTATACGTGGCCAACTGTAGACTCGAGACGGATCCACCACCTCACCAGCAATCTCACGTCCTCCTGTATTATCTCTTTCATTGTCAAGTTGCTGTAGTTTTTCTGTGATCTAGCATGCACCTATAAGACGCTTAGGCCTGTGAGTTAGACGTAGGATTTCGAGAACGTGTGTGGTGTGTGGATGACTGTTGTTTACTTCGCTGGGTACTATGTTCATAGTTATCCCGCCCTTGGTACTTACTCTTCCTTGTTTCTGGCTTGTACCTCTTTTCCTTAGGTGAGATGATGAACAAATAGCATAAACATAGCTTGCTGTACGTTCATGGTGCTAGGAAAAAGATCAAATATAAAGGGGATAATAGTAAGTTCTAAAAATGGATGACAACATAGCAAGGATTTTCAGAAGAACGAGGCGAGCATTGACTGAAGGACCTCTATATTATGCTCAAAGACTTCTTGATTTTCCCAGTGTATGTTACATGGCAAATTTCGTTTGTTAAGATGCGTCCATTAGCTACAGGGGTCTATTTGATATATATGTAATAATTATGGGTTTTTATTTTCTAGAAGCATGGTTTAGAAATTAGACACTCAAGATGTCCACTTAACTCATTTCTATCTATCTATTGCCAGAAGCCTTAATCCCGTAAGGGGTGGCCGCAAACAAATCGCCTCCATGTCGCCTTGTCCCCCGCCATTTCCTCCACCCAGCTCACACACCCCTCTCTCATGTACCTCTCCATTCCATCCCTCCATCTCATCCTTGGCCTCCCCGTCCTTCTCCCCCTCCATCTCACTCATATACTCTCTCCTCGTCAGTCTCTCACTCTCTATCCTCTCCACATGACCAAACCACCTCGTTGTCTAAGGCATAAAAAGGATATTAAGACAAGTTTCCATTAAAGACGCCCATTACTTGTCTAAAAACAAGATATTTTACGTTTCAATATAGCATTAAGCTTTTTTCCACTCCATGATCCACACAGGTCTCCACCACACACTCCACTCGTCCTTCCACCCATTATTACGATGACGTTTTCTTCCATATATTAGTTTTATCTCGTCAGTTCAAATTAACAGTGACGATGCTTCTCATAGTGAATGGGATAAAAATAATCTCCATTCACCTCTTCCACTGTGAACTGATTACCAAAATATAAAGAAAATCGTGATATGCTAAAGACTTTAAGATAAAAACAAACATCTTATTGAAGGGAATGAGTCACCTCCCCCCATACCCGACGCCTTCAGCCCCATACAACCCCCCCTTAAAAACAACAGGTGAAATCCTTGGCTGATCCTCAACCCTTCCACTAGGTTTGATCGAAATCACACACACACACACACACACACACACACACACACACACACACGCACGCACGTCAAGCAAAACATCAAAGCCTCTCTCGCTTCAGGTGCGCGGGTGTAGTAGAATTTTAATGTGGTTGTAGAGACGAATGAGACCAAATCAGGTATCAGAATAACAGAACGTAGGTCGGGTAATCGAAGTATTCTCTCTCTCTCTCTCTCTCTCTCTCTCTTCGGGGTAATTCTTTCTCCTCCATCTTTTCCTTCAAGCTGTTATGCTGGAGGGTGAAGTGGGTGGGGAGAGCTACAACATACTCTCCATTCCTGTAATGATAATCGTATTTTTAGCGAAGGTTGGAACGCACTTCATCGTTTGGATTAAAAGTTATGGTCTGTAAGATCTATGTATCTGGGGCGCGTTGTAACCTTCTCTAACACACACACACAGACACAGACACACACACACACACACACACACACACACACACGCACACACACACACGCACACACACACACACACACACACACACACACACACACCAAGGGACCCTCCCTCACTCAGGCCGTCACCCCATAGGCCACAAAAAGGTGGGTCGAGTGAGTCAGGTGGCCCATTTACCTGGAATCTCGCTCACGGGCCGTTTTTGCCACATCGCCTTCATATACTTACTTAAATTACAGGTATTAGTTTTGTCTGCAGCGAGACGGGCAGCTTAGGAAGGAATCATAATAAAGTAACTGAAGAGCGAGTCACGAAGAAGTTACGCTGAGAAAATAGGGTTGAGGGCAGAAGTTAGAAGCAGTGCCGTCTAGCTACGGGGGGGAAGGGGCATGGTGAGCGCCCCCACTCCAGTCAGACCCACGGCCCTCCCACTGCCCTCCCCCTACTCGGAATTTCAGCAATGAATCCCCTCAAAATTGGGACTGGCCCCACTAAACTCCCACATTGGTGGCGGTCTGACTATGGTACACTGTCCGAATGGTATGTTTCCTGTCAATACTTCCGGGATGCTGATAAATTTATGCAGAGAAAGTACAGTTACGGCCAGGAGTTATGGCGAGATGACGATGCAATTTGTGGTCAATAACTCTGGCCTGACGGCATCAAAAGCTTTGCTAATGTCTAGTGTGGCTAAGAGTGTTCTGTGTGATGGCCTAGCTGAATTGATGTGTAAGGTCTGTAAGAAGAGTGTTTGTGCCGTGTAGTGGCCTATAATCATGTTGCGACGGGGCTAGGGGGATGTGAGGTGTAAGTAATTGTAATACCAGTCGTTCAGTGACTTTGGAGAGGGTGCAGAGGAGTGTGCTGGGGCGGTGTGAGGAAGGTAACAGCCTTTGTTGGGTTTGGGGATAGTGATGACAGTACCATGCTTCCAGATGTTGGGTATAATGTTGTGTGAGTAGCTGTAGTTTGATATGTTGGTGAGTGCTTGTATGCCTTGTGGTCCAAGATGTTTAAGGGGTATGTTGTTTATGTTGTCTGGTTCACAGGCAGATGAGTGCTTAAGGTTGCTAATGATGTGCTTCATTTGGTTGTAAGTGAAAGGCGTGAAGTCTGTGTCTCCGGGGAACTGTCTCTTGCGTTGAATGACACGTCGGTCGTCGAGATGAGGGTTTACATAACTAAGGTGTCAAAAGTGATTTATGAGAGTGTTTGCTTCTTGTCTGCCTGAGGGTATGGTGTCTGTTGTTATGATGGCAGCATGTGATTGTGTAGTGTTGCTGTTGGAGAGTGTGATGCTGTTTTGTGTCTTGTGGAGTTGCTGGTGTCTGTTTTGTGATCAAGAATTTGGAGATAATTATTCCTATTTGCTGTTTGCTGCTCTATTTTATTGTTTATTTGAGTGCTGAGTTCTTGTATTTGTTGTATGGTGTCTTGTGTAAGGGGTGATGGGGAGTGTTGTAGTATGTCACATAGACTGATGAGGCATTGAGTTTCTAGTGTGAAGTTGGGGTTGAGTCTCATTAAGTTGCCTGTAGGGAAGTGCCTTTTGTCTGCGTTTTGCATAATTGTATTGAAAGTGTGCACAGCGGTGTTGATATTTGTGATGGGTGTACTGTTTAGTGTTTCAATGTGTTTTTCTGTTTCAATTGTGAAGGCCTCCCAGTTGGCACTCCTATAAATAGTGTGTGTGTGTGTGTCTGTGGCCAGCTGGGGTGATTCTGGTTTTGGTGGTGATGATAATTGGGGGGGTGTATTTGTTGATGGGTCTTGGATTGCACTCGATGTCACCGGATAGACGAAGTGTTTGAGAAATGACCACCGGGGAGTCATTTCTCGGTGAAGAAAAAAGTGTTGTTGTGTGTGTTGTGTTGGGAGATGTGGTACTTGCCCAGGCGACCAAAGCCACTCCCAGATTCTCGGACGTTGGGTTTGTGGTGGTTTGGCCCCCATGCTGTCCTCCTCCTTCGCTTCGACAGCCTCTGGGGGGTGGACCCACGACGAAGACGCCACCGCTCCGGGTTACCAGTTACCCCCCTTGGTGTTCCCGTACTTATTTTACCTACCAGCCCCTAAAGGCTGAATGGATACCTGAGTTGGGTGGCACCAATACATCATAGGCACACTGATTCACTCTCACTACACCTTCACCATCACTCCCTAGTCACTCCATCACTATCACAACCACACTGAATCATTCTTACTACACCTTCACCATCACTCCCTAGCCACTCCATCACTATCACAGCCACACTGAATCACTCTCACTACACCTTTATTTCACCATCACCCCCTAGCCACATCATCACTATCACAACTACACTGAATCACTCTCACTACACCTTCACTATCACTATCTCTCCCAAGCCACTCCATCACTATCACAGGCACACCTAATCACCCTCACTACATCTTCACTATCACCATCACTCCCTAGCTACTCCATCACTATCACAGCCACACTGAATCACTCTTACTAGATCTTCACTATCACCATCACTCCCTAGCCACTCCATCACTATCACAGGCACACTTAATCACTCTCACTACACCTTCACCATCACCATCACTCCCTAGCCACTCCATCACTATCACAGCCACACTGAATCACTCTCACTACACTATCACTATCACCATCACTCCCTAGCCACTCCATCACTATCACACACACTTATCACTCTCACTACACCTTCACTATCAATATAAGTCCCTAGCCACTCCATCACCATCACAGCCACACTTATCACTCTCACTACACTTTCACTATCACCATCACTCCCTAACCACTCCATCACCATCATATCCACTTACTAGCACTCACAAAATCACTCCCTCATTAAGCCTTACACTTAATACAAAATGATGAAAAAACTAAAGGACTAAGAATGATGTCAAAATAAATCGTAATACAGAAAACAGAGACAGAAATGAAAGTTTAATTTACTTAAGAGGTAGATTACGAGAAGAGGGGAAAACAGATAATGAGGAAAAGGTGAATTTATTGAAAAAAATTGAAAAACTGCAAGATGTTAAGAACGAATGACAAGAAACAGGAGAAAAAAAAAAAAAAAGACCTGTAAAAGTGAAAAATGCAAGTAATGAGAGAGAGAGAGAGAGAGAGAGAGAGAGAGAGAAATAATCCCACATTATTAGTAATTTCAAAAAAATAGGCCTTAAAACCTAAATGTCAAAGATTCCAAATTTAGCAGCAAAAATGTACTAAACTGGAATCTGGCCAAAAAAAGAGAAGGAGAACGAGAATGTGAGGGCGGTGAAGGTGAAGGTGAGGGCGATGAAGGAAGTGAGGGCGATGAAGGAAGTGAGGGGGTGAAGGTGGTGAGGGGGTGAAGGTGGTGAGGGGGGTGAAGGAGGTGAGGGGGTGAAGGAGGTGAGGGGGTTGAAGGAGGTGAGGGGGTGAAGGAGGTGAGGGGGTGAAGGAGGTGAGGGAGGGTTAAGGAGGTGAGGGGGGTGAAGGAAGTGAGAGGGGTGAAGGAGGTGAGGGGGGTGAAGGAAGTGAGGGGGTGAAGGAGGTGAGGGGGATGAAGGAGGTGAGGGGGTGAAGGAGGTGAGGGGGGTGAAGGAGGTGAGGGGGTGAAGGAGGTGAGGGGGATGAAGGAGATGAGGGGGTGAAGGAGGTGAGGGGGGTGAAGGAGGTGAGGGGGGTGAAGGAGGTGAGGGGGGTGAAGGAGGTGAGGGGGATGGAGGAGGTGAGGGGGATGGAGGAGGTGATGGGGATGGAGGAGGTGACGGGGATGGAGGAGGTGATGGGGATGGAGGAGGTGACGGGGATGGAGGAGGTGACGGGGATGGAGGAGGTGACGGGGATGGAGGAGGTGACGGGGATGGAGGAGGTGACGGGGATGGAGGAGGTGACGGGGATGGAGGAGGTGATGGGGATGGAGGAGGTGAGGGGGTGAAGGAGGTAAGGGAGGTGGAGGTGGTGAGGGGGATAAGAGAGATGAGGAGGATGAGGGAGGTGAGGGGGATGAAGGAGGTGAGGGGGGTGAAGGAGGTGAGGGTGGTGAAGGAGGTGAGGGGGGTGAAGGAGGTGAGGGTGGTGAAGGAGGTGAGGGGGATGGAAGAGGAGAAGGCAATGAAGGGGAAAAGAGGGATGAGGGAGGTGAGGGGGATGGAGGAGGTGAGGGTAATGAAGGGGGTTGAGGGAGGTGAGGGGGATGAAGAGGGTGAGGGGGATGAGAAAGGTGAGGGTGACAGAGGAGGTGAAAGAGGTGAGGGCGGTGAAGGAGATGAGGGAGGTGAAGGAGGTGAGGGGGATGACGGAGGTAAGGGCCGTGAAGGTGAGAGAGATGGAGGTGATGGAGGTGAAGGCCGCCCAAACCAACATCCTCAATGGCCACCTCATCCTGGAGGCTGTCAATCCAGGACCAAGGCCTTTGGGTGTTTTGCAGGACTTTGGGGCCTCTCTCTCTGGAGGGAGGGATCGAGGGAGAGAGGGAGGGAGGAGAGGGAGAGACGGAGAGAAGGAGGGAGGGAGGGAGGGAAGAGAGGGAGACACGAAGAAAAGGAGGGAGGCAGGGAGGGAGCTTTTTGGACCCGGCAAAACCGCCCCACCCTTGGGTGTTTTAAAGGATTTGAGGGCCGCTCTCTCGGTAGGGAGGGAGGGAGGGAGGAAGGGAGAGAGTTTTATGGCCCCGGGCACACAGTGCCCCGCCCTTGGGTGTTTTAAAGGTTTTTTGGGCCGCTTTCTTGCTAGGGAGGGAGGTAGGGAGAGTGTTTTTTGGCCTCGGGCACACACCGCCCCGCCCATGGATGTTTTAAAAGTTTTTGGGGCCACTCTCTTAGAAGGGAGGGAGGGAGGGAAGGAGAAAGGGAGATAGTTTTCTGGCCCCGGGCACACACAGCCCCGCCCTTGGGTGTTTCCAATGTTTTGGGGGCCACTCTCTTGGTCGGTAGGGAGGGAGGGAGGATGAGAGAGAGTTTTTTTGACTCCGGGCACACACTGCCCCACCCTTGGGGGTCTTGAAGGTTTTTGGGGCCGCTATCTCAGTAGAGAGGGAGGGAGGGAGGAAGGGAGAGAGTTTTTGGGTCCCGGGCACACAACACCTCACTCTTGGGTGTTTTAAAGGTTTTGGGGGCCGCTTTCTCAGTAGGGAGGGAGGAAGGGAGAGAGTTTTTTGGCCTTGGGCACACACCGCCCCGCCCTTGGGTGTTTTCAAGGTTTTTGTGGCTGCTCTCTCAGTAGGGAGGGATGGAGGGAGGAAGGGAGAGAGTTTTTTGGTCCAGGGCACACACCGCCCCGCCCTTCGGTGTTTTAAAGTTTTTTTCGGCTGCTCTCTCAGTAGGGAGGGAGGGGGGGAGGAAGGGAGAGAGCTTTTTTGGCCCAGGGCACAAACTGCCCCACCCTTAGGTGTCTTGAAGGTTTAGGGGGCTGCTATCTCGGTAGGGAGGGAGGGAGGGAGGAAGGGAGATTTTTTGGGCTGCGAGCACTCACCACCCCACCCTTGGGTGTTTTATAGGTTTTTGGGGCCGCTGTCTATGTAGGGAGGGAGGGAGGGAGGAAAGGAGAGAGTTTTTTGGCCCCGGGCACACACTGCCCCGCCCTTGGGTGTTTTAAAGTTTTTTTGGGCACCTTTCTCGGTAAGGAGGGATGGAGGGAGAATGGGGGAGAGTGTTCTGGCCCCGGGCACACACAGCCCGACCCTTGGGTGTTTTAAAAGTTTTTGGGGCCACACTCTCAGTAGGGAGGGAGAGAGGGAGGGAGAGAGGGAGGGAGGAAGGGTGAGAGTTTTTTAGCCTCGGGCACACACCACCCCACCAGTGGGTGTCTTCAAGGTTTTGGGGGCCACTATCTCGGCAGGGAGGGAGGGAAGGAGGAAGGGAGAGAGTGTTTGGGTCCCGGGCACACACCACCCCACACGGATGTTTAAAAGGTTTTGGGGGCTGCTGTCCATGTAGGGAGGGAGGGAGAGAGGAAAGGAGAGAGTTTCTCGGCCCCGGTCACACACCGCCCCGCACTTGGGTGTTTTAAAGCTTTTTTGGGCTGCTCTCTCAGTAGTGAGTGGGGGAGGGAGGGAGTTTTTTGGTTGCGTACACACACCGCCCCGCCCTTGGGTGTTTTAAAGTTTTTTGGGGGGCCGCTCTCATCTTGTTACACTGATGGAGGAGCAAATGGCAATGCTGAATACTGAATGGCATATTTGAATCTCGTCACTGCCATATGGGTTATGGAACGGTGTGTTCACCCTGTAATTCTTTCTTCAACCATTAACTACTACTTTTTGTCCATGATTCCATCCATTCCTACTTCTAACCTTCGCTATTAAAGCTTGGTGTAATTGTTAATAATATACTAACCTCAGAGATAAGCCTTAAATCCTTCAAGTATAGATTTACAATAACTGTGACCTTCCCTACACTGAATAAAATCAAGTGGTAACTTAATTAAAATGGAGAAAGACGTCACCTTAATGAAGTGGTTACTTTTGGACACACAGCCTGGAAGATAATACATGGTTTTTCAGTATAGTATTTCAAAGCTCTTCATCATGTGATGCAAAATATAATGCATAGTTCAGCTTTTTTTTTTTATCACAAGATATTGCTCCTGTTTGGACACCAAGTTAATTCACAATCAGTATCCACACAAAGGTCATAGAGATGGGAAAGCATTGGCAGTACCAGAAATGAAGAGCCTCACTCCTACGTTGTATTCTATGATGGACAGAAACTTCAGTGTTTCATGAGGTCTAGCAGTCTTCCACCAAAGAAAATACGGCATGCAAGCACGTACGCGCGCGCACACGCACACACACACACACACACACACACACACACACACACACACAAAATCCCTGATCACCGCCACAAAATTAACATTGTAAACACACCCACCATGTTGACTAAAACACATAAATATTTTCTTATATAGACATTATACTTGCTTTTTACTGCATCCACTTCTGGTTTTGGCAAGTGGTTGTGAATGGACGGAGAGGATACAGGCACAGGTGGACTGGGTAGGTGTGTACCAGGTGCGGCCACTCGTACACACAAACGCAAACACACCCACCCAAACACATTCATGCATGCGCGCACACGTACGCACACATACACACGAACGAACGCTATCTTTTAACACACATGTACTCAGACATGTGCACAGTTGCCTAAACCTAGACATGAGTTAATGCCAACGTGCACATATACGGTTATACATGAACCTTTGGCAAAAATATACACACAACCAAATTAAAGGCACAGATGTATGCAAGGGTTTAATACTGTCATTAATTTCAATCCTTAATGTTCCCCTTGTAAGGCAAATTGTCTTCTGGTTGGTGATTATTACCATATGCATACAATGTCCCTAACTTTTGCAGCTGGAGACTCCGGTGGTTAGGTGGGTAGCGTGTACTTATACCAATCCTAATCTGAATTTGATCGAGGTTCCCAGCAAAACAAACTTCCACATCCAGTTTTCACCCTGCACTCAAAAGTCCTTCATCACACCTACACCCAGGCATAGAGCAGGGGATGTGGGTTAGGCACATTCTACTGTCAAAAAGTATTATTTCTCGATCCTACGGGACAGTTCTCTTCCAAAACCTATAAAACACGGCTTTAAGCTGCCCGCCTACGCTAGGCATGTGTAAGTCAGCTGCAGTTCAGTACTTACGGACATACAACTGTGGTCTGTGTATATACCGGAGGGATGTGTAGAAGACTATTTCATATATAGGAGTACTGGAAACCATATTTGTGTGCCATTAAGTAAACAGCAAAGAATAAGCTCTATCAGCAGGAGTTCGTGCGAGAAGTGTGAGGGGGGGGAGGGGTGTTGTGCGCCGTATTCAGACTCAAGTACATTAATTTAGGTCTATTTTAATCAAATTACGTCATTTTAGGTCAAATCCGGTGCTTTCAGATCCAACAGACCAGTTCACATACATTCAAGTTCCAAGTATTTCCTGGAGAGAACAACTTACATGCTTCCAGCCTTTGCTTCTATCTTCCGTACTTAAAAAAATGCCAATGAAGTTATGTTAAAAAATCAGTCTTCCCGGAAAATTGATATTCGATACGAATTTCTATACAAAAAATCTTAGTGTAATCCAGTAACATCGCCAATATAACTTACCAATAAATATGAAGTGATCATCATGTTTGGGTAAATAAAATGGCAAAGGTAATCGATCAATATGAATGAGGCGACACCGTGTATGTGTTAATATGACCACCAAACCAACCCACCATATGTATCAGGCGAGCATCATGTATGGCGGATTGGGTCATGATGCATTGTGCAGTATCACAGGTTTAATAACTCTACAGTTGTTGAGAAAATGAATGTTCAGTGAGTCAGCAGAAAAAGGGTGAACTGGGCGGAGAGGAGTGGGTGTGACGGAGTAGGTGACTGTGGGTGGTGAGGCAGAAGAGGATGAAGTGGACCCTGTGAAGAAAGATGTTGTACAAGGGACTGGGTTAGCAGTGAGAAGATTTCTCTTACAAATCTGATATCTGGTGGGGATGGGGGGCAAAAAATGGGTGTAGTGTTGGGTGGGGTGCGCGAAGGCTTAGGATTGTGGTAGGTGGTTGGGTAGTGCGAGGGGAAGTACACCCAGCAAATATGGGCGTCTGCAAGATATAGGCGCGGTTAAGAATTAAGAACATTATTTTTCTTAAGAAATAACGAAAAATAACAGAACAACACGCACTCCCTATTCTTATACACTTGGCATCATACGACTCAAGTAAGAATATTTTCCTTATTCTTATTTCATACGAAACTTAGCAACACCTTTGCTTTTTTATTATTTTGCATACTGCACCTTGATACTATCTTGAGTGATATTCATTTGATATACGTATTGTTAACGTCAGTAAAATATAAGAGGATACTGAGATGTGCAAGTAAATCGCTGAGGGGGAAGTAATAGGAAATCCCAAGCCGGCAAAAAAGACGACTTGCACTCTTGAAAATTACGCAGCGCCTCCCGAGTCAAACTAGACTTAAATCATGAAAACCACCCCACCTTGTTGAAAGTTAACAGAAATATTCAGTAATAATGGCCACACCTTCACCGTCATTAGTTCATCACTCTTGACTCGCTGAGATTTTAAATACTACGTCTACAGTTCGCAGATTACCCCACTAATCACTGATTAGTCATGGCGTGTGTGTGTTGGGGGGGGGGGTGGCTAGGCAGAGTTGTGTATGTGTTAGGGTCAGCCTGGTAGGGAACATTACTGGTGTCTGGTTTCGCTGCATCCTTCTCGAACTTGGTAATGGTCATCGGAGTGGTGATGTGGATGTGATAGAAAGTGTTAGGAGAAATACACTGGGGTGGTTTGAACATGTGGCGAGAATGGAAAGCGAGAAACTAACGGAGAGTGTGTACGAAAGACTAACGAGGAGAGTGTGTGCGAGTGAGGTGGAAGGAGGGAGAGGGAGAGGGAGGCCTAGGATGAGATGGAAGGACCGAGTGGAGAGGTATATGAGAGAGCGGAGTGTGAGCTGGGAGCGGGGCAGTGAAGTGGCATTGGACAGGGCCACATGGAGGCGATTTGTTTGTGGCGACCCCTTACGGGATTGAGGCGTCTGGCAATAGATAGATAGACATGACACACTGAACAGTTGCTTTGAAAAACTGGAATACTACGGCTGTATTGCTAATTACTTCACTACGATGAGGACTTTTATATTATTCCTGATATCATAAGATGTCTGGCAATGAGGAGACCAGCCACAATCGCCATCAATCCATACACCACCAGACATCTCGCCTATGTTGAATAAATCACCTGATAATAGCAAATATATTTTGTTAAAAGACGCCATCGCAGTGTACGGGTTAAAACACAGAGGGCAAGTCACCTGTCAGATCGTAATTTGGACACCCATGATGGACATAAAGTGTGCTGGGTTTCTTTGTGTATCTGTTAAATGTGCTGTGTACAGTGACATACAAGACAACCCACGTGGTCCACATCTAATTCTTACATTTGTACCATATATGAGTCAGATATCGTGGCTTTACGTACACATTCACCCTGTCAGTTTTAATAATACAGCAGAGTTTCACAGTATACTGGATACTGCACTAAGTTAATTCACACAGCTGAAGTATTATATGCCCGATTTGTTTGCGTCAGTGACCCTACAATATACAGCTTCCGGTGGTCGGGTGCCGAATGGATCTATCAATATTCCTGACCCGCGTTCGATCCACTAGTAGAACATTCAAAAGGGCGTGAAAATTATCTCACTCGCAAACATGCTCTTCACACACTGTGTACCAGTTGCTCTTCGGAACCCGTAACACACGGACTGATCTTGTAAAGCTAATTGTCCATGTAGAGTGGGTGCAAGGCGGCCGCTGCAGTATATACTCGTACACCCCGTACACTATGCCATCGATATAAAAACAAAATTTCGGGTTATCTTTTCCGGCAATGGGTTAGTCTACAGTGTTACGTGTCTGTCTTGTCCGCATCACCAGTTAAAATGCACACTTTGGAGCCGTCTTTGTCTGGCCACTTTCAAGTCTGTGGTTGTGAATGTAAGATGTTTTTTGGCAGTTTCTCTCTGATGAGTTGGTGTTATGTATGTGTCTTGTCCTCGTCAACAATAAAAGTAAAGGTTTTAGTATTGTCGTGTTTCTGTCCACGTTTATGAGTATGTGTAGTGGGTGAGTCCATTTTGTATGCGAGATGTCCCACCGTGAGCAAGACTGTGGATGTAAAGTAAGGGACAAAAAGATGGCATGAAAGTCCACTGCTTCTTCCTCTCACTTAGGGTATGTCCGTCACTTTCCTCCCTGATGCATCATATCAGAGACAATCGTCCATCAACAGAGAAGCGTAACAAGCTTCTCTCAGTTTTGGAATATTGGCCAATAGATCAAAGTGGCAAACAGTGGTGAAATATTCGGCAAACTTTTATTCCCGATTGTACACGCTCATGACGTCAAGTGCATACCATCTGAATTTCTGCCATTTGTACACAAGCCAGCGGTTGTGCCGTGTTGCCATCAGTAAGGAAAAACCAGGTTTGGGCAAAAAATAGCAAGGATAATAATATTTTTGTAATTAAAACCTTCAATTAAGTGACAAATGTGAATAAGAAAACACTGAACGACAGAATATGTTCACGTAAGAAACTACAATATAAGAAACAAATCAGCCAAAAGACCAAACATGAAAAGGGCCGGAGGTATGTAAAGGAAATAAATCCATAATATTTATAAGGCAGGTACAAGACTTATTTGCATACCTGACCTCTTTACACACACTCGGTCGTCACGACAAACCCCGACGCGAGAAATGTCAGTTCCTCCAATCAATTTTTGTGCCGTATATTCTCGAGATCCGTGGAATTCCGCAGCTAAGAAGATTAACCCACGTGGAATTGAACACAGAGTAACGAGACGACCGTGGAAACTTTATGTTTTTGGAAAAAATTATACTAAGACATTGAAACTGCGGTTTCTCTTACTTGGAGAGAGTCTGAGTTGGGCCGAAACTCTTTTATTTTCACAATAATCACAATACCAGTATGTGGGTATTATTCTTCAGTTTAAACTACTGCCGTTACTGTGAAATCATAAGCATATCTTCTTATTATTGTCTGACACCGCATCGCGAAAGGAGTAGCACCTCGAGGCGTGTGTGTCCCTCTTCGCAACAAACAAGTCCTCGTACTTTATGAAACCTAGCACGTTTTTTCTTCAAGATTTATTCCCAGTCTCCCTCACCTCCTTCTCCCCCTCCTAACCACCTCACTCTCGTACGTCCTCCCACCCATTCTTTCTTTGTCCATCTTCCAGCCACTCTTTCATTGTTCACCTCAATGTCGGTCTCCCCCTTTTACTCCTCCCAGCCACCTCACTCACACTCTTATATTCTGGCTTTCCATTCACTCTACATGACCTAACCACCTCGGTCCTAGCTTATATTATATACTCTGATACAGTATATCTTATGGCAAACGCTCCCAGAAAGTTATATCCACACTATTTTGTGTGTGTGTGTGTGTGTGTGTGTGTGTGTGTGTGTGTGTGTGTGTGTGTGTGTGTATGTGATATATAGAGCAGGAAGAAGGGCGGGGGTGGGAAGAAAAACTAGGTCCTCAATCCAGCAACGTCATACATCAGTTCACATCCCCAGCCAGAATTTACATGTAGTGTTGGTATGATCCGTTGTCTGGGATCTCTTGCCAAGATTTACTGACAGTTTGATGATGATCCTTTTATTTAACTTACATCTCGGCTAAAATTTATGCCCAGTGCAAATATAATCCTTTAATAAAATTTACATCAGAAGTTAAAAAATTACATTGTTGAGCGTTACCCCCTAATCTAACTCTCCTAGTCAAAAATTTACAGTCATTATATAGTTAGTTACATCCCAGCCAAAATCTCCCGGCGACAGATGTCAAGCAGGAGAAGGAGGTGGGAAGAGTAATAAATAGGTACGCCAAGTCCTCATACCAGCAGGTTCATATTTGCACACGTCTGAGTTGAAGCAGGTGATGATCGGGGTTACAGTGAGATGACGAGTGGGACGGCAAACTGTGCTAGTGTTGTGAGAGGCAGACACGCGACCAAGGCTTCAGGGTGGGCGACTCAGTGGTCTTGTCAGTTTAGTAATGTTGTCATATATAATTATACTAAAATGGTGAGATCAGTTCCCTTTATATTAACCTGTTCACACCTAGAAATAAGACAGGGACATGGATTAACAATGAGAAGGTTGCCTGTCGTAGTCTGGAGTACACTGAATATTGAGTGCTCCCCATGTTTGTCATGCCTGAATCCAATCCGGTCAGACTGCTGGACACTGAATGTTTCCCCCTTGTCCCTGTTGACCAGGTACGAAGTTGCAAGGTTGGGTTAAAGCTGATGGGTTTAGGAGAGATGTAGGTAGTACTGGACAAAGATTTCTGCCCCCTTTTTATTCCCGGATGTTATTTCCACTGTCGTAGGTACTGGTCAATGATAAAGACTAAACAAATTAAATGTCTGTCTTAATGATCTTCGTGCAGTCAATAGGCTTTCATTCAAGAGTTTCCTTTTCATGTTTTGGGACACGATGGACTTGCTTGAGCCCGTCTGACTGCCACCGAGTGTGCAGGACGGATGCTGAGTGATGTTCACAAGGGCACAGGAATCAGATAAGGCCGCTTCCACAGCCGCCTCTTTTTGTTACAGTGCTAACTAGCAAAACCTTCACTCTTTGTGTCCGCGTCCAATAACTTCTGGTAGTGATAGTGAATGTACGAATGATTTACATGAATATACTCAAAACCCTTACTATGGAATCCTTAGCGAGCTCTGTACCTACCAAGTGAAGCGTCCTGTGTTTGCAGTTTTCTTCACCGAGATGCAACAAATCATCAGCGGGTGTGACCCCTTTTGGAGACGAACAGAGACTGTCCCATCGTGTAGTTCATGATAGACCATATATTGCGCATTCTGTTTCTCACTATCACCTGCATTTTGCCTGGCACTGAGAAACGGCTTGCCGAGAACATGGCCCAGTGAAACAGAGGGCTGTGCAAATTTTCATTTCGATCTACATGATCAGATAATTAGTGTCATAATACGCCAGAGCTCGTCCTTAAGCGGTGCCCCTACGAGCTAACACATTGCTACCACAGTGAAACAACCAAATCTACACCATAATACTCTCCATTATTGCTGTCTTTACTTAACCGTCTGTACCTTGTATATATTTTACTCTTCTTCAAACATCCCACGAAATTATTCATTTACTTATTACGAAGCAAACTAACACAACAAACACAACACCAATGTCTACTACCTCTGTCTTTTGTTTCACCATCTGACATTCCATGTGTCCTGCTATATCGCTATCTTGTATTACATTTATCCAATCTCTACCTAATCCTTCAATAATCTTATCCATTTACTTCCATAACCAAAACCTACACCATACCACTCTCTATTACTGTCCTGTATCCATCCTACTCTCTTGCTTACCCTCCATCACTTCAACCATCATTTTTAGTTTTTAGATCCTCATATGGCAGACGCACTTGGAACAGGAAGTTGGTCTAATAACTCGAATAATAAGGTGATATCATGTCTCATGTGACAGTAACAGCAAATTGGGTTTACTTGAGGTGTGTCATATACTCGCTTTGGTCGTAATAGTAGTAGTTGCAACCCCACACTCATCTGAACGTGATCCCAGTGAACTGCAGACCAAAAGTGCTCTTATTTCGCAGTCCACCATCATCATTACGAGGGATGTCTGTACAACCAGGCAGCTCCACCACTTGGTCATACATGTGGCACTGCGTGAAGTCATCATCCCTCTCCATCACCTTAATTACTGTAAAAAGAGTTTATGGAAAACTGTATCATCTGATAATATTCTGGTCAAGCACTATGTGGCATATGAGGTTTACATTAACTCTTAAGTCTTTTCAGTACCTCTTCATTGGCGATTTACTTTATATGTACACAATAATATTGTCTTGTTAGTTTTTATATGTCCTTTAGCTTCGGCACAATTTGCATCACTGACATACGTGACCATATGACAAGGCAAGATCAAAGATAAATCGCCTATAAAAAGGTGTTATGTATACTTCTTAGTTCACCTGCTCCTCTCCCGATGACGACTCGGAGAGATGCCTGGAACCACTGTCTGATACTTCTTCATTTCTGCAACAATCGCGGCCATTCCTCTAACATTCACTCTGTCGAACACCACCTTTCCTCCTCTAAACCTCACCTTCTCTTCTTGACAGAGACTCAGCTGTCTGAGGCAACTGACAGCAAACCTTTTTCTGTTCGCTCCTATTATCTGTACACTGGTTTCAAAGCCAATGGTGGCTGTTGTGCATATGTACGCAACGATTTATCTTCCTCTCATGTCGTTGAACTTGATTCTTCTGAATTCTCTACTCCCTGGCTTCGGCTTTTTTGTCATTCTCTGACTAAATATATCTGTTCTGTTTACTTATCTCCTAATTCTACTGACTATCAAAAATTCTTTGACTATCTTACTTCCACCATGGAACACATTCTATCCATTTTTCCTTTCACTGAAATCTCCATTCTAGGAGATTTCAATGTTCACCACCACCTTTGGCTTTCTTTTTTCACTGATCCACCTGGTGAACAAGACTACATCTTTTCTATCCTTAATGTCCTAGAGCAGATTGTACAGCACCCTACCTGTATCCCTGACTGACTTCGAGAGAGCTGAAACATAACTGACCTCTTCCTTATAACTAATCCATCAGCTTACACTGTTAATCTTTCCTCTCCGTTGGGCTCTTCCAATGACAACCTTATTACCTTAACCTGTCCTATCACTCCGGTATGGCCTGTGGACCCTCCAAAGAAACGTCATCTGTGGCACTTTGAAGCTGTAGACTTGGGGGCCCTCAGGCAGTACTTCTTTGATTTTCCATGGAATGATTATTGCTTCCATGGCCAGGAGCCATCTGAGTGTTCCTTGCTCATTACAGAGGTTATTCTCTCGGGCATGGAAGCATACATTCCCTTCTCATATCCTTTAACTAATGCAAGAAAGCCTTGGTTTAATCACTCTTGTTCTAATGCTGTCCGCAACAAGGAGAGGGCCTATAAAAGGTACCAGAGCCAACCCACCCCTGAATCACATCTTGCTTATGTTTCTGCCCGGAATCATGCTAAGTCTGTTCTTAGCTCTGCTAAAAATAATTTCGTCCGTACTAAATACTCTCAACTCTCCAACTTGAATTCTTCCTGCTCCTTCAGGCACCTTGCCAAAAACCTAACAACTTTACCTTATCATCCTTCGCTCCTCTTTTCTGTTCTGATGGCTCTGTAGCTATTTCTTCTACTGATAAAACAGATCTCTTTGCTCAGACTTTCTCCTCCAATTTCATATTTGACGATTCTGGTGCTGTTCCTCCATCACTTCTCCCCTCAGACTTCCTCATGGCTGACATTAACATTTCTTCAGCTGATGTATTTTCTGCCATCACTGGCCTCAAAACTAACATGGCATATGGGCCTGATGGAGTCCCTTCTGTTGTCCTCAAGAACTGTGCTTCAGTGCTTACACCCTGCCTAGGTAAACTCTTTCACCTTTATCTGTCAACTTGTACATTTCCTTCTTGCTGGAAGTTTGCTCTCATTCAGGCAGTCCCAAAGAAGGGTGACCATTCCCAACTCTCTAACTATCGTCCAATTGCTTTAACATCCTGTGTCTCAAAAGTTTTCGAGTCAATTGTTAATAGAAAAATGTTAAAGCATCTTTCCTATCACAACCTTCTTTCCGATCGTCAGTATGGGTTTCGTCAGGGACGCTCCACTGGCGATCTTCTCACCTACCTTTCATACTCCTGGTCATCCTCCTTTCAGGACTTTGGCGAAAGATTTGCCATTGCACTTGACATCTCAAAGGCTTTCGATCGAGTCTGGGATAAATCTTTAATTTCCAAACTGCCCTCTCACGGTTTCTATCCTTCTATCTGTGCCTTCATCTATAGCTTCCTTTCTGGTCATTCTATAGCCGCTGTTGTAGACGGCCATCGTTCTTCTCCTAGATCTATCAACAGTGGTGTTCCTCAAGGCTCTGTCCTATCACCAACTCTCTTCCTTTTATTCATCAATGACCTAAGCTGTACATCTAACCCTATCCACTCGTATGCTGATGATTCCATCCTTCACCATTCCATTCGGTTCCCACAATGTCCATCTCAGCAGTTACTTCAACAAATATGGGATGAGGCTATGGCACACCTAATGTCTGACTTGGCTTGTATCTCTGACTGGGGTAAACATAATCTTCTTGTTTTTAATGCATCAAAAACTCTTGTTTTTATACCTATCAACCCGACAGAATCTTCCACAGGTGTACCCACTAATGTTTAATAATATCCAGGTGAATTCTGCATCATCCTTTAACATGCTTAGGGTTTCATTCACTCGGGACTTATATTGGAAAAATCATATTACATCTCTCATAAAATCTGCTTCCAAGAGATTAGGTGTGCTAAGCCGACTCCGTACCTTCTTTACCCCTGCACAGTTGTTGACTTTATACACAGGTTTTATTCTCCCCGGTGTAGAGTACAACTCTCATGTGTGGGGAGGCTCCCAATATTCAGCTCTTCTCAGCGGGGTGGAGTCAAAGGCTTTTCGTCTCATCAACTCTCCTCCTCTTACTGGCTGCCTTCAACCTCTGTCTCATCGCCGCAGTGATGCATCTCTATCTCTTTTCTATCGCTACTTCAATGGTCACTGCTCCTCTGAACTGTCTGCTTGCATCCCTCCACCTCTACGACGAGTGCATAGCACTCGTCTAGCAACAAACTCTCATCCCTTTTCTGTCCAACTCTCTAATGCAAGAGTTAACCGGTACTCTCAGTCCTTCATTTACGTAACAGGTCAACTCTGGAACTATCTCCCTCTGACTGTTTTTCCTGCTGCCTATGATCTCCAGTCTTTCAAACGCAGTGTGTCCATGGATCTCAAAATGAACGGATCCTAAATTTGGCTCTCTTTTTTATTGTTTTCGTTTTTTCTTGGAAGGAACGGTTTGTGGGCTCCGGCCTTTGGTTCCTTCTTTCTTGCATAAAAGAAAAAAATAGAAAACGGGCTTAAGGGCAGTTATTTGTACTGGCTTGGAGACACTGAAGATGATATTAATTGATGCCTTTGTGTACGTTGACGCCTTTGTGTTGTACCTGTGCTGTTCCCAGACAACTTTATTCAGCTCAGGAGAGAGAGTCCTGTAGTGAAGGATCAGAAATAATCTCCAGTGCCATCTGCCCTACTATAGGCCTACCTCAAACTGAATATATACCTCTGAGAGAGAGAGAGAGAGAGAGAGAGAGAGAGAGAGAGAGAGAGAGAGAGAGAGAGAGAGAGAGAGAGAGAGAGAGTCCTGTAGTGAAGGATCAGAAATAATCTCCAGTGCCATCTTCCCTACTATATAGGTCTA
The DNA here is from genome assembly GCF_032717465.1 of Coenobita brevimanus. Taxonomy (NCBI): domain Eukaryota; kingdom Metazoa; phylum Arthropoda; class Malacostraca; order Decapoda; family Coenobitidae; genus Coenobita; species Coenobita brevimanus. The sequence goes on along the minus strand of NC_137067.1, from coordinate 16,598,413 downwards.
CCTCAAACTGAATATATACGTAGAGAGAGAGAGAGAGAGAGAGAGAGAGAGAGAGAGAGAGAGAGACCTGGAATCATAAACCGATCTAAGGCCAAACAGTCGACTTCGTCCAGTGACCTTGACCTTCGACCGACTTCTCCACAAATAGAATTACTTAGCTTTTGCCTGACCCCTAATCTTTCCACCAACTTCAGTGTAAATCGAATCAAAACTGCATGAGGTGATCTCTTACTGTGACCTTCATCTTTGGTTATCAATATCAAATTCATCTTTGGTTGACCCTCAATCCTTCCACCAAGGTTGGTCCAAATCGAATCAAAACATTTTGAGTTACAGAGTCACAGGGCCAAACATCTGACCCTGCCTTGTGATTCTGACCTTTTGGCGGAGAGTTCTCAAAACCGAATCTCTTATCTTAGCTGTACCCTGATGTCCCCCCCCCACACACACACACACAGCTTGGTTAAAACTGGTCTGATACTATTTACACTGACTTACCATGTGACCCTGACCAGTTTGGGTCCAAATCTAAACCTGTGAGTATATGACCGAACTTACACTAGGCCTTGCTCTGTGATCTTACCCCCCCCCCCCCTTTTTTTTTTTTTTTGCTGAGACTTTTCAAAATAGAATCCCTTAATCCTGGTTCTACTCTGAACCTCCTCTCCAACAAAGTTCGGTCACAGTCGGTTTGAAACTAATTAAACTCGCCTTTCTCTGTGGCCTTAGTATTAAACTGTTTTCAAAATCGAAATCCTGTATTCTGGCCTTACCCAGAACTCTTCCACAAAGGTTGCTGAAAATCGTGTAAAAGCTCGACCTTGCCATGTGACTCTGACCTTTGACCTGTTGTTTTAAAGCTATAGGTCAACCCCTTGGCTGATCCTCAACCATTACACCAGGTTTGGAACAAGTCCTATCAAAACTGTTTTATCTTTTGCGTTCACACTCAGACACATGGGTCGAATTTTTTTCTTGCCTTGCAAAACTGATTTAGTTATTTTATTCACACACGGACACACATGGGTCGAATTTTTATCTTGGCCTGCGACCTTGACCTTTGACTGCTCTTTACACAATTTACTTTTTTATCTTACCATTAAACCTTCCACCAAGTTTGGTTTAAATTGGATAAGAACTAAGATCAACTTGATAAGCCAGACTTTGACCTTTCCTTGTTACCTTGACGTCTGATTTGGTGTTCTGAAAAAAAGAAAAAGAAAAAGTTTTCATCTTGACTGGCCCTCAAGCCTTCCAACAAATTTGGCTCAAATCAGATCATACCTGTATGAGTTATTGTTACACACACACACACACACGCACACACACACACACACACACACACACACACACACACACACACACACACACACACACACACACACACACACACACACACCAAGGAATACCTCTCTAACTAGTCGATTACCAGTTGGTGAAAAAAGTGGCCGTTGTTACGTGAGTAATCATCATCACTCTCATCATTGTCATCCCCGCCTCAGATTTCACCTTGAAGGAGTACAGTATGGTACACACACAGACAGCAAACATGCTTCTATCTACGAATTTTCGAAGTCAGTCTGGTGAACCCTCAGGAAATGTTGCTGATGACACAGTTATGTAGCCACACAATTCAAGGTGTGTCAGTTTCTGCAGATTCACCATTATCAATGACCAAGGACAGGAAAGCTGGACGAAGGACAATACTTTTGTTGTCTACTTTACAGTGTTTTTCATATGATATTTAGTTCATTCTTCCAGCTGTATTAAAAGAAACAGCAAGTAAATCATTAATAAGCTGTTGATGGAGAACATTTCCAAACCTTCCTCTACTTGAAAATGTAGAGACGAAGTCGCAGATATTCCTGCAGTGCTGTGCATATTGAAACACATACTGAACAGTTCTGTAAACGGTATTCTGTGTCTGCTTCAATATCCCTACATTATCCATATCATTACACGTCACTTTCACATATAATTTGGCATTGGCTTATATATTTACTAATTATTGCCGGACACCTTGAAATGAAAAAAAAAAAAAAAAAAATCGCTCAGGTCTAGATTCATGTGAAGTTTGAGTCTAAACTCTAAATCCTTCCTTTGGTCGTCCAGTGGGTTAAAGTGCCCCAACTTGATTTAGTCAAAACGTTCACATTCCAGACACAGTTGAAGTGTATTACTAGGTCTCAACACTATAGTGGAGACCTATTGTATTTCCTAATTTTTCTTCTTTTTCTTCCAAACATATTTTATTTTGGTGTCATTCCTTATTTCTTCACCTGTTCGTTTCAAACCTGGTATTACTGTTCCCTGGGCAAATTCCCCAGACGCTTTCTTCTTTGGGTGGGGTGGGGGGGATTCAGTCCTTCTTGAGGGTTTTATGGGGTTAAATATCAAACCATACAAACACACAAATATTGGCATCCTATATTCTTGTATGCTCATTAACCATTATGACAATTTGCACCGAAGTATGTCAGTGTACGAATACTACAGCTGCGCGGACACCATCCTGAATTCCATTAAGAATGTTGGCAATATTAAATTAGCAAAATGCCACTAAAAATGCTAAGAACTGGTTCCTTCGCCTTATATATCTGGACTTGCTAGAATATCCAGGACTATGAAGCTTCTGATAAGAGCAACATAGAGTTTGATGATGGATAGATTAATCGACCAAGTTAGACAACTACTGTATATTGCCATTTTTGTTTGGATGGTATTAACAACTGTCAAAACATAACGAGGTTCCTGGCTCTACTAACAAGCATCTCCGATAGTAATTCCCATGTTTTCACACAACCTTCGGAGGCTACTTTTGCCTTAGATTTTACTTCTCCCTCCAGTCTCGAGCACCTTTGTTTATGACGCTCTTGTCAAAGTACAGACTCCCCGTCGGCAAGTAGCAATTATCTACCTCACACCACTGTGAGGTGCTACTTCGGCGAGTAGTACTGTGAGCAAACCGCTCCAACCACTTTTTTTTTTCTTTTTAACACTGCCTACAGGGAGCTTTAAGCGCCTGCCCACACGCACCAACAGGGTTCCATCATTAGAATTACCAATTCTGAGACAAGTCGACCCCCCAAGCGAACCAGCTCACAACCAGTCAACCAGCATAGTTCCTTTAATGGGTTCACACAACTGTAACTAATGAGTAAGGGACCACTATCGTATAATGATTATTGTCCTTATTTCTGGGCAAGAGAGCCAGTCAGCTCGTCAGGGCAGGTGCAGGTAAATACAAGCAGGAAACCTGGGCCTTCCAGTCCAGTCTGCTCTCCCCTGCCCTCCTACCCTCCTGCGTCGTAGGTTGCGAATACTATACCCAGAATGAATGACTGAATGAGGCACAATCTGTCTTTCCATCTATCCATACAATACGGGTGTCGTAAAATTCGACTAAAATTAGCATAACTCAATCAGTACAAATGAGGACTCTACTGCCAGAGATTCCACTGCTCCAGTACTCGTATTACCTTTCTAAAGCAGAACTGGATCCTATGCTTGCCTGGACACTTGTAACCTGGACAAGCTGGCGTGGCTGCAGGGAATGAGATGAGGCATGAATGAACAACAACTTGCAATGGAAAGAGCAATTAATAAATTCATAGATGGAAGATATAAGATGGCTGTGATGTGTGACACCAGAACTAAAGACATCCATCTACGTAGCTCAATTTTGGAGGTGTATAGTATTATATTTATCATTATTCTAATAGAGATTTTGTCATTAGTATGGCGAAATTCTGAAGATTATCGATATTCCTAAAACTGAATTTTTGTGTACCAAGTGAAATTTTAGTTATTAAATTGGCTGACATTTTAGAAATTATGGTATATCAGTACTTTAGTGATGTAGACTTTTTATAGCGGTATCTGAAAACCTTTATACCCATAGTGACAATGTATCGCCTGTTCATTTGGTATGTGTAAATACAGTCTAATAGGGGAGGGATTTTGAAATATATTTAAGATCGATTCCTTGTCTTAACTTTATAGATAGATAGATAGATCGATCGATCGATCGACAGACAGACAGACAGACAGATATATATATATATATATATATATATATATATATATATATTTTTTTTTTTTTTTTTTTTTTTTTTTCAGTAAACGCTGCAGACATACGAGGGTCCTGCACTCTCCCTTCCTTGTCCTTCCTGCTAAAACAAATATCCTGCAATTTACGATATTCCTCTTCCAACTTTTTCTTCTTTCGAGAACAAGGCGTGGAAAAATTGTACTCGTTGTCACTCCTTGGAAAAAAAAAATCTGAGTTCCTACAAGGAGTCGATGGCAAATACGTTAGAGCATCCCACTCCAGGTTCGTACCCACCAATGACCACACCGTCCTTGACCTTCCACCTCTTATTGTGGCGGAAGATTGTTGTGTGGCAGGTTATGGGGTTTGCATTTTACCAGACTGTTGGCGTGTTGCATCTCCTTTGTTATGGTGGCGGCGGTATACATACAAACGCATCCCCGATAAAGGATATTTGCATACTCAAACAAGCCTGCCTTCCCGACCGCCAGAGGACGTGGCATATAATCAGACTGGCAATACAGAGCAGACATTTATATGCAGGTGGATTAGCTGATGCTTACGAGATAGTGAACTTTTGTACTTACAAGCAAATAACAGCACGCTGGCAGGACAAATAAAAAGATATAGTAGTAACCAGAGTACATTAATGCTTAGATGAGATAGTAATATCATAACACCTTTTCCCAGTAGAGTGGGGGGGGGGGGAGAGGATCTAGAAACAGAAGCAGGAAAATAGAAAAGTTATATATATATAAAATAGAATGTCCATAAAATGCACCACACTCCATTTCTTGACGCACACATATTAATGAGTGCCAAAAAACTGTGCCTCATTGTACCTGTAATAGAAAAACTATTCTGTCGACTGCTAATAAAACAAAACACCGCAGTACTGGGTCTGCCGAGTTGTTGCTCACTGTCTTGTTATTTATTGCAGTGAAGTTAACTGAAACATAAGAGTGCAACTAAACATGTCAAATTTCCTGGTGTGTAGAAGATATGTAAATAATTCAGTATACTATGTTAGTGTGTCCCTTTTCACAAAGCCGTGAACTATTCTAAAGAATGAACTACTGTTGAACATACCGTACCTAAATAATGAAGCTGCGTTAATTATTATCTGGTATAAGTTTTACAACAAGGAATTCAATATATTATCATCTGTATACCGTAAAAAAAATAATGCATGCTATGAACTTTAAATAAAATGGTAACACTTCACTACTTCCCTTTGTTCTCGGGTCGGCCAAAATGGTGTAATCAATTTTTTATCCCACTGTCCATCTAAAATCACAACAGGGGAAATGGATGTCACATCACTATTGCAGGTCGCCTTTGTGCTGAAGATAATGTCTCTGGCGCAGTAGACAGGCAAGAACGTAAATCCTCCTCTTCTCCGGGTATTGTACCGTTACCTCCAGATCCAAGTACAGAGGGTGGTGTGTTTGGCGAAATATGGCAACCCTGTGTTTGTTTACGTTGTTCTAATAGTAAGTGAATGGGCAGACCCGGCAGAGCTTCCCCACCGCTACAGTATCTAGTATCCAGAAAAGCAATATTATATCGTCATACTCTGCAAATACGAGTGTTTGCCGTGTAGGTAGACTGGAAGGTAGAGAGAAAAAAAAGAGTAATGCCATAGGCTCCCATTTGTTCTCCGATAGGAGGTGACTGTGCGGCGAGGTGGAACGAAGGGCAGGGGGAACAGGAGGTGGGGGGAATAGTAGGGAGAGGGAAGGGAGGAATATCGGGGATAAGGTAGGGGCACATGTATCGAAACTTTGCCTTGCTTCATTAAGAAATATGCAGACTGTGAAAACACCCATGTTCTAGCCACCCCACTCTCAATCTCCTACTAAATCTTATACTCTCCACTCACTGCGCATTTCCTCTTCCCTTATTTTATTTTGTTCTCTTAGCTACTTATTCGTGGGGTAGGAGGTGGCGACCATCATCCACTCGCGTGATGTAGTGCTCCCTATTTCTTCCTTCATCTTCATCATACTTTACTGTTTCTACCCTCCTTTCATCCTGTTTTTTCCATTCTTCCTGTCGATTTTATTATTGTTCTTTCCACTTCAGGTCAATCTTCATTCATTGACAAGCCAAATGGTTTCTTGTAACCCAGGAAACAATTTACAACACTGGGTGGAAACCTTATAATCGAATAACGGGGTGATATGAGGCCTACTATGGTGCTCCTGTTAACTGGCTTAAAGGCTGCAAAGGCAGTGTCCATCCAGGAATCAAACTTCCACACACTTCTTCACGCCACGGTGTGGCGCGGCGTTGTCTGCCACATGGGAACAATGGTTCGCTGCACGGGACGACCCTGCAGGGACGGTTGCTTGCCTGCGGCCAATGGGTTTGATCGGCTAGACAACCAGGGGTATTCAACATCATCATCATTGCTCATCTGCTGTAGTATGAGGTTAAGGAACATTTCAAGATACGTCTTGACCCAAGGTGTTGTAATCGATGGTGGTATTCTCGTTGGCTAAACAGGCTGCATATTTCCTCTTCTTTACCAATTTATTTCTGTATGTGGCCGGTTAGTACTGTATTACATTGTTATGTCTGCAAATTATGTAAGTTTAACCAAGACAGGAATAACTTACATGAGAACATTATAGTATAATTTACAGCTTAAATCGCTAGGAATGAGTGTTAGGTTCACTAGTGTAAAAGACTCTGGTTGGGTGAGTGGCTAGTGTATTAGTGTGATCTGCAGGTACCGTCACTGTTGGCAGCTGTTGTTGACTAACTGGACAAATTGCCACACCTCATAATTGGATCATCCACCTGCCGCCATAACACCACAATTTGCGTCAGATGATTCGGGCTTTGTAGCGACTGGTCCATCTCAGCACTAATGGACATACTACTTAGATGCCCACCTTAGCCCACCAACGAGAGAGAAGTATAGGACACTAAAGGCTAGAGAAAATGAAAGCAGGTATTAATACCGGATGGAACAAATAATAGCAACTATGAAACCAATAATCGACAGGAGCCGGCATGATAACGGTGCCCGAACAATAACCACTTCACTACGAAGAGGCCCTACTTATCCAAAATAGTCCAGTATATAGAGTACAATGATATAAGACATCATTGTACAGAACTCTTCCACTATGAGTACAGGTCTCCAAACTTGCAAAACAACGTTCGACAGCAGATAAAATATAAGCCATCACTGGACTGAAGCGGTTAATTTGTATCTCGCCCTTCTCCATAACCACGCAGTATTCTAACCCATTCCATTCTACCTCCTGATTCTACACACACAGGCCTGTGTCTGATTTTGTAGATCCAAATCCAGTCTATAAGAAAGAGCACCCCGTTTCAATGAGTCACTTTCTGGGTATTCCGTTGCTCAGTGCTAGACATAATTTAGGTGATAGTGAGAACAGAAATGCCCAGAGAGTAGGTCTCTGAAACGGGATAGTCTTTCAACTTTTGATATAGCCTACACGATTGAAAACTGTCTGAATATGTTTGATTCCATCATTTGTGCGAACAAGGGACGCGTTCACAAAGGATCTTAAACATTTTTCACCAATCTTCACAATATACGTGTCTTCAAAGCAGTTCTTTATCTAGAGTTTGTAAATAAAATTTAAACTTGCAGACGAAAGATGTATTACCAAACAGTTTCAGTGGACACTGACACTGTCTACAGAGGTCAAGACTGAGTTTGGTAATGTATTATTCGTCGACACGTGTGGGTTTTATTTATAGTCACTGGTGATCACGTCTCGGCCATTATCAAGACTAGTGGTGTTTAAATGTATTTTTTCTTGAACATACGCTCTGGTTTGGTATATAATAAAATGGAGGTTGTATTTGAACATGAAATGAGGAAAAACTATATGCAACACTTAACGTATGTTCAATAAAGTTATACTCCCATATCCCTCTCACTCCATTCACTGCGTCCTACATCTCTCACACTAATACATACATTCACTGCGTCCTACATCTCTCACACTAATACATACATTCACTGCGTCCTACATCTCTCACACTAATACATACATTCACTGCGTCCTACATCTCTCACACTAATACATACATTCACTGCGTCCTACATCTCTCACACTAATACATACATTCACTGCGTCCTACATCTCTCACACTAATACATACATTCACTGCGTCCTACATCTCTCACACTAATACATACATTCACTGCGTCCTACATCTCTCACACTAATACATACATTCACTGCGTCCTACATCTCTCACACTAATACATACATTCACTGCGTCCTACATCTCTCACACTAATACATACATTCACTGCGTCCTACATCTCTCACACTAATACATACATTCACTGCGTCCTACATCTCTCACACTAATACATACATTCACTGCGTCCTACATCTCTCACACTAATACATACATTCACTGCGTCCTACATCTCTCACACTAATACATACATTCACTGCGTCCTACATCTCTCACACTAATACATACATTCACTGCGTCCTACATCTCTCACACTAATACATACATTCACTGCGTCCTACATCTCTCACACTAATACATACATTCACTGCGTCCTACATCTCTCACACTAATACATACATCACACCTCACAACAACAAGCAGTACTCTATCATCCCTCTCACATCGCCAGGGTTTTCCATTCCGCCACCACCCGCATTACTTATTCATGTTACTCCACGCGCCAGGCTGCTTCCTTCACGCTGACCCCACGCCTACCCACTCACTCATTCTGGACAGCGTGAGAGGCAAGGCGAGAAGCAGGAAAAGGTACTGCAAGTAGGAAATACGGACTGGAGGGTGGGAAGAGGAAGGAACAAAAAAGTAAACCTGTATGAAGGAAAATAAGCAGGTTGAGAAGGGGAAATGTGAAAGAGAAAATGTGGTAGGAAAAAAGAATTAATAGCAATCTGGGATACGAAGAGTGGAAGGAGAGAAAACAGAAATTAAAAAGTTGATTAGGAATTGCTCGTACCTACAGAAATTGTTAAGTTCAATTATGTTCCTATTTATGACTGACTTAAGTCACCTCAGTGATGCACAGTTTCAGTATACGGACATAGTTCTTCCATTTTAGCAACAAGAGGAAGTGTTAAATGAGACTCACGAAAATTGAGTTGATGCAAGGAGGGATAAAGGAAGGATGAAATAAACGAAGAATGAAGAAACGTAAAGAAGAACGGAACCAAAATGTTGTTAGTGGAAGGGACAAAGAAGGAGCAAGGAAAGGAAAGGCATGTGAAAAGGTAGAGGATGGCAGAGAAAACGTTCAAGCTCTAAGGTGGGATGGGAGATATTAAGGGAAACTAATGAGGAAGAGAGGGGGCGCGAGGGTCATAGATTAGCGAGGAAGTGGAGAGGATCTGGGGAGGTCGGACGGGTTGGAAGGCGCAGAGACCAGGATTTTGGTTAAAAGTAGGGGAATGGAGGTGGTGTGGGGATGAGGTAGGGAGAGGAGGGGGGGATAACCGGGGAAGCTAATCTATGGTTGGGGTAGGAGAAATGGTTGGGAGTAGAAGGGGAGGGCATAGTGGAGAAGCAGAGACGGGAGGGGGCTGGAGATGGGATGGGAGAAGGGGTAGATGTGAAGGGGAGGAGGAAGTAAGATGGAAGGGGACTGGATAGCGAGTACGAGATGGGGTAGGAGATAAGGCGATGGAGGGTGGTGGTTGGGAAAAGGGTCCGAGGAAGGAGAGAAGGGAGAGAGTGGAGAGGAAGGGTAGAGGGATGGGAAGGAGAGTAGAAGGGAGGGGGATAGAATTCCGGATTAAAGCTGAAGAGAGGGGACCAATGAAGGGATACGGGGGGGAGAGGGTTTTGTGTTAATGGGGTTGGGGGTAGGATGTTGGGGAGGGTGTAAGGGGTACGGGTAGTGGTGAGGAATCTGGAGATGGGGAATGGTAGTGGGGGAGGGGTGGGGGAGAAGACGCACAACAAGCCCTGACCTCGACTCCCAGTTTGGCTAAGGAATGCCATTGGACGGCTCTGCTGGGGGGAAGAGAGGAAGGAAAGAGAGGTGAGAGGGAGTGAGAAGTAAACAGGAGAGAGGGAGAGGTACGAGTGGGAAGGGGCTGTGAAAAGGATGGGGAGAGGGAGGGAGGAAGAAAGGTGGTGAGCTGGAAAGAAGGGAAAAATCAAAAGGGAAATACAGGAAGAAGGAGATGGAGGGAGGTGAGAGGGAGGCAGGTGAGAGGGAGGCAGGTGAGTAGGGAAGTGTGAGGGAAAGGGAGGGAGGTGAGAGAGAGGAAGAGTGAGGGAAGGGGGTGAAAGAGGTGAAAGAGAGAGGACGGTGAGGAAGGGAGGGGGTAGGAAAAGAGGAAGGAGAGGGGTAGAAAAACGAGCAGAGGGGAGGAGCAGGGGGAAAGGTAGAGATATCGATAGGAGAAGGAAATAAAGGAAGCCTGAGGAAATTATAGCAAAAAAAAATGTACACTAAAGGCGTAATGAACGGGTGAGTGAACGAGAGCCCCAAGAAAAGGGCAGGAACAGCAAGAAACACCTAGGAAGGCAGCAAAAAGACATTAAGAAAATAAGAGGAGAATGTTTATTATCCAAAAAATAAGATGAAGGAAAGACAAGCGATGACTGAAAAAGGTAAGATAACAGTAATGAAAATACGGACAACTGACATTCATGGAAGAGTATTTACCAGGAGAAATGAATGTGATAATGATTAGAGGAAAGAAAATTAGAATATACAGACGATGAGCAAGGGAGAAATGATAATAAATGAGAAACTATAAAAGTATGTTTAGTAATGGATGATCACTGAGATGGGTATGAAATTTATGACAAAATGAGGAAAAAAGAATGATTTAAACCTAAGAGTTAAAAGAAATAGAGGGAGAAGTACCAGTGCTGAGAAAGAGAAATTAGGGGAAAAAGGAAGAAGGTGTACTAGTATGATAAGAGCAGAGGTGAAAGAAGCATCAGACACGAATGAGGGTAAGGAAGACTAATAAGGAAGAATGATGAAAGTGTGGTAGGTAAAGAGTACCGGGGTGAAGGGGAGAAGAGGAAGAAAAGATGGAGCTGAACGTTTTGAAATAAGGAGAGAGAGAGAGAGAGAGAGAGAGTGGGAACACTGCCGATTAAAACCTTAAAAGTCTAACTCATAAAACAATTCTGGGAAAGGAGATAGGAGCGGCGGCAGGCGTGAGGATGTGGTAGTTAAGAGGAAATAATGACTAATGTTGTGGGAAGAGGAGGCGAGGGTGAGATGGAGGGGAAGCTGAAGATGAGGGACGATCAGAACAAGGGCTGGGAAAGTAGTACTAAAACGTCGATGAAAATTATATATGGGAGAATAGAATGAAGGATGGGGATGAAAAGCAAGTTTATGATGGAAGGATGAGAGATGACCGGAAAATGGAAATGAGTAAGAGACATGCGTGAATAAAAACATGAATAGACTAGAACTTATGAAGATGTGGAAAGAGAGGGAAAGCTCAATGAAGCGTGGATGGAAGGGGGAAAGGCTCGGAAAATTACACCAAAGCATGGATGAAAATAGGGCAGAAGGGAGGCAAAAATGAGTGAAAGAGGAATGTGGTTTGTATTAAAGATGAAGATGCAAGAAGATGGAAGGTAAGCTGAAGATGAGATGGCTAGTGTAGGGGGTCATATAGCAATGTTGAAGTGTGAATGGTTATTGGATGAGAAAAAATGGGCATACTTAGCAAAAGGGATCGGAAAGTAGTATCAAAAGTAATATGAAATGAGACAGGGTTCGAAAGTGATGGAAAATTTAAATAATAATAAAGGTAGGCGAAGATAAAAAAGAAGGCAAGATGAAGATGGGATGGTTGAAGAAATAAGCCAGATGTAAGATATTGAGAGTTAAACTGAGGTAAGGAAGAAAATGAATATGAAGATGACAAGAAGGAAGGTAAGAAGTAGATGGGATGAACTCTGAAAGTGATATCAGATAATTATACTGAACTTGGAATTAAAATGGAATGTGAATGAGTATGATTACGATAAAACAGAAAAAAAAAAGTGGAGATTAATAAAGGGGGAGAGAATGAAAGGAGAGTTGAAGAACTGAGGAGAGAATGGACTCGGAAAACAAAAACGATGACGACGACGATGACGATTTACAATGAAATGAGAGAAAACCAATTTTCAAAAATGGAGATGAACGTCAGAGAGATGAATGAAAAGTGAAAGGCGAGGTGGGTGCGAGGGTAGGTGGTTGGGAGATAGGGAAGTAGGACGGAGGGGGGGGGGAGGGAAGACTGAGGCCAGGTTGTGAGAAGATGGTGAGACGGACGGCAGGGGAGAGAATAAATAAAACAAAAGATACTACAAATGAAATGAATGTTGGAGACAAATAGGAACCGGAACGATGAAAGAGGAAGAAGGGAATGCTTGGAGGAAGAGAGGAGAGACGGTATCTTACTGTTTAAATGACAGAATAAGAATAACAGGTAGAGTCGGAGAGGAAAAAAGTATGCATAGACAAAGTAGACGTAATACATCATCAAAGAGAACGGGAGGAATTAAAGATTATGGTAGATATTATCAAACACGTTATTTGTGGTATGAGAGAAACTATTTGAGAGTAAAAGTAGAGATGGAAAGACAAAAACTGATATCGCTGTTAAAAATAAAAGTGCAGGGTTGTGACGGGAATTTAAGAAGAGGAGAAAAGACTGAAAGAATGAGGAGAAAAAGAAACACTGCTATAACGTTATTGTGGTCTATAAGGACTGCGATTTCTGTGTAGGCATGCCCTAGATAATAGTAGAATGCGTGGTCATTCTTCATTTATATATTAAGTGATTCAGTGACCTCCGGACCTTTCCTGTGACAGACAAGATGTATTGGAAGTAATCATAGGCAAAGTGTTCCAGCACACAGTCATCACTCTTACAGCTGCTGTTGTGTTGGGTCTCCTGTCTGTGTCAAGCAACGAGCTTCCTCAATATCTTATGTTTATTTACCTTCCTCCATACAAAAGATATATAACCAAACACGTCGATCAGTAGTTTTCTGCACATCATTGTTTTTGTTTGGAGAATGCACCTTTCACTTTAGGCCTGTTTGATTCTTCTCCACACAGTGTTGAAACGTTCCGAGCTGTATATAAAACAATCAGGATTGAATCCGTTATATGCTTGTCTCAACACATTTCTGCCTTTCCTGTACGCTGAAGACTCAAAAACTAACATGGCCTCTTGAGGTTAGTCATATTTTGTATGTGTGTCTTAATTTTTGCATCCCCACCATAAATCTCTGAAGTACAAAATAAAAATAGCTTTGGTGACTGAGAGGCCACTAATGCACCACGGTTCCAATGTGAGAGGCAGGAGGAGGTTTTGTATTTGTGAAACACTGCTTGGGACTGGGATCTTTTATACCGAGAGAGAGAGAGAGGGAGGGAGGGAAATCTTCCCTACCAATTGAGACAAAATGACCACGTGTTTGTTTGCCTGCGCACACCACTGTTTATGGCATATTAGTGTCTGTCAGTCCGTTTTGGCCATGCCTGTGTGGGCCAGCCATTTACGTGGATATGAGAGATAAGTGGGTGTCAGTGGATGTCACTGTTCATGCTTGCAGGCTTATTATCTGCTAATGTTTCCTTCTATAACCGTGTAGCCTTTCATGTTTGTTTAGAAGTTGTACACATGCGTGAATGGAAGAGTCAACGTGTATGTATAGTGAGTGTTTATGCGTGTATACTTCAGTGCGTCTGGACTGGAACTGTGGACAGTGTGCGTGGAAAGACGAGGACAGTCAATCTGCGTCACCAAGTACACGCCATCATTCTTTTTCTGCCGTTTAGGAAACCTGTTGTGTGACTCTGGGACGAGGCGAGGCAGACAGAGGCGGGGAGGGACACGGATAAGACAAACATGGTTATGCTGAGGACACACACACACACACACACACACACACACACGTACATATAAAGATACAGACACTGAGACACGAAAATTGAGGCACCATGGCCAAGACACTGACACAGTCATTAAGACAATGTGTGGGTATGCGTATGGATGGGTACACGCACACACAAGCTCAATAGTGCAGAAGAAAGTATGCACAAACACACACATATGCACAAAATCGCGCACACACATGCACAGAAATGCGCACACTTGCTTGCAAACTCAGAAACATACACACGGACACTCGCAAACACAAACATACAAACACACAGTTACTGCAGTCAACCAGCAGTTAATACAAGAAAGAGTTCAAAACTACTTGATTAGGCTACATAAGTTCAAAAAATCTGAAAATACTGAATGGTGTAAAGGGTGCTCTGAGCCAAGGGCAGCAGTAAGCGAGGAAGCAACACACCAGGAGAATCGCAAGTCAATAGGGACGCAGTGAGATCCAAGGCAAGACATGCTAATTGAAGGCAAACACATACAAACGAACCAAACACAGATAAACGCACTGAGTCGGGAAGGATACACCAGGGCAAACAAGTGCCAAAAGTAAGCAGTCATCAAGGTGTACACAGATGGTACTGGGATAAGGGAGAGAAAAAGAATACGGAGTAAAGGATGAAGGGAGGGGCCTGGGAAGGGGATACAAGAGGGAGAACGGTTCTTTGGTAGTGACGTAATGACAGGGGTTAGGGGCGTGAGGAGGTGATAAGGGATAGAGTGGTGAGGAGTCGGGGGATGGGGAATGGTGGTGGGGGAGGGGTGGGGGAGATCATGCACAAGACCTGACCTCGACTCCCAATGTCGCTGTGGAATGCCGCTGGACGGCATTGGTGGGGAGAAGAGAGAGGTGGGTGTGTGGGGGGGGGGGAGAGACAGGTGAGACGGGAGGATAATTGAAGGGAGAGACTTGAGAGGAGAGAAGTGGAAGTGAGACAGGTGAGAGAGGTACGAAGGGCAAAGGGCTGTGGAATGGATGAGGAGAGCAAGGCAAGGGTATGATGGCGAAAGGAAGAGAAAAGGAGGAAAATGGAAAGGAAAATAGAGTAAGAAGTGTATGGAGGGAGGTGAGAGAGAAACTGGGCGATAGAAGGAAGTGTGAGGGAGAAAGGGAGGGCGGCGAAAGGGAGAGGAGGAGGGTGAGGAATGGAGGGGACAGAAGAGGGAGGGAAGGAAGGAAGAAGAGATGACAAGCAAGAGAGGAGGAACAAGGGGAAAGGAATAGCGAGATATGGAAAGGAGAAGGAATTATGCTGAAGGAAGCATCAGGAAATTAATTAGGAAAAGTGTGCAATAAAGACATAATGAAGGGCTGAGTGAAGAGCCGCCAGAAAGAAGGCATGAACTGCAAAAAAAAAAGAAAAACACAGGAAGTTAGCAAAAAGGCAATTAAAAATAGTGGAGGAGGATGTTTATCACCGTAAGAATTAGGTAACAAATGAATGATGATCATGCTGAGACGAATGGAAGGTAAGAGAGAAGTAGGGGAAAAAATTAAAGCAATGAAAACCAGAAAAAGGCAATTAATAGACGAGCACTTACGAAGAAAAATCAATGTGATAATGATAAGAAGACGAGAAATAAGAATGTGCAGAAGAACATAAGGAAAAAAATATATTAAAAAAAGTCAAAATAGAAAGTTTGGTAATGGAAGAAGGCCGGGGAAGAGATATGAACTTTATGCCCCCCCCCCCAAAAAAAAAAAAAGATAAAAGATAAATCACACGAACAATAAGGCATAGAAAACAGTATGAAAACTCTGAGAATGAATCCAAGAAAAAAAAACAGAAAATGATAAGGCGTATTAATGTAAGATGATACAAGATCAGCGGTGATGGAGAAGGATTGGACACGAACGAGGCTCAGGGAGACTAATAAGGAAAATGATTTAAGCGTGGTGGGTAAAGAGTACCAGGGTGAAGGGAAAACGAGGAAGATGGGATGTAGCTTAATAGCTGAGAGAGAGAGAGAGAGAGAGAGAGAGAGAGAGAGAGAGAGAGAGAGAGAGAGAGAGAGACTAAAGAAGTTAACCAGTATATTGCCTATAAAACCTTAAAATGAGAAAAAACTTGTCGGGGGAGGAGGCTGGGGCGGCGGTAGGCGTGACGATCTGGTGGTTACGAGGAAGAAATAATTAATATTGTCGGAGGAGGAGGAGGAGGAGGAGGAGGAAGAGGAGGAAAGGGAAAGGGAAAGGGAAAAGGAAAAGGAAAAGGAAAGGAAAGACGTAGAGAAGGAGCAGAAGCTGGGGGAAGAGGAGGAGGAGGAGGATAGGAAAGAAGGAAAAGAGAAAACGAGAAAACTGGCTCAGAAAATCCCTACTAAACCATCAATGGAGGCGACACAAGTGGAAAAATACAAGTTCAGGAAAACGTTTTACGAGAACAAATCGAAAAGAACGACTTGGACGTGAAGTTGTGGTAAGATGATGAAGGGAGATGAAGACAAGATAAGAAGAGAGAGTCAAAAATGATGATAAGAAGATGAAGTTCGGCTATGACAGGGAATATGACTTAATCGAAATATTGAAAAAAAAAAGGGGGGTAGGGAAGTAAAATTAGGCAAGACGCAAAAAGAATATAAGTTGTAGAAAGAATGAGATGCGAGGAAATGCGACCACAGCGTTTCAGTGTGGACGAATAATTTATGGAATATGAGGGATGGAAAATTAGTAATTGTATGGAAGGTGAAGGCGACTGGGGAAGGAAAGCACGATGGAGATGGAAGGGATGTGGATGGATTGTAGTTAAAGATGAGGGAAGAAGAGAGAGGAGGAGTGGGAAAGAAGAGAGAAAAGGAGAGGCGGAAGAAGAGGAGGAGGAGAAGAAGAGAGAAGAAGAAGGAGGAAGAAGAGAGAAGAGGAGGGGGAAAGAAAAGGAAGGGAGAGCAGAAGAGCTGAGGAGGGGGGAAGGGAGAGAGGAGAGGAGGGACTAAAATAAATAATACCAAGTAAAAAATGAAAGTGAGAAGATAAATTCTTAGAGAATTATATAATATTGGAGAAGAAGGTTATATTTTCACCATTAAGATGAAATTAAACGAACCCGTACTGGAAAAAGATAGTAATGTACCGTCTCAAATGAAACTGGAATGCGAGTGAAAATAAGTAAAAAAAAAAAAAAAGGGGGGGGGGAAAGAGGAGAGATGAAGGTCTGGAAGATGGATGAAAGGTGAAAGAAGGTGGGTGGGTGGTGGTGGAGGGGAGGAAGCTGGTGGGGAGGGGAGAGCATGAGGGAGTAAGACGAAGCTGTGGAAAACTGAGGTGAACAGCGGGGGTAAAGGGTGAGTACATAAAAGATAATATTACTGGAATAGAAAGTCGCAGACTAAAAAGGACCGGAGTTAAAAGGAAGGTGGAAAATAATGGTTGAGTGGGCTGGCAAATGGAGACTTTCAAACATAATTAGTTATAAAAATATTGTGGCTGAAGGACACGGAAATTAGGAAAAAGTTCCCAGCTAGTACTCGTACATCAAGATGAAGAAAGTCTAAGGAAGGGAGGGAATACTTAGGCGGAAAGGAAGAATTTGTAAAGCTCCTGAGTGCAGTAAAGAAAACTGGCTTAAAATAAGGAGCATAGTGAAAATATCAATTTATTGAACAACAAAATACTGAGCTAATGAGATAAGGATGAGGAGGAACTGAATAGATAAGTCTGATAAGTTATTCTGATACGAAGGAAACTGTGGCTGAATAGAAGGGAAACTGAAGAAGGGAAAATCATACAAAGAAACACTATGGAGTAAGTTTATCAAACTGGAGTTAGCGTGGAAGAGAAAGGAAGAGGCGGGGGAGCTGGAAAAACGAAAATCTGTCAAATGCGTTATATGTGGTACAAAAGAAATCTTGATAACTAGGAAGGAAGCGGTAGGTGGAGTTAGAAAAGACAAAAAAAAGTAAATAAATCCCTTTCACGTGGTATGAAAGAAACTTAAGAAAATGGAGGCAGCTAAAAAAAAAAAAAAGGAAAAAGTACCATCATAATTAATTAACAAAGGATGGCATGAGGAAAAATGAAAGACAGAGAAAGATTATCCGCGTGTGTTTGTGTTGCAAAGAAACTTTGACTTAAAATAAAAAGAAATGAATGAGGGAAAAAGTGTAAAATATACTGAAGTAAGCTATCAAGATGAGGGAATTCTCATGACGGAACGAGGGGACAGTGATGAAAAGGGAGATTATGAAGCCCGTTTTATGACATTTTTTTTTTTTTTTTTTTTTTTTATGTGTCCGACTCTGGGCATAGGCTTCACAGCCTGCTATCAAGGCCCAGCAGTCCTCCTACATACCATACACCTCTACATGTCACTACTTCGGCGCTAACACCCACCGTCCATATTGAATACATGCTAGGGCTGTCTCGTACAGGACTGGTGTATTGGTATTAGCGGGGGTATTTTTACGACATGTCGGCGGGTCTTCTGGTAGATCAGTAAAGCCTAATTTAATGAAATTCAAATCCTTAAACTGTTCCCTGCCCCAGCCGGGATTCGAACCTGGGTCCGTAAGGACTGCAGGCCACCTTTCTACCGATTGAACCACCGCCTCCCCCAGTAAGATATAAAAACTGTGGCTATGAATAAATGGAAGAGTGAGAACATGAAAGTATGCATTCAGATTCAAAGTACAGAGCTATTATAACAAGGAAGAAAATGGGGTCAAGGAGGAAAAGGGAAATTTAATTAGAAGTATCGGTGTAAATCATGACACCGAGTACTGAAAAGTTGGAAAGGAAGGAAAGTAACGAATGAAAATGCTGAACAAATAAGTCACGATGTAACGAGTTCGAAGAACTGACTAGAAATTATCAGGCGTTTTATATGACATTAAAAAAATTCACTAAAACTGGAATAACACAAAACGTAAATATACCATTTGGAGATAAATCACTTAACGAATATATAAGCTGATTTGGAGGGAATCTGAGAACACTGGAAAAGTGGGGGAATTTTTAAGGCAAAAAAAGAAAAGTAAATAAATAAATAACACGAAGAATGAAAGAAAAAAAACAGAGGTGATGGTAGCCTGGGGAAGTTGAGAAATATGGGGTAGATGGTAGGGAAGCATGAAGTATGCTTGCAGGTGGGGTACGTGTGTGTATGTAGCTGCGTTATGGACTGGACAGGTGTATATGGGCCTTGGGTGTGGGTATGTGAAGCAAAGATGATCCGCGGATCCTCAAGTCTCTCACCATGGAGGGAAAGTGGCTTACTTAAGTAAGATGGATGTGAGTGTTACCTTGACAAACTGACCCATCCATCAGGCATTCTTAAACAGTGGGCCGTAGGGAAAAATGGTGTGGTGCCAGGCCAAGGGTTTATCTCTAGCCTCTTCAAAGCTATGACGACTTTATAGCAGTACCAGTAAAGTACATTTTGTGGTCGCGTGACGAGCGAGCGAGTGCCATGTCATCACAATTTCTCTCTGATATAAAAGTATAGACGGAATCTCCGATATTTAACTGCTAGAGTTGATGCCAAAAGAAAAACATAATGTTACGACGGGTAATCTTTTAAAATGTATTTCGTAATTGAAACACCCACCGATTGCCGAACACCCCCTTGGAAATTTCGAGATTCCAAGGGGCTCCCACGCATTTAAGGGTGAGTTCATAACTTAAACAACATTTATTGAACGAGTATCACATGCAGAAAGAATTTCAACTCCACTTCACACAGCAGTAAAGCTATTAGCTTCTGTTTAGTGTGATGGTCAGGTAGGGCCTGGCCAGGTCAGGCCGGGCCGCTCATTTCCAAACTTAATTGAGAGTAAACATTGCTCGCTCACTTCGCTCACTCTCATAATTATCCCCCTGTATTCACATGATGTTACTGTCCACTCGCTCAAAAAAAAAAAAAAAAAAAAAAAAAGTCTTTTCACACGTGACCGATGATTTCACATTAAGTGCAGATGCTTACGGTGTTTTTCTTTCAGTGAATATTTCTCAATGAAGTGTTTACTTCGTAAGTTGCATAAAGTTCTTTCTTCATGTTGTGCTGATTAAATTAGCAGACATGTACAAATATGCGCTACTGGAGACCATTCATGCGTTTCGTTCACTTTTGCAAAATGTAAGACAGAGGGTTGTAAAGATAGCACTTTTTTTTTTTTTTTGTAATGTGCACTTAGTGTACATATTCCTAATTGGAGAGGTTAGAAACATCCTTTACTAACCCCTTTTAGTACCAAAGGCCTCCTCAGAGCTGAATAATATAGTTCGTAGGAATCAGAAAAAAAAAGTCATTGTACTGAAATTATTAACCTGATGACGACAGAAATCATAAAGAGCTGGACGGACGCCTTTTCACGGTGGCACCGATGCACCCATACTGAGGACCTGTCGGATACAGAAACGTCCCTTAACTCCCCCTCCCCCCACAACCCATCCAGCCAATCTCCTGAAAGGAGGATGGCGGGTTCCAACGCTGAGCTTCCTGGCGTGCACAGGGTTCACATACAGTGCTACTACTACTACTACGGTATCATCATACGATATTACCCTGTTAATTAGCAACCTAATGTTTTATAAAGGTTACAAATAGTTTCCACTTAAAGGTATATAGTGGACAAGGATGCAGCTTGGTTGACGGCAGAGTCTGTTTGCTGAATGATTAAGAATAAAAAGAGAAAATATTACACACTCTAAACCCTCAGTCTTCGAGTTCAAGCCCATTATTACCATATTGTGAGACGCCAGGTACATGAGAGCGGAGAGCATTTAATTTCCTCTTCGTCGTTCTTCTTCGTCGCTATGTTTGGAAAAGTTTTGAAATGAACCGTCATCATAACCATACTGAAAACCGTACAGCACCCATCTTCACAGGGTGTATTAGTCCTCACCCTGCTCCGCCACCTACCACCAGCCCGCTCACTCCTATCCATCCACCTCAAATAAAACCTTAAACGTTTAAAAAAAAATCCCCCTCATGTCATCTTTGAGGGGTGTACTCGTCCTACCCTGACCCACTACATACCACCTTCTTACCCCACCCACTCCTTTCCACTAACCCCACTCACTTTATGCTACCTTGCCTCTGAATAATTTTTCTGCAACATCATCATCATCTGCCCAACACTTTTTCCTAGCAATGCATGAGGTTGAAGGAATCCGGAAAAAGGAAATGGAAACACAGAGCTTTATCGGAGAGCTACAACAAGTTTGCCAATAAAAAAGGGCCATATATATCCGTACCCTCATTATTCAAGCCTTCTAAACCATGAACGCCATCTCACAGGCTAAATTATCCACACAAAAATGTATTCATAATGCCTGTGGGATAAACAGTATTGTGTCTGTAATTTCCCATCAAGCAGTTCAGTTACTTTTCAGCTACTAAACTGACCCTTTGGCAACGATCTCGTGCTGTATACTTTAGTCTTGCTGCCAACAGACTTTTTTTTCCGCTGCGTTGAAATTTTCCGAACTGGTAAGGTCAGACCTAACTTTCATTAACCCCTCACTAATAGAGAACTGATAAAGGAGGGATATTATGGCTGGAGGCAGTACTGACATATATACAAACAGTGCACTTAAAAAGGTATTAAGAGTATAAAATACTCTGGGGATAGAAGTAAAGGTATTCAGCTAATATCCAAAACGCAGTTTTAACACAACCAGAAGTAGGGGAAAAGTAGGGTGCAGGATGTGCGGGAGGTGATGGATCAACGGGGTATAACTTAAACCATACAATTATCATCTGTCACTGTCTTCGGTTTCACCCTCTTTATCTCCTTAACCTATATATATATAAAAGATGTAGAGGGGTGAAGGGTTATTTGGGTTAATAAAGGACACAAATTTTTACTTTCCCAAGGATTTCTTTCCTACGGGCACACAAATTATGAGTTCTGAGCCTGAAAGCTCAGGTGTAACAAGATGTTAACATTAAAATACGATGCTAATCTTGAAACAGTGCTATGGAAAAGATGTAGAGCCGTAGTAATGTCGTGCGTTATCACTGAGCTACGTGAAATAAGCTGCTAAATGACAAAACTCTCCACCAGTAAAGTTAGACGAACTGTAGCTATACTGGATCACTATTATCTGTAGCTGAAAACAAATGCCTTCATGTGGTGGCACCTACTTAACTGACTGACTAAACTGCCTAGTTATACAAACGTCCCTCTAATACTTCCTTATGCACTGAAGGAAGGATGGCGGACTGCAGATAGCCAGCTTAAGCCTGCAGTCCACCGGGTTCACATTGCAGATGAACCTGAGGCCACAAGAAGGGCGGCAACAACACTATTTTCCGATTCACAAACTCTCTCTCCTTGACCAAAGCTTTTCGTAATAACAAGCCTTCAAGCTTGTGGGATCCATTTTTAGCAGAATAAAATCGTCTGGAGTCAGCGGGAATAACTTAAAGAATGTTCCGACTGTGTAAAGGCTAATGGTACACTATATTTACGCTCTTAGCCTCTCAGGTGAGTAAAAATTGTCTTGAGTTGTCCCAACCTTAAGTGTGGGAAAAGGGTGAAAGGACTGGTAGGTAGTGGTCATTGGTGGTGTTGGGTAAGACGGCAGTTTATCAGTGCTGGTGATCTTACTTGACCCCCCTGGCTGTGGACAATGGTGGGGCTTGGCGGGGGCAGAGCAGAAGCATGTCCCCTTCTATCTCCACCCTCCCCTCGTCCATCCTACCCATAGACCCATACACCTTACAAGTCTGACACTGGTATATGGATCGCCTGTGATTTGGTTGCTTAAGCTATAGTTTACCCAATTCATCTTTGCCTATTACTGTCATTTTCCATCTTGAATGCTGAATGATAACAACAATCGGTAAAGAGGTGGCCTGCGGTTCTACCAGACCCGGGTTCAAATCCCCGCTGTGGCTGGGAACAGTTTAAGGATTTGAACTACATGAAAAGCAGACTTTACCGATCTTCCAGAAGACCCGCCGACATGTCGTAAAAGTACCCCCGCTAATACCAATACGCCAGTCCTGTATGAGACAGCCCTGGGATGTATTCAATATGGACGGTGGGTGTTAGCGCCGAAGTGGTGACATGTAGTGGTGTATGATATGTAGGAGGACTACTGGGCCTTGAGAGCAGGCTGTGAGGCCTATGCCCAGAGTCGAGCACATAAAAAAAATAATTAAAAATAAAGTGTTAAGGACAGAATGTAATGTCTTAGTGTTGTGCGATCCTGCCACTAAGCCAGATGAAATAATATGTTAATGAACGAAAATCTTAGACTTTTAAAGTGATTGAACTGGAGTCTGGCCCATTATTAGTAGAGGCATATCAGAAGCTTGTCCCCGCTCCCCCTCATCCATCTTCCCCGTAGGCTCTCACACCTTACAAGTCTAGTGGTCATAATTTAGGGATCAATTTAAGGACGGTGTCATTTTCAACTCTCTTGGCTAATTTGATTATTTGTTGCCCTGGTGGCATGGTGCAGAAGTCATGGGTCGGAGACGACCGTGTGAAATAGTGCCATGGATCAGACCCAAAAAGTGACCGGAGGTTTTTCTGTCATGTAAGCGTTGCCATGGTTTCCAGCAACTTCACTTATATACAGTAGACTATGGCAGACTTGCCTCTGGTTTTTCTATGCCTCGAAACAAGTATAATGGGACTGTTTGATACCGCTACCCTCTTCTATAGTCTTGCAGCTGTGGTTCAGGTCTGACAGTGGTATATGGATAGCCTATAATGTGCTTTGCTTAAAATATACTTAACCGATTAGTTCCCTGTCTATCTAAGATCTGTTTCTGCAAAAAGTACAAGAGACATGGAAAGCTTCTGATCTCTCCTTTGCTTGTCTCTCTTAAGAAAACAGATTTTGGTTACGACTGGTAACTGATCATTAGTGGATGAGAATCCAAGTTGGGTCTGATTTAATATTTGTTTTCTTCTCGATGTTTCACTTTTCTTTGTTGCCTTGCTGGTAACAACATTTGCGTTGAGAATGTTATTCTTTGTGCTGCCATTTATATAAATCACTGTCTCATACTTCTTTCAAATTATGAAGCAAATGCAGCTGGAATATGTTTCACAGGTATAGGGGGAAAAAAAAAAGTTGCACACGTGTCATACGTTTGTCTTTAATGTGAACACAACTTTGTTGTTAAAAAATGACTTTCAGCTTCTTTGTTCTAAGTAAGTCATCATTTTTCTTAACGTACAAACATACAACTACGAGGTGTACGCTAACCCTACATAGTACACTTGTCTTTCAGAGATGTGTATTCTCTTATGAATGTGTGTGTGTGTGTGTGTGTGTGTGTGTGTGTGTGTGTGTGTGTGTGAGAGAGAGAGAGAGAGAGAGAGAGAGAGAGAGAGAGAGAGAGAGAGAGAGAGAGAGAGAGGTAACCGCAGTGAAGTGGGTAATGCAGTGTCTTGTCACGGCTTCCAGTGCTCAGTGCTACATACAGTAAACAATCCACCTGCTGTTCCATGTATCCTTGTCACAGCGTCATTGTTTGCTTTGACATGTGTCCATCGGATTCATATAAATTGCAGACAACGTTCTGTTCACTTCCATAAATGTGTCATCAATCATCTGCACTGGGTCACTGTTTACCTTACACCAACTCTTCAGTATTTACCTTTACTATAAACAAGTATTTATTACACCCAAGCTGCTACCTACACTTGTTTTATTTCCTCTCAAACACACACACACACACACACACACACACACACACACACACACACACACACACACACACACATAATCAATCAACGAGTTAATTTCCTGAATAAAAGAAGCTACAAGCATCTGAACGATGCTTCTGTCTTCCTTCTACACATATTCAATTAGCAGTTTTCCTCATCTAACAAGCCACTGTCTTCACTCACCAATATTGCACAGTTAGTCCTCCTTCATGTACTTTCTCCACTTTCACCTGTGCATCGACCTTCTTCCCTTCTCAACAGACGTCTTCCTTCCCTCACGCCTCTCCCTTTCTCTACCTCTTCCTCTTCCCCTCCCTATACCTCTCCCTTTCCTTCTCCCTCCCTCCTGCTCTCCATGTTCTCTTTTTGTTGTTAGAACAAGTCCCTAAGATTTTGCCTTAAAACAGGTTTTCATGGAATTCCTTACTGCTCCTTTAATTATCGCTTTTAGAAATCAATATGCAGATGAGGTCGGTATAACTTACAGTCAAATACCGAGGCATAATGAGGCCAATCATATGTGCTTAATTACAATGGCTAATTAGGACAACTATGGCGATTTCAGGTATTTGATTGGGGGTCATTTTCTCGCTGGGAGGTGCGGTGTTAAACGCTGGAAGAGGCGAACAGGTGTAAGGTTAGTGAGGGAAGAGAGCGAAGATGTGGGTGAGGCAAAAGGATAGCGGCAAGATGAGAGGGAGTTTGAAGGTAATGAGAGGGAATGCACTGATATGTGACTGGTGGTGAGACTGGCAGAGTATGTTGGTGGATAGACTGGCAAAGTATATGACTTGGCGAGACTGGCAGTGTATGTGACTGGTGGTGAAACTGGCAGAGTACGTTGGTGGTTATACTGCCAGTGTGAGGCTGGCAGAGTATGTTGGAGGTTAGACTGGCAGAGTATGTTTGTGGTTAGACTGGCAGAGTATGTGACGTGTAAGGCTGGCATACTATGTGACTGGCAAAGCATGTGATTATACCCTTGAGGAGAAATTTGCAGGCACAGGTAGGTGGATGGCAGAAATATGAAACTGGCCGAGCATAGTGATGGTGGGTTGACAGGATGAAGAGCACATGGTATGATGATCAAGGGCAAGCTGCGTTTTGTCAAATTTTGGAGTAAAATCAGCACGGAATACAGTCTCTCTCTCTCTCTCTCTCTCTCTCTCTCTCTAATTATACATATATATATATATATATATATATATATATATATATATATATATATTTATATATATATATATATATATATATATATATATATATATATATATATATATATATATATATATATATATATATATATATATATATATATATATATATATATATATATATATCAATCAATCAATCATTTTCTGTGGCACCCTCGGGGATGCATAGGGCCTCGATGAACTCACACCACCACATCCTATCTTGTGCTAACTCCTCAAGATCTCCCCAACACTCATCTCCAGCTTCCCGTCTCATTGTCCTCACCCACGTCTCCCTCGGCCTTCCTCTATCTCTCCTACCAAGTGCGACCCACCCTGGTGTACCTCGTACTATTCCCTGTCTCCTATACACATGTCCTAGCCACTTCCATCGTGAGAACCTAACATATTTATCGACCGGCTGCACTCCCGTTATTTCTCTAATTCTACTATTTGGTATCCTTTCCCACCACTTAACTCCTAATATTCTTCTAAGTGCTTTGTTTTCAAACACCAAGAATTTATTTTCCATAGTCACTGTGCTGTACCAAGACTCGTGTCCATAAATTAAGAAACTCCTAACTATTATCTTATAAAGTTTGATTTTTGTATGCACAGAAAAATTGTTATTATTCCAAATATTTTTAAGCATTCCCATTGCCTGATTAGCCTTCTTTAACCATTATTCCAAATATTTTTAAGCATTCCCATTGCCTGATTAGCCTTCTTTAACCTTTCCTCGAATTCAAAGTTCAAAGAACCATCCTTGGCTAAATAAGTACCTAAATATTTAAACCTATCAACTTGCTTTACAACCATACCTCCAATTACACATTCCTGCGCATTTTCCATATTCATATTGATTATTTCAGTTTTTCCACAATTAATAACCAAACCCACCTTGCGACCTTCACTCACCAAACAGTCCAACACTCTCTGCATCTCTTCTGGCCCATCACAAATCAAAACTATATCATCTGCATAATCTAAATCCAAAAGTTTCCTGTTCTCTCCCCAAAGTATACCTGCACCGGTTTCTGTTCCAACGCGTTTCATAATGTAATCAATGACCAATATAAATAGTAAAGGCGATAGAACACCACCTTGAATTACTCCGGACTTGACTTCAAACGAATCACTCAGACAACCATCAACCATCACTTTACAAAATGTGTCCTCATGCAAGTTCATAATGACCCTCACAAACTCCTCTGGTATTCCATAATGTCTCATGATCTTCCCCATAGTCTCTCTAGAAACACTATCAAAAGCCTTTTCAAAATCAACAAAACAAAGACTTAACGGTACTCTCATTTCATTAACTTGCTGCATCAAATGCCTAACTATAAAGATCTGATCATTGCAACCACGTCCCTTTCTAAAACCAGCCTGTTCATCCCTCAGAATACCCTCAACCACCGGCTCCAACCTATTTAACAACACTCTACTGAAAACTTTCAAAGCTATCGGTGACAAAGAGATTCCCCTCCAATTACCACATTCACTCAGGTCTCCTTTCTTCGGAACTTTAACAATTACACCATTCTTCCAAACTGATGGTAGTAACCCCGTCACCCATATCTTATTGAATAGCTTGGTCAAGATCACTATTAATCTATCCCCCTCCACTTTAAACATTTCCGGAAATAAACCATCCTCCCCTGGTGCCTTATTATTCTTTAACTATTTTACTGCTTTCTCCACTTCTGCAAGCCTCAACTCTCCTGTTTCTATATTTAAATCTTCCTGAGCAGACGGTATATCCTCTTCTGGTGGTATTGGTCTATTAAGAACTGTCTCAAAATGCTCTTTCCATCTATTTTTAATATCTCCATCTTTGGTCAATAAATTTCCTTCCCTGTCTCTAACTGGTATTTCCTTGCGTTTACCTGCATTACCACTCAGTTCTCTAATCGATTCATATGCTATTCTTTGACTCTGTCCATCATTTTTGTTTATCAAGATTTCAGTCTCTGCAACCTTTTCATCCACACATCTTCTTTTATCTCTCCTAGTTAACCTTCTTACTTCTGAATTCAAACTCCAGTACGCAGCTCTTGCTAATTCAATCTCTCGTTCATCAACGCATTGCATCTCACTCCTCAATTTAGCCTCACCTCTCTTTTTTATCATATCCCACGTTTCCTCTGATATCCATTTCTTTCTCCTGAATCTATGTCTCCTTCCAATCGTCCATTCAGCAGTCTCATGCAAAACTTTGTTCACATCCTCCCACATCTCATCTACACTTCTCTCCCCCTCTTCCAACGTTTCCAACACCAAAAACCTATTTCTGCATTCTAATCTGAATTCCTCCTTTTCTTCTCCTTCCCTTCTAAGCTTAACAATATCGTATCTACCAACACCAGATTTTTCCTTCTTCTGATTTTTAAGTTTAAACCTCATTTTTGCAATGCTGAGTTGATGGTCACTACCAATATCCGCTCCCCGTTTAACATGAACATCTAGCAGAGAACTTCTATGCCTCCTACTGATAGCGATGTGATCAATCTGATTTTTATATTTTCCACTCGGCGACACCCAAGTTGTCTTGTGTATATTGCAATGCTGAAAGAGTGTGCCCCCGATGACTAAGTCATTTGCTAGACAGAAGCTTCCAAACCTCACTCCGTTTTCACTCATCCTACTACCAACTCCCATCTTACCCATACATGCCTCAAATCCCTCATTTGAACAGCCCATTACTGCATTAAAGTCTCCAACGCAGATCAAAACATCATGTCTAGGTACCCTTCCTACTCCTTCTTGCAACTTTTCATAAAATGTGTCTTTCCTTTCATCGAGTGCATCATTAGTAGGTCCATAACACACAAACAGACTGATGTTGCCATGATTTGATTTAAACCGTGCGTATAACAATCGCTCATCTATAGGATCCCACTCACATAAAGCCTTATTTGCCTTACAACCCAGCAACAATCCTACTCCCTGATAATGCATTCCGTCCTGTCGGCCAGATATCAATAAACGTATACCATCCTCCAAATCCACTTATCGACTCCAGTTAATCTAGTTTCTGTCAGAGCACAAATATCAAGTCCGTAATTTTGAAAAACCTTCACTAACTCATCGATTTTACCGTCATGGTTTAGCGTTCTCACATTCCAGTTACCAATTTTAATTGTATTCTTTGCATTAACAAAGGAATTAGATTGTAATTGAGGCAACCGTGAGATTCTTAGCACCCCCTGCCCATTTAAGGGCTGCACGGGACTGGGGGCCATTATTGTTCTTTCAGAGTCCATCAAGGTTTCTTTGGCTAACTTCCTGAACACCTCGCCATTGTGTTGCAGTCGCAGTAGGCAGCTAACTTGCCTGATTGCCCACACCCGAAAGACCCAGCTATGCTGTAGCCAGTCACGAGCCGGCATGCTTCCCAGCCATTTCACTCTCATGGAGTTCCTCTGCCTGAGAAAGCACCCCCCTGCTCCCGAGGGCTTTTGATCTGTGTAGGTAGAGGGCGATCACTCCCTCACTAGCCATATACAGTGTATATTACAGTGTATAGGCTACACTCTCTCTAATTATATATATATATTTAGATATCTATATATATATATCTATATATATATATATATATATATATATATATATATATATATATATATATATATATATATATATATATATATATATATATATGTATATATACCGTACCCACGTTAAAACTGACTGTTGTACTATAGCCACAGAGATAGCCAGATAACTGTATAATATGAGGATTATACTACATATACAGTGTGCATTCATGCTGTGGATCTGGACACAGGCCGACACATACACCAAGATTAACACATTAGCCTCAGTTTAACTGATAAATGGGAATATTAAACCATCGTCTTCCCTTGGACAAAGACATCGCTTATATGGAGAGGTAAGAGGAATTTTTGCTAATCTTCAGACCCCCCCCCCCCGCACACACACAATGCATATTAGCAGTTTGATACAAAATTTAGGTTAATACAGTAACTGTAACCTCTCAAGATGCTTGATGTCCTGTAATATCTACTGGGTTATTCACGGTATGAGACTCAATCACTTCGGGATATACTTTTTCACAAGAGTGGCTTTAGGAAGGTAATACTTGGGTTCCATTCTACATAACTCACCTGCAGTGTATGTTAAGTTGATAGGAGGGTGCAGCTGGGCAACGGGTGACCTTCGAGGTAAATCGACAGATCAGCTTCCATCGCCAGAATATTTGCATAAGCCCAGGAAATTAATTCACCTGCAAACAGCACCTTGGCCAGAGAGTGACGTGACCTTTGTAATACCACACTACACACACCTGTCACTTGTCCCACACTGGGACCACACGGTTAGGGCCAACAGCCGTATTTATCTGTTTACTTTCCTGGGATTAAGTTCAATATATAATTGTTTTCAATTTCATCTTCACTCCTACAACTACCAAGCACTTCACAAAGACTATGCTCAAGTAAAAAAAAAAAAAAAAAAAAAAGCCTCTACGTAAAACTGCTATAGTAAAGTGACAGAGATCCTTTATATATGAATGCCCAGGAGTATCAGTCCGGCCACACATACACGCGCGCGCGCGCACACACGCACGCACACACACACACACACACACACACACACACACACACACACACACACACATTAATTTTCACACACAGTAATAGAAAAGAAATGAGAAACACACACTAAGGAACAGATAACTTTCTTTTTCTCCCCCTCCTTCTCCTTCCCTGTGTCAGGCAGGCAGGAAAACTCATTATTAAACATCATTAATCACTTGGGTACACACACCTGACAAACGCTGGCCGATATACTAGTGCTGCTTCACTGAGTCCCACAATGCCCCATATTGCCACTGGACTGGGTTGTATTGCAGGGGCTGTGATGGAGGTGGCAATTACGACGTTCATCACTCTTTTTTTATTTCTTTTTCACTCCAGCAAGAGGTCTTTAACCCGACAAGGAGTAGCGAACGTGTCCAAGTAACAAGATTTGGTCTATCTGGTTGTATTCTCGTTACCTTGAAAGATAATGTAACATCTCTTCCTCAACGAAACCCTTGGCCTATTACACGGTCATGGTCCCTTGTATGGCACTGACGCAAGTTTTGTTGGCATTTTGAAAAATCATATACAAGAGCAAGCTATACGCACAATATATTAAGAAAAACCTAATCAGTATCGAAGAGGTGCTACGAATCTCCCATGTCAATGAGAGTACTGTACGGCTGATAATAACACGGAACGGTGATGGTGTGCAAGGAAGAAGAGATAATGATGATGGTGAGACTGGTAATGAAAGGTGAAAAGGGATGCTGGTGGTGTGGACAGTTGTGATAGGGCTGTGGTGGTGGTGGTGGTCGTGGGGGAGAGAAAGGGTAGTGGGGGAGAAAGAGGTTGGCTAGGAAAAAATAAAGGTACAACTGATCGTGGTACTAATAAGGGTGTAGGAGTAATGCTGGGGACAGGGAGTTAGTAATTACAGCAGGCAGTAGGATGGGTGATAAGGGGAGAAGGTTGCTGGCGTGGATAATGATAGCAAGCCGTATTCACCCTGGCATAGCAAACTTCATAGAACACCTTTATCAGAGATTTACTTGGCATATTACAACTTAGTATATTCCTGTACGTTATTTATTTGTCTATTTTATATCTATATAGTTGGTATAACCACATACACGATGATATAGGCCTACATGTATAGATATCTATATATAACCACATACACGATGATATAGGCCTACATGTATAGATATCTATATATAACCTGTTACATAGCCTATGATTTCATCATCCTTTGTGTAATTTTAACGTACAGTTGCTGCATGTTTGATCACGAGCGTGTTCTGCCTCAGTCCCCCCCTTCTACCGTTATAGTAGAGTAAGTCGTTCTCTCTGTTATACTTTGCGGGATTTTCAGCTCTCTGTCCCCATGGCTTCATTTGCGCGTCCCTCTTACAAGTTGTATCAAGCTCTGCCAGCCCCTATATAATGAGCTCAGTCTCTGCATCATTGCCACTTAGATCTGCTCCTCATTTTGTTCACATCTCTGTCCTCCCCTGTACAGATATAATTATTGTGAGTGCTCAAGAAATCTCCAACCATCTAGCAGCTGTGTGTAATTTGAGTATAATTGTTGTTGCATTTTTTCTTGTACTGTATAGCATAAGTTTAATTTGTAGGCCTAGTGAAGTTTTTGTAATTCGTGTGGGGTTCTTTATGTCAGTCATTTTTGATAATAGTTTGTATCTGTAATTATTTATCTGGCATTCACTGAGTATTATCTGGTATCTCATTTTATCAGGGCTGACTTAGATAAATTTACTCTTGCTAATTTCGTGTTAATAGAGGCTATTGCAGTTAACCATATATTTAACCTGTTTTTGCCATTACATTATCCTTATGAGTCCTGAATGTTTTGTTGTTAATTTAAGCATTAAACTTTAACTTGTAATTTTACCTAACTCTTTTGTTTTGAACCTGGAACTTTACGGGACAGTAGTGATTTTTAGCATTCTCACTGAAAGTGTACGTTATTTTTCTCTGTTCCGTAACATAAATTTGGCGACCTCTCATCAGGATATTCAGGATATTATCATAAGGATATTGTTTGATATTTTGTGACTGTGATATATTCATGATGGCTACTATTTCTACACTTGATGAAGCCAAAGATTTTTTGTCAAATGTGCAAACAGTGTGTGATATAGAAAACAGAACAAAGAATGAACTTAAGCTTGTTGCTCAACAATTGGGAATTGCAGTTCACTCTCATCATTCTAAAGATCAAATTGTTGGCATGATTAATAAAAGCTTGTTTAATGTAACTCCTCCAAATGAGCAAACGCAGATTGAATTAGCTAAGTTACAGCTAGCCCTGCAGGAGGCTAAGGCTAAGGAGGCGGAGTCTCGTGTGAAGGAAGCTGAATTTCAAGCACAGGCTAAGGAGGCTGAATTTCAGGCAAAAGCTAAGGAGGCTGAGGCACAAGTTGAAATTGCTAGGATTCAGGCAGACCATGAGTATCGCATGAAACAAGGTGGAACTGGATCATCTAGCTCTGATGATTTTGATGTGGCTAAAAATGTTAAACTTGTCCCTCCTTTTAATGAATCTGATTTAACAAAGTATTTTCAGTTGTTTGAGAGGGTAGCTACAGGTTTTAATTGGCCTAAGGAGTATTGGCCAGTACTCCTTCAAACTGTTCTCACCGGTAAAGCTCAAGTAACTTATGCATCTTTGCCTCAGGATCAATCTGATAATTAGGATGTAGTTAAGAGCTTGATTCTTAAGGCCTATGAGCTTGTTCCTGAAGCTTATAGAGTAAAATTTAGGACAACTTATAAGCAAGATAAGCAATCCCATGTTGAGTATGCAAAAATCAAAGAAGATCTGTTAGAGCAGTGGTTAAATTCTAAAAATGTGGATTCTGATTTTGACAAATTTAAGCAGATGATTTTGCTGGAGGACTTCAAAAGGTGTATTAGTAAAGATGTAAGCCTATATCTTGATGAGAAAAGAATAGATAATTTGTCTGATGCTGCAGTTTTAGCTGATGAGTATGTTCTCACTCACAAGAGATATTCTAGAGAAAAAGGGAAAGCTGAGAGTAAGTACGTTGCCTCTACTCAGAGTACAGGTAACAGGAAAGAGAATAAGGATGATGTTTCTCAGGAAGTAAATACCAGCTTCACCTCTAGATTTCAGAAAAGTAAATGTACTTATTGTAGTAAGCTTGGTCATACTACGGAGAGATGTTTCAGGAGACAGCGTGATGTGAACAAAAAGGAGTCTTTAAATATTCAGTCAATTGGTCTAGTGTCCACTCTTGAGAGTTCCCAGAATTCTTTAACTGAGTTAACTGAACCTGCTTTGAGGGGTAACTTAAATTCTCATGATGGAGCTCCTCTTTTGAGCAGTAACGTGGGTGACACTCTCAAGAGTTCATGTGCTAATTTCCTGTCTGATGGTTTTGTCAGTCCTCTGGACAGTAATGACAGGAAATCAGTTCAAATATATCGTGATACAGGTGCTTGCCAATCCCTTATGCTGACCAGTGTTCTAGGCTCTAATGTTAATTCCTCTGATGAAACTGTAATCTTACAAGGTGTAGGGAATAATTACTTCTCTGTTCCTCTGTGCAGAGTGAATTTAGAGTCTGGTTTTGTTAATGGTTCTGTTATGGTTGGGTTGGTTGAGACACTCCCAATGTCAGGTGTAACTTTCTTACTTGGAAATGATATTGGTGGAAGTCAAGTGTGTCCAGCTCCTCAGTTGTCTAGTGAGCCAGTGGCTGCGTCCCAGGATTGTGATGTCCCTGATGTGTTCCCTGCATGTGCTGTCACTAGGGCTAAGTCTAAAGTTACTGGTGATTTAGAGGATAATGATGATGATGATGTTATCCTAGCTGACACTTTTCTTGCTAATTTGGACCACTCACCAGATGAGGCAGTACCCCGTAGTGTTGATAATTTGTCTCGTCAAGAGTTGGTTGAGTTGCAGGTTGCTGACCCTGAGTTGAAAGGTCTAGCTAACTCTGCTTACAGTGAAGAAGAGTCAGCCGGTGCTTCTACTTGTTATTATGTAAAGTCAGGAGTACTTATGAGGAAGTGGAGACCCCCAACAGCATCAGCCGACTGTGAATGGGAGGTTGTACATCAAGTTGTCATCCCTCGTGTTTGTAGGCAGGATATCATTAGAGTGGCTCATGATTCCAGTTTGGCAGGACACCTTGGAGTGAGGAAGACTGTGGCACGCATTTTGAAACACTTCTACTGGCCAGGTATCTTCAGGGATGTTTCCTGGTATTGTAAGTCTTGTCACACCTGTCAAGTTGTGGGGAAGTGTAATCAGACCGAAAAGGTTGCACCTCTAGTTCCCATTCCACCCGTGTGTTGGTGGATATTGTGGGCCCTCTTCCTAAGACTTCTTCAGGATTTTCTTATGTGTTGACCATGATTGATATGGCTACTCGTTATCCTGAAGCCATTCCACTTAGAAATATCTCAGCAAAGAACGTGGTTAAGGAAATGCTAGGGTTCTTCACAAAGTTTGGTCTGCCCAAGGAGGTACAGTCAGACCGGGGAAGTAATTTCATGTCAAACGTTTTCAAACAGTCTCTGAAAGAGTTGGGCATCACCCAGATCACGTCTTCAGCTTACCATCCCCAGACCCAAGGAGCGTTGGAGAGATATCATCAAACACTCAAATCGATGCTCAAGAAATACTGTTTGGAACATCAGAAAGACTGGGATAAAGGTCTTCCATTCGTTGTGTTTGCTGCAAGAGAATCTCCAAATGAATCACTGGGCTTCTCACCTTTTGAACTACTGTTTGGCCATGAAGTAAGAGGACCCCTTAAGCTACTCAAGGAATGCTGGCTGTTGGAGGAAGATGACGTCAACCTGCTGGAGTATGTGATGAATTTCAAAGAACGGCTGTCCACTGCTTTACAGCTGGCGAGAGAGAATTTAGGAGCTGCTCAGGAGAAGATGAAGACTTGGTATGATAAGAAGTCCAGGTTACGCCACTTTCAGCCAGGAGATCAGGTTTTGATTCTGCTACCAGTTCATGGGCAACCTCTTCAAGCCAAGTTTAGTGGCCCTTATTTCGTGGAGAAGAAACTTAGTGATGTCAGCTATGTCATCGCCACACCAGATCGTAGAAAGAGCAAGCAACTATGTCACATCAACATGCTAAAGTTATATCACAGGCGGGACGAAAATAATCCAGTCTGCACTGTAGCTGTTCCACCCGAGTCTGCAAGTGAAGCTCTCCCATGCAGTATGAGCCTGAGTGATAGTTTGGGGAAGAATCCTGATATCATGAATGATCTCCAGACTAAGCTTTCTCATCTACCTCCAAAGGAAAGGCAGGAGTTTTCGGCATTACTGCAGGAGTACCCGCAAGTGTTCCGTGCTACTCCAGGAAGAACCACTGTGTTGATGCATGATGTCGATGTTGGAGACGCAAAGCCAATTAAATTGCCTCCTTACCGTGTGAACCCAGTGAAAGTTCCTCTCATCCAGAAGAAGCTTGGCTACCTGTTGGACCACAAGATGATTGAGCCCTGTCAGAGCGAGTGGAGTTCTCCTGTCACTCTAGTCCCTAAGCCAGGTGGGTCACAGAGGCTTTGCATCGACTACAGACGTGTTAATCAGATAACCAAAACAGACACTTACCCTCTCCCTCGTGTGGAAGATTGCATAGACAAGATCGGAAAGGCTAGGTACATAAGTAAGTTTGATTTGTTAAAGGGATACTGGCAAGTACCTATGACTGAACGTGCTAGGGAGATCTCATGTTTTGTAACACTAGGAAAGGCTTTTGCATGTTCTGTAATGCCGTATGGTATGAAGAATGCACCAGCCACATTTCAGAAGCTCATGAATGTTGTAACAGAGGGTTTGGCAGGGTGTGTTGTTTATATTGATGATGTATTAATCTTCAGTGACAACTGGAAAGATCACCTATGCCATGTCAGTAAATTTCTTGACCGTTTAGTTCATGCTAATCTTGTAGCTAATTTATCAAAGTGTGAGTTTGGTCAAGCTAAAGTTCAGTACCTTGGGTATGTAATTGGTGATGGACATGTTGCACCACCAGGAGCTAAGGTTCAGGTTATAAGTGATCTTCCCAGACCTAAAAGTAGGAAAGAGCTACAAAGATTTTTGGGAATGGTAGGTTATTACAGGAGATTTGTTCTTAACTTTTCTATTCTTGTATCACCACTTACAGACCTACTGAAAAAGGGAGTTGAATTTGTCTGGACCGATAACTGTGAATCCTCTTTCAACAAACTTAAAGCTATTCTATTAAGTCAGCCAGTGCTCGCTACTTCAAATTTTGCTAAGCCTTTTAAGATGGCTGTTGATGCAAGTGATACAGGAGCTGGGGCTGTTTTGCTGCAAGAGGATGATCAGGGTATTGAACATCCTGTATCTTATTACAGTAAGAAGTTCACTCCACCTCAAAAGAACTACTCAACTATTGAGAAAGAGCTTTTGGCCTTGATTTTGGGTTTACAGCATTTTTCATTTTATTTGTGTTCTGGTTTTGACCCCATAGTCATTTATACCGATCATAACCCACTGAAATTCCTTAGTAAGTTTAAAGATAAAAATCAGAGATTGACAAGATGGAGTCTACTTCTTCAGGAGTATTCATTAGACATACAACATGTCAAGGGGAAAGAAAATGTTATTGCAGATTGCTTATCTAGACTTTAGACAGATTGTTTTAGAGTAATAAGAAATTTCCTTTGTAAATTTCTTTTTCTTTGTGGGGAGGTGTTACATAGCCTATGATTTCATCATCCTTTGTGTAATTTTAACGTACAGTTGCTGCATGTTTGATCACGAGCGTGTTCTGCCTCAGTCCCCCCCTTCTACCGTTATAGTAGAGTAAGTCGTTCTCTCTGTTATACTTTGCGGGATTTTCAGCTCTCTGTCCCCATGGCTTCATTTGCGCGTCCCTCTTACAAGTTGTATCAAGCTCTGCCAGCCCCTATATAATGAGCTCAGTCTCTGCATCATTGCCACTTAGATCTGCTCCTCATTTTGTTCACATCTCTGTTCTCCCCTGTACAGATATTATTATTGTGAGTGCTCAAGAAATCTCCAACCATCTAGCAGCTGTGTGTAATTTGCGTATAACTGTTGTTGCATTTTTTCTTGTACTGTATAGCATAAGTTTAATTTGTAGGCCTAGTGAAGTTTTTGTAATTCGTGTGGGGTTCTTTATGTCAGTCATTTTTGATAATAGTTTGTATCTGTAATTATTTATCTGGCATTCACTGAGTATTATCTGGTATCTCATTTTATCAGGGCTGACTTAGATAAATTTACTCTTGCTAATTTCGTGTTAATAGAGGCTATTGCAGTTAACCATATATTTAACCTGTTTTTGCCATTACATTATCCTTATGAGTCCTGAATGTTTTGTTGTTAATTTAAGCATTAAACTTTAACTTGTAATTTTACCTAACTCTTTTGTTTTGAACCTGGAACTTTACGGGACAGTAGTGATTTTTAGCATTCTCACTGAAAGTGTACGTTATCTTTCTCTGTTCCGTAACAAACCATATAGGCTACACGATGATATAGGCCTACATGTATAGATATCTATATATAACACATACACGATGATATAGGCCTACATGTATAGATATCTATATATAACACATACACGATGATATAGGCCTACATGTATAGATATCTATATATAACCACATACACGATGATATAGGCCTACATGTATAGATATCTATATATAACCACATACACGATGATATAGGCCTACATGTATAGATATCTATATATAACCACATACACGATGATATAGGCCTACATGTATAGATATCTATATATAACCACATACACGATGATACAGGCCATCACGTACAGATATCCGTATATTACCACATACACGATATAGGCCTACATGTATAATAACTAAAATAAATCGCTGAGGAAGAGCCACTACTCTAAGCCAATGGCAATATGACTGTTAATCCGCGATACATGACAGAGATATAATGCGCCTTGCCTCTCGGGAATGGTATGTATTTATCTATCTATGAATCGCTTGATGCCGCATCCTGTGAGGGGTGGCCTGGACCAAAGGCCGTCCAGGCGTTTCGGTGCAGTAATAATGGGAGGGAAGGTGGCTGGCAATGGGTATAGGGTGAGTTGCATGATGATGATGGGGATGGAAAGGGTTAATGGATTTGTACGGTAACAATGGTGACGGCAGAAAGGATGGGTCCGTTGTAATGGAAGGTGCAATAACGTGACACTGGTAATGCAATGGAACTGTGACGTGTTATAAGCCAATGACGAGGGTAAGAACAGTAATTATGGTGTCATTAGTGATGATAATAACAATACACAGACGCACAGACATATGCTGATGTGATAAGAAGTGTCAAAGGAAAACAGGTAATAACTACGCCGATGACCACGTTTTCCAAGTGTATGGACCAGTGGACAGGTGCCAGTGGTAAAAACTATTAAGATGTGCAAAAGCTATGATAAAGGTGGTGACAAGAAACGTTGATGAAGATAGACTGAGAAAACGAAGACAGAAAGATGCTCAAGATATTACCATAGGTAAATATTATGTGGTGTGATTAAAATACCGAGTGTGCAAGCAGTGGTGTAGGCGGAAACACATATTGTGAAAAAGTAAATACTTTTCTCTGCTTTATCTTTCAGTATCAGTCAGTGGGCCAGAAGTAATTAGTTGTCACAAAAAAAGTACCCGGACTCTTGTAGTGATTTATATTCAGAAAAAAAAAAAAATCTTGACTTCAAGCTTTTAAATAGTGATTTGTACAGCTACGTACTTTATTGTAGCTCCACTTATTTGTCACAAGATTAGGAAACTCTTAAATAATATTATGATATTTATTGGGGCTCCGAATATCACATCAGTAAGTTCGAGATTTAGTGTTCACTGTCTCTTTTTTTTCGTAATGGAGTGAGTCAGTGTTTCTATCGGTAAATTTAAGTCCTCTTTCAATAACTGTATATTATATTTTGTTATGTCGCTCGTGAATGTTACATAATTTTCCACAAAACTGAATTTTTAGATACTCATAATTAACAGATACAATGAAACAAAGGGAGAAATAACGCTTAGATTCAGTTTCATACGACGATGGGAGTACGACAATGTTTTGTGTAAATCTACAAATAGTTCAGTATATTAACACATCCGCGGCTACAAAACTAAAATAGAAAAAAAAAAAAAAGAAATTTCATTTCTTTAGTATTATCACTATGATGAAGCCTGGTAACCCTTTGGCTGCGGTATGTTTTCACAAAATACGTAACTGATACGTCGAATGTTGGAATGCAGTATGAAGTATCTAGGCCAAAACATTGTGTGTGATATTTTTTGAACATTATTAGGGATCTGGGTTTCTCTTGGCCACAGTGAAATTCTCTTACATCAGCCGAAATATAATGAAAACTAAGAAATTCATAGGTAAGCAATCAAAATTACTTAATTTTATAGGACGTTTTAAAGCAGCTTGGGAGAAAGGAACTACTGACAATATCTGACTCCTCCGGTTCTAAAGTTGCTCCTAGGCTGAGTGACTGTGTGGCATTAGCAAGAATAAAGTTAAATACGATTCAATCCTATTGTTAGTTAAACAAGATGTCATTAAAGATAGGGTGTTCAAGTGGTATAATGCTGGACTACAGATCGAAAGAACACGAGATCAGTCGTAACATCTTCCACACCTCACCGACATGTATCAAGCATGCCAGGTAATGCCATCACACCAGGTAATACCATCACACCAATCTTGGATAAGGTAGTCCTGGTTTGTATACAGTATAGACGGTGGGTATAAGTGCCGACGATGTTTCATGAGTGTCAGGTCAACTGGTGTGTTGAAGAGGAATGATAAACCTTGGGAATGGACTACGTAGTGCATGCCCAAAGAACACATAATTATACAGTTTAAAGAATATACAGTACTCAGTAATGATGATGTGGTATTATTGCCCAAGTATTATAAGAGAGGGAGTGTAAACAAGAGGTTGAGCAGTAAGAAGAATGAACCTTGGAAACAGATTGTAAAGCTTAACCTACAAGTCAAACAATAGAAAAATAAGACAAAATAATGACCAAAGGTATAAACTTTCCTTGGTTCAGTAAGCAAGGTGTGAATTACCAGAGCTATTTCACGGCCTTTAGAGACAATGTCCAGTAGTACCAGCAACAACAGGTAATATATATATAGCAGGTACAGTGTCCGAAATATCAGCCAACAACTGTATAAAAAAAAATGTGCGTATCAATAGTATAAATTGTACTCCCATATTTTACTCCAGAGTGAGTTTGCGCTGCGGCTGCGCAGTCCATCTCTCTCTCTCTCTAGCTTGGTATATCCAGTTAACCTAAATGGTGCAAGAGTGGAGAAGAAATGGAAAGTGAAGAGAACAAAGAGATAACAAATAGGTAGATAGATAGACAGATTCATTGAGAGAGAGAGAGAGAGAGAGAGAGAGAGAGAGAGAGAGAGAGAGAGAGAGAGAATAGAATCTGCGCCTCGTGTCAGATCATGACTGTTTTTTGCCATAC
The DNA here is from genome assembly GCF_032717465.1 of Coenobita brevimanus. NCBI lineage: Eukaryota > Metazoa > Arthropoda > Malacostraca > Decapoda > Coenobitidae > Coenobita > Coenobita brevimanus. The sequence goes on along the minus strand of NC_137067.1, from coordinate 16,557,530 downwards.
AAGTCACCAGTCGAGTTACATATATTGGATATTTATGTAGATCCTCACTGGTGACCGGTTACCCTACAAGGTTAACTTTCAACGCGAGACATCAGCGCACCTCGTTTTCATTTTATTGTTTGTTTTAGTATTCGATCCTACGGCATTAGTAACCCTCTGACGAGGAGAGGAATTTTAGCCTTTTCAGTAGTGTCGTCTTATTTATATTATTCTTCCTATCTACAGATGATAACATGGTTTTTCAGAGCCTTTTCGAACTAGGTGATTTATATTTTGCCCCTACTAAACCCCTCGTCCCTCTGAGGGATGTCTTCTGAACTAAGTCGTCTGTCAGGAACAATAATGGGATATAAATGTTCTCGAGCTGCTGTGAAGTTTTTCAGCGTGTTTTCCAGGCGATTTTTCATTTAATTTGAATTTTCTGTGACTGAATTACAGCGGATATTTAACAACAACTGCGTACGGTTTTCTTTGAGCTAAATGATAGTCTCACGTCAGCATGAGTAATATAGAACTCTCAATTCCCGGCCAAAACAATAAATGAGAGTTTTAAACCTTGTGCTACGCTGAATCTTTCTCCAGTTAAATTAAATCGTTTGGTGTTACTGGACTTGAATACAAGGTTCATAATTCGTGAAGAAAGTATTAATCCTCTGATGACAAGAGAAATCTTTTATATGTCCTTCCTACCACCAGAGTTTTTTTTTTTTTTTTTTCGGTTTAAGGGTGGTTTCTCGCCGCCTAAGATTCTATGGGTTAAATACTGTCTGTCAACGATAGAAATCTTAGCGACATAATTCCTGCTACCAACAATCAATAATGTTCAGCTTACAAATGATCCCTCGTCGGTTGAGATCAGGCAGAGACAAGGAACAACTGAGTAAGGTATGGCAGGCGCTGCTGAGGGTATAACAAGCTAGTGGGAGGAGTGAAAAGGTCTACAGAGGTTTGAGAGGATCTACTAAGAGAGGTGAGACAGATGAGAAAGGGACGAGAAGCGTGACGGGGTTTACTGAGAGAGGCATGGCAGGAGCTACTGAGGTATGACAGACTATTGAGAGGTGTGACAAACTATTGAGAGAGGTGTGAGAAGGGATTCTGAAATGTGACAAGGGCTACTGAGGTATGAGAAGGGACATTGAGAGATGTGTAACAGGGGCCACTAAGAGAGAGGTGATTGGCTACTGAGAGGTGTGACAAGGGTATGTGAAGTGTGCCAGCAATGAAGGAACGTAAATATTCACCAAGCAAGATAAGGCACAATTTAGTGTCGACGTTGTGTGTAAGTGAGGGATGTTGGGTTACCCTAGGATATTGTGGAATACTTAGCGTGATGGCCTGTGTGGGGGACAGAGTGCCGGGTGTCAGGTTATACTCGTATGGGCAGACTTGGGGCACACTTTATGCAGGCCGGGGACACTCTAAATGTCACCTTATCTCATCTCCAGGACGGAGATTCACACACAGACTTACCATTCATTCACTGTCGTAACTGAGATTTGGGCTCGTAATCTCGTCCTCTTAGGAGGCTCCCCGGCACTTTTCCTTATTAGTATGCGGTACCTCAACACTATGAGGCTCCTACTACTCTCTCCCTGCTGAGGTAAATCGTCTGGCCTCAGCTCAGAATACTAGAGCTGTTCCCACAATGAAAGCGTCAATGTAGCGACCAGTAATGATCTTGGGCTACTATGACTCATTCGGCTGAATAAATTAGTCTGGTGTTTGCTGGCATAAAATACTATGGTAATATACAGTATTATTTTATTTCATAAATGCAGTCTATACTGATAACAAAATCTACACCAATAAATAATAGGCAGATGATAGTAAGCTGTATCAGGCATAATAAATCGTTAAGGAAAACGTTCAGGGAATCCGTCAAACTCAACAAGAATATGGTCCTTGGTTTTGCAGTAAGGACAAGGAAAGGAAAGGAAAGAATCTTTTCACAAATAAGTGTTAAGTGAGGGAATTGATAGCACGGTATTTTCTTGTGACTCCAGGTCCAGCTCTTTACTCACGTCCATCATCGACACCACGATGATGTATTTTGCAACGTTTATTCTTTCTCCCTCCAGGCGATTTTACTCAAATTAAGAAAGACTTTTTCACCTGGATGGGTTAGATCAAGCCTTTATTAACTTCTTTACCTCTAGTCTCTGCTAACCCGAGCAACATTATAGTACATTACAATGAAGGGGTGAACCGCGAATGTTTATGTGTAGTCGTAATTTTACTCTTGCGTTGAAGCGATTTTCTCCACCTTAGGACACTTTTTTGAACATGAAGGGCTGGAATTCATTTCCACTAAGTACTTCGCTACTATAGGTCTTTTGTCCTTTGAGTAAAATTTACTTGTCCTGGTAAGAATTAAATTAACAGTAGGTCACTGTATTGAATAAAAAGGAAAATTGGTGTTGGATCCTTTTCTGTCATGCTTGCTAAGGTTCTCTCACCCTGATCTGATCTGCTTTCTAATCCCAAACAGCCTCTTGTCAGTCTTACTCCTTCCTCGCTGTTTCTTGTTTCGCTTCAGCCTTCTGTGTCGTTGAGGCAAATGCACTTCAAGCACCTGACAAATATTTGTCAATAGCTGAGTACAAGTGTATATTTAAGGACGCATCGTCTTGGGCTTAGGAAGGTACTTTAAATGTTTTCCAAAGCGATTTATTCTGCATACCACATGTTAATAATATTGTGCATGTTATTCGTGTATGTCACAGAAGGGTCACTGTGGAACGCTGAGCATTGTGTAATGCTGAGTGTGACGCTGTCCTTCCATGGCTGCTGTCACAGTAGGGCACGTGCATGCCATCTCCACTCACGCCTAAACACAGGAACTTTACTTCGACTTCGGCATTAACTTGATACTCCTTTCCCCAGGGCCAGGTAATCCTCCTACATCCGACACACCTACACATGTTACGACTTCTGCGCTAATAAGCCTACCCACCGTCCACGTCGAATAAATGCTAGAGTTATCTCGATCAGGCAGATTTAGTTGTGATAATGGGGATGTTCTTTTATGACATGCCGGTGGTCCGTGTGGAAGTTTAGTAAAGTCTATTTTAACGAAATTCAATGTATCAAGCTGTTCCCAGCCCCAGCATGTGCTCGAACTCGCCTTCCTTCGGGCAGCAGGTAACTCTTCTGGTTACTGGAGCCAACACGGCCCTGATGCAGGGTAGTGTTGTTATGTTATCTCTCCTTGGTGCTGCTCTATAGGATTTTATCGGTAGTGGCACGAACACATACCTGCTCCAACTCGCTATGAATATTCCGGTGTCAGCAGGTGGGAGGGCTTGTGTCAGCAGGTGGGAGGGCTTGTGTCAGCAGGTGGGAGGGCTGGTGTCAGCAGGTGGGAGGGCTAGTGTCAGCAGGTTGGGGGGCTAGTGTCAGCAGGTGGGAGGGCTTGTGTCAGCAGGTGGGAGGGCTGGCGTCAGCAGGTGGGAGGGCTTGTGTCAACAGGTGGGAGGGCTGGGTCTGACTTGACCCTCACGCAGCAATGGTCGAGATAGAGTATTCTGAGAGCAGGTGAAAGGGCTTTGTTCAAGATGCAAATACCCTGAGAATTCTGTATGACCCAGTCTTTGCCTCGCCTTATCAAAGGGACTGGGTGGTTGGCTGCCACTTTCTTGGCCACCTGGACTGGGGTTGGGTCGGCAAATCCCTGAAAGTCCCGTTAAATCCGGGATTAATGAACCGCTATGTCGGGTTGGACTCAACTTTTCTTTCTCCTGTCTAGCTCTCTGCTAATGGTTGTTGTCTTTATTTATTTTTCTTTTTTTACTCATTTGCAATGATGCGCTGAGATAACAGTTAAAAAGGTGACGTGGATATGGACTGGTCATGTGTTACACAGAACAGATAACAGATACAATTAAGGTTACAAAGTACCAACGCATATATTAAATGAGAGGACGAGGCAGATAGGTAACATGATGGATGAAATAGTCAAATATGACCAGCTGGGATGAAAAAAAAAAAAATGGCAGTCAGTAGATTACAGTGGAAAAAGTTGTGAGAGGCCAACTTTTTGTCCTGTAGTGAAACATCTCGTATACGATGACGATGATGTCTAAGATTAGTTAGGTAGTTGAATCGATTCGGAGGTGATGAGTTCGCTGAATACGTGGTTGACTAAGAATATCGATGTTGAACACACTAGAACGCTGAAAGTCTGGATGGATTTGAAGTGAAGTCTGAACAGTTTTATGTCACTGTTTACGTATTGATAAATAAAATATCCCACGAGGCACTGACGCTGTTTTATCGGTTTACGAATAACAGTTGATCACAGTTCTTAAGTACAGCACCAGAGCACTAACAATAACCCTAAATTAGGCCCGATATGTAGAAAGTGCATCATTCGTGAGACAAACCTTGTTACAAATGGTGTTATCTGGAGGCGGAATCCCACCGCTCTCTCCACCCATCCTTTATGTGAGATAGGAAAGGGATTAACACTGTTGATAGACACAAGTCTTCTCAACTGGGAATTAAACTACTTATGGACACACTCCTTTCACCTCCCCTGCTGGACTAAGTTCTAACCTTTCCAAAACATCAAATGGTGCATCAGACTTATATCTCCAATCTATGGTTCCCTTGATAGTAGTTAATCCCTTAATAGGATTTAAGTCCCTGGCCCCCTGTTGCCCTTAGGAACTGGAGCAGATCCTCCTGCTAAGGGAAAGGACGCGCTGGGTGGAGGAGCAGCCGCTGTACAGTCGGCATCAAAAGTCCTGTCGCCTCGCCTGTTTGACTCTCCACGGACTTTGAAGGTCAGTGTGGTGATTCCACAGCAACAGACGCTGATGACTTCATTGACCACAGGTCAGTGTCATCGGTGTCGGTTGCTGCAGATTCACCACACTGATCTTCAAAGTCCAGGGAGAGAAAAGCACAAGTGGCAACAGGACTTTTGATGCCGACTATACTGTACATGGCCTGTTTAATTAATGGTTAACTTACACACGTCCTCACTCTTCTCTACCCCCCCCCCCCTGTGCATGGGTAGGCGACACGCTGTCCTGCTCATCTTATACACGCATCCACCCAGCTTTCCCTCCCTCTCTCACCTTGCTGAGGCCCACACTATCGCATCCCATCCCCCCTTCCTCCCCTCTCACTGCCCCGTTATCCTTTTATTAATCTTTCCATCAACCATATCCGTCCACACTGACATATCGGATTCCCACTTGACTCAAGATAAGCTCTCAGCCACAGTAAAATTGACTAATCCTATTGTTAGGCTCGAGACCTTCAGGAGGCTCTCCATGACAATCTATAAACCATAACGAATTGTTTGGTACGGTAATGAGGAGCTGGGCCGAGCATCACTGATTTATTGCCACGGAGATGTTACGGGCAACCACGTGCACTGCCATACTATCATCCTCTGTTCACAGATACCACCTGAAGTTACTTTAGATCGAGAGCACATTTTTCTTGTTCCATTCGTCTGCTCGTCTTCCTTGGACAGTGAGTCATGCCTGGACAAGTTTGTATTATCGGTAATGTCTTGATTATCCTGTGCTCAGGCTTTGCACTATATTTTTCCTATACTTGACGCTCGTGCATATTGAATAATGTTGGGGGAGTCTCATTCAGAACTGGTATGGTGATACTAGTGTGGGTGGCCTTGTGATTTGTTGTTGTGTCTTGTGGAAGACAAGTAAAAACTGTTTTAACGAAATTAAAGTCGACAAAGTATTCCCTGATCCGGCTTGCGACCGATCTTTCCCCGAAGCAGCCCAGAGCTCTATATGCTCCATCACCATCTCTCCTTTTATTCACCTATATTATTCACAGGTGCCTCAGATCTAACTTGTATTTCAATGGCTCTCTTGATTTGTGTCCCTCAAGTATCGCCCACGCTTTACTGTAGTAAGGCAGTCATGAAATTATTATACTGTTCTGTAATGCTCTCTTCACATCCACGGTTAAATTACGTCACTGCTGTTTGTCATGTAATACTTTCGTTACTTCCACGGTTATATTTCTATATCTAGTCACTGCTCTCAACGTCACTTTCCCTCCATGTTCCACTTCCAGTTCATCCTCCATACCACCATCGTTGTTCACAGCACTGGCTGTATACTCTCCACATATAAGACATTTCTATATCCATTTCAACCATCATCACTTTGCTCTTCTCTGCAATTACATTTATATTATATCTTTCACACGTACTGTCAAAATTCTCTGCCAAGTTCTTTACCTTCCACTACATATCTCTTCTTTGCATTCTATCATCCTCAATAAGAAATGCTAATAGTTTACATCATTGCTTCTCTTCTCCAGAACCGGACCTCTGTCATGTGACCTAATTTTCTCCACTCTCATTACTCCATCCACATGCGCATTACACAGCCCAGGTGGCATGATACCTCCTGTTTCAATCCGACAGTCAAAATGACTCCATAGGTTATGTATTTTACTGCGATGGACATCTCTGAGCTGAATAATTTCGTCAAACGTCAGCTGAAATCATGTACAAAGTTCTGAAATCACGTCCAAAATGTTAATCGAGATATTTGGTAACCTTTCTGATGAGGTAGTTTTCTCTGAGCTGAAACTGTCGTGTCTCTTTTTGCAGAATAAGAGAGAAATATTTTGTTTTTGCTGTCAAAGGGCTAAAGGAGCTTTGTCGTATACTAAGATGGTTGCCATATTTTCTTCACAATTGTATAGCTTCAGTTCAGGATGCTGTAAGAGAAAGAATGTCGGCGTCGATAGACAACAATTGCCGCCAAAATATTCCGTTATGCCGGAGGGTAAATATATTAATTGAGATATACTATTCTTTTTCTGTACCAGTGACACATGGTATGCATATAAATACACAGTTTTGGCAGATGAGTAATTGCTGCTCCCTTTACTACTGTTGTCTCTTACATTACATTGATGATCCACTTTGCTGTACATACCACGACGTACCTCTCATCACCCACTGATTTTCGCAGCTCAGTTTTGCCATAATGATAAATTCTCTGCGAATATTTTATTTACTGTCACTCTTGTGCCTGAAGTCGAATTCCTGCGGGACAACAGCCTTAACTAACAAAAAAATAGTGGTTGAATGACGTTAATCATTGCTAACAAGTTTCTCCCTCCATCCATCCAAAGACAGCGACAGGGATAGGACGTGAAGACTAAAGTATGATAAAGTGGCCGAGTGTCCACTAAAAGGCTCGACAGACACACAGATGTATAGATTAATTAAGCGAGTAAAAAGCGTTGCTACGAGTCAATGTCCCAGTCGCATATTTCCGTACAGCCATTTCAGCACAACGCACTCATTACTATGCTCAGAATGTTTACTATTACTTCATTTACCTATACCTAACCTGACATAACCTAAACCTAACAAATCAACCTGACTGAACTGAACCAAACCTAACTCCAGCAGACTAACCCAACCCAACCTAATCTGTTCAAACCCTAACAGACTAAACTAACCCTGTTTATCCAATCTCAACCCAACTCTTAACCATTCTAACCTAAACTAAAGCATAACAGACTAACCTAACAAACTAACGTAGCTTACCCTATCCCCAGCAAATTAAACTGACCTAACATAACCTAATCTAACAAAGCCAAACCATAACTAACCTAACCCTTTGTACGCTGAGTGGAAATTCGTAACCCGGAACGCCATGTGGGGTCTTGAGAGAACCCAACCTTATTGGTGGATTTCTGCCGTATACACAAAGTTACAATTACTAAACTTTGTACATATGTTGCCCAGGACACGGGACGTGCAGCCAATCCACTGCATAGCCTTTTTTTTTTTTTTCTAGTAAGATTTTTATGAGTTCAAATATATTGAAGTTTGCACATGTAATGAATAATGTGGCTTATATTTTTAGGTTACATCATTCTTATTCATTCAGCATGCTCATAACATATTAAAATAAATGTATAATCAGTTATAATACAATAGAAAAAAATCATGAAAATAAAATTACTCGATAAATTATGAACAGTAGAATCGATGTTCAGAAAATAGACAGAATTGGCATTTATATTCAGAAAACCTCTGAATGATTTACAAATGAAGTAAACTAGACTGACATCACTGTATGTTGAGGAAAAGGTTGGCATTTACATTATATTAAAAAAAAACCTTGAATGATTAAAAATTTGGTAAACATTCAGTAAAACCAACTTATATGTCATCAACAGCATCAGAAACGGGAGGATCTTGTACGATTCTACCCCGTAGGCTGTAGAACATCTCAACATTGAGTGACATGTGAATAATATCAAGAATTTGAAAAAAAAAAAAGTGTTACACAGAATGCTAGGTGGGGTACTGCACTACCCCCTTCAAATTGGCGCCTTCCAAACTCCTGAACTAAAACAGCTTTTTCGCTAAAAACTTCTGTGCTTATACAATCGGCCATGACAAACAAAGTCATGGTTCGCCATATCCCTAAAACAGTAAGGGGCCACATGGCATCATTTTAAAAATGTGTTGGGGTCCATCTGACCCCACCTGGCATACGAAGGGCTAACCTAACAAAACCTTGACAAACTAACATAAACAAACCGAACCTAACCAAGCCCGAACAGTCTAACCTAACCTGGTCTAAAACCTCCCAGAAGACAAAGTGGCCAACCCGGCAACAGAGCGACAATAATGGTCCTGTACCATTACCTTCCCCTTCAAGCCCCAGCCACTGACACCACATGCAGACTCGATCCAGTTAATGAATGCTGTGCTAATTAAGAGACATAACAGCTCATCCTGGTGCCATGGTCAGAGTCGGCAGGTATCATCATATCCTTTTCAGGCCAATGACGCCATTACTTATTTAACTTAGGACAGCACCCTCGTACTGAGGGCCTTAATGAGGGTTTACACTTGAACCTCTAGGTCGTGAATTATCTTCATAAATAATTAAATGGAGCCAACAAAAATACGGCTAAAAATACGTCACTGTACTAAACATGTGTGTGTGTGTGTGTGTGTGTGTGTGTGTGTGTGTGTGTGTGTGTGTGTGTGTGTGTGTGTGTGTGTGTGTGTAGTATTTATAGGGATGCAGTATGTCCACCTTATAAAACTGATAATTTTGTGCGTATTCTGCTACTGAGACACAAGCAATAAACTCCAAGAGGACGGAAATCTCCGCCAAGATAAGGCGGAGGAAGTATAGTGGTATAGCATTACCTGGTGAAAGGAATCTTGAAGAATTGTGGCTGTGTAGCAAAAAATATTATTCACATTTGGACAGACACTAATGCAATGCCCAGCTTGATGTATAATATGAAAATGCGATGCTTTATAATCTTGTTTCTCATAAAGTGAAAATACAAGTCAACAGGTACAATAGTGTGCAGGGAACAAAATAAGCCCTGGAACAACTTCTATCCATTATCATCTTGGTGGTGGATCAGATAACGTGGGTGATGGTGGTGTGGCGTGGAGAGATGGCAAAAAAGTCGCCTCAGAAATAAAAACTCAGGGAGAACGGTATGGGGAAGGGGGAAGGCGTAGTTGACTGGCAGGGTGGGTGGGTGTGAGACTCAGGCTAAAGCGACTGGCTTCAGTGTGTTGTGCTGTACCAGTGGGTGGAAGAGGAGGGAGAGAGGAAGACGGTGATAGGGTCATATATGGAAGAGGAGGAGGACGAGGAAGAGGAGGGGGAAGGAGAGAAATGGATCTCTGCCTATCAACTGCACGAGGGTCATTAAGGTACACACTCAGTATTTGTCAAATCACAATCTTCTCCTTGAATAGAACCAGTAGTAGTCAGTTTACATCCAGGTCTACAACTAAACTACTGTAAGAACAGGGACAAAGGGGAAACAAATTTAATCCACCAGTCTGGCCGCCCCAAGAATCGAACTTGAGTTCTTCCTGTTTCAAGTTGAACATACTTGCCTATGCACTACCGGGTTTCCCCCCTACACGGGGCGAAGGAGAAGAGACTGTGTTGAAGGTAACATTAATAGAGTTGGAAGGGGGAAAGAAAAATGTTGTGAGGGAATGCGAGGGAATATCTGAGGAGAGTGAGGGATGGAGGGGTGATGAAGGGAACGGTAGAGTTGGAGAAAACATATGGAGAGAGAGGGAATAGGTGTACAAGGGGGCAGGCAGTGTGTAAACATATGACTGGTGAGAGGAAGTGAGGTGAAGGGGAGAAAAAGGGGGTGGTGGAGGGGATGTGAACAGGAGAAAAAAAGAAAGGGTGGTGGAGTGAAGGGGTTGAGGAGGAGGGAGGGATGATGAAAGGATGGTAAAGATGATGGAAGGGAAGACTGTGTGGAAGCATATATGACAGGTGAAAATGGGAATGAAGGCTTGGAGGAAGAAGAAACAGAAATTGAAAATCTAGACTGTGATGGGATGTATATGAGATGTGACGAAGATGGATGGGTGATGGAGAAGTCAGGGAGTGGGGGGAGGGGAGGCACATGAGGGCTGAGAGGGAAGGTAGTGGTGAAGAAGAAAGGAGGGACTGGGGAGGAAGAAAGGTAGCGGAGGGAACAGGCCTTGTGGGGGTACAAAAGGAGTTTAGGGAGTTGGGACGGTGGTGGAGGGGAGGGTCCTACATGAGGGGTGAGGGGGATGAAAAGGGTGGAGGGTGAAAGTTGTGTGAGGGCCATGTATGAGCTGTGAGGGAAGGGAGAAGATGATGGAGGGGGGGAGGAAGAGTAGTGAGAGGGAGGAGAGGATGGTGGAAGGGTGGGAACGTGAAGGGTGAAGGGAATGAGAGGCAGTGGGGGTGGGTACATTACTTTCAGCTGCAGGAGGTTGCTTAGATAAACTGTGAGAGGGAGTCCAGGGGAAATATTCAGCACAGGGAAAGTATTCATAAACTTTTTTGTTTGTGTCAGCTTCCTTGTTCATACTTTCCTCTGTACGCCTGTATCGCTAATCAATTCACAACCAAAGCTGATAAATAACATAGTGAAAACATACAACGAAACAGAATAACTTCTAACAATAACCACCTACTTTCGAGAATTCTCTATCGTAAAACCTGGTTAAGCTTTATGAAATCTGGTGCACGTTTCGTGCTCAGCCTAAACTACCACAGACGACAGCCAGCGACAGTAATCTCCATATTCTGAGTCCTCACCAACCCCACTGTGACGGCCAACAAGGTTAACACTAAACACTGCATTTTACTACGCTGTATGTCTGAACGGCTGTGTTCTGTGTCAACACAATTTTCTTGTAGTTCCTCCACCTTAACTTGACGGAAATTCTCTTCCTATTGGGGCTGATTTCCCCTAGATCAGTGGCAGATTTACACAACTCACCATCGTTTCCACAACACTTTTTCTTGACTATCATCCACCCAATTGTATAAAAATCTTGTTACAGCTAAACATTCAAGAAGAGATGGCAATTTTAGGACAAATTAAAGTAGGCAGTATAGTTTAGGTGGATGAGGGAGCTTATGGATCACATTCATGTTATTTCTGGTGCCATTTCACGAAGAGAATTCGATAAATATTATTTCATTAAAGTAATTAATCTAAATAATTCGAAAAAGAATAATTCCATAATAACTAAATTAATAAAAAACGAGAAATTAATGAGTAAATTTGTACAGATAGAAATAATCGTGGGTTAATTCAGCATGACTAATAGATGACTATATTTCTTTCCATCTCAAATAATAAAGCAATTAGTAAGGACTAAATTAAGAGCCAATCTTTACAAGACAGTGGCTGAACATGCTGGAGTTATTTTCGAAAGTTGGATACACAGGCTGCTAGTAAACAAGGTCCACTTGATACAAATATATAATGTTAGTAGTTTCTGTGCACTGTTAGCAGCGAATAGATCAAGGCAGGTACAGACAGAGAAATAGATAGCGATAAAGACAGACAGACAGACAGACAGGCATGTTTAGACAAAGATTGACTGATACATGGGTAGACATTCAGATAATCAAATATACTGATGGATACAGATAGATAGACTGATAAAATAGACAAATGGAGTGAAAGTAAGAGAGAGAGAGAGAGAGAGAGAGAGAGAGAGAGAGAGAGAGAGAGTCGGATATCAGCATACTGTAGTTATAAAGTTGGTCATTATATTTTCTCCCAGCAATGTCCCACTCCTGACTGAAAGCGCAGTTCAACAGGCAAAATGGCATTCAATCGAGCAATATTTGACACTGATGAAATACTCGTCCAGTCTAAGTAGCACCATCCTGTCATTATTTTAGTGGTAAATGTGTTGGCTTATCGTGTTATTGTGTCCATGCCGCAGACAGGCCGCCTCTCACCGTCCATTAAGATGGCTTGTCAAGGACGTGTTATGTTGGCTGGGTCAGGCTCGGGTGAGTTGGATGACGTAAACTGTGTTGTAGTTGTCAGCGGCAGTTCTCGGGATGAGGATGTGTGCTGGGTGGTGCTGCTGGGGTAGCTGGGGACGATGGCTGAGTGCAGGGTGGTGCTGCTGGGGTTTCTGAGGATGGTGGCTGTGTGCTGGGTGGTGCTGCTGGGGTTTCTGAGGACGATGGCTGTGTGTTGGGTGGTGCTGCTGGGGACTATGACGGTGTGCTGGGTGGTGCTGCTGGTGTTGCTGGAGACGGTGACGGTGTGTTAGTGCGTCACCATTCTCCTCTGGTTCACCAATGCATACTATGGCTTTGGTGGCAGGTCAATAATCCGCTGATTCCGTTGCCTTTGCTACCTCCACTACTGCATCACAGCTTGTACACTTTATACCACAGTCACTGGGCCATCTTATGTTCTGCAAATTATCACACCCACAATACAGGCGGCCTATGGAAAAGACAAAGTCTATCATTTCTCAAGCTTCTAACCCCCCTCCCCAGCCAGCCAGACGCATCACAGTTGTGGATGTTATAATTATATCAGTTACCGGGCCACTTATACATTGTCTTCTTTGCACATACATCAAACCCGTGTTAAAGACGAAAACCAAGAGATATTCAGAAGTTTAAATTCCTCCATCCTTATCCCCCAACCCACACCCACGACACATCACATTTGCATACAAAACACCATGTTTTATACCTTTTAACACAACAGTTCTGTGGTAATGGCAATACTCATCATTTTTCAAAATTCTAGATCCCTCTTGCCCTCCTGCCTAACCTAAAACAACTAATGAAAGAGGATATTAAAATCTAATATGAAAAATCTTACCCCACTGAATGCATGAAGGCCTCCTAAGTCGACGAGAATATGTGTACGCGTGGTATTCCTTCCATTTTAACTTCGCTAAAACTGCAAATCTCTTAAATGTGATTACTCAGCTGTATGTACTGTATATATTTATGGAAGAATATGCTGCTAATCACAAAGAGTGCCACAGAAAGGATGTACACACGATCAAAAAAGTATCCCGCAGGAGGGGTACGATGATATCTGAAATGATCAATATAGCTTGTGTAGTCCCTGGAAAATAAATAAATTATTATCTGAATATGCTTTCAGTAACAATATCAGCCATAAAATGTCATATGAAACCTATCTATGACATACTTATGTAAGCATGTTTGACAACATGGGGACAATAATCAAACATTGCCAGAGTCCATCTGTGTCAAGTTAAGGAGCAGGAACTATGGTGCCGCTGCTTATCTTCGCCAGACACGGCAGCAACACACGTGACCTGGGAAGTGGTGAGGCAGAGGCAGGTTAGCCAGGGTCACCCACTGGGGAAGTTTACAGGACACGGGTGACGACTTTCTGGCCACACATTTATCAACTCATGTATTTTTATAAGAACTCGTAGACTTGCAGAGATAAGGGAAGATAACAGGCATGAACACGCAAGCAATTATCGATGAGAAATTGATATTAAGTGGCTGCAAAATAAAGTTACTCATCTTGTTTTGTTTTTCATGTTATGAACAACGATGGATATTTACATGCATATGCTGTGAAAGACGGAAAGTAAAGCTGGTGTCTGCGTTTTCCAAAAAAAAAAAAAAAAAAAAAAAAGGATACAGTATCTATCTTTAAAAGATCCAGTTTCTGTATGTTTGTTGGTTTGTCTGTCCATCTGTGACCGTAACACAGCATAAACGGCGCATCGTAATGCAGTTTTTGATACAGCAAGGTACCACAAAAATGACTAACTTGAAGAATAAAACAGTTACGAATCATTTCTGGTCTTTTACTCTGCGGCCTTTAGGCGGATCACTTTCTTCGTGGACATTGAAGTTACCATTACATTGAAGTTAAAGGAAAGTACCATTTAAATGCTCATAGCTGATGAATAAAACAATTTCCAGTCCAATCGGGCTTCTGGTTCCCGAGTCATGACCCATTCCTGGCCTTTTGACATCGAGCAGAAAGGCCGCCTTCGGCAGCCTTTAAGTGAGTATGAAGAAATGCCGTAAATTTGTGCGGTGGTGATGAAAAAGAAATACAAAGATTACTTTCCTAAAAAGTGACACGGACGTGTTGTAAAAGGAAACTAAACCTGGCTATGATTCTCAATTATATCTACCTATCTATCTATCTTCAATATAGGGCACATTTAGTATCATGGCCGATTATCGATGTTGTAAACATGTGCTTAGAACCTTAGAACTATAACCTAAACGATGTCATTTGACAAACAATTATATAATAACGCCGTGGATAACCTACACAGACCCAATTGGCTTTTGTCATTTGTAAATACATTCCGTATCCACAACGGTACATGTACAGGTGAATGTGGAGTGACTTCCAAAGTGGCATTTTGAGCTACAATGCGTCCTGCACCGAATTTCCACAGTACGTATAAACGTACTGCCTCCCTCTTTCCCACCAACACACACACGCACCCGCACACGCACGCACGCACGCACGCACGCACGCACGCACGCACGCACACACACACACACACACACATACACACACACACACACACACACACACACACACACACACACACACACACACACACACACACACACACACACACACACACACACACACACACACACACACACAACGTTTACTCTGATCATCATTTCTTTCAGTTCGTACTCATAAAAAAAAAAAAAAGCAGATCAGTCCATTTGCAGTTACCGCCATATGAACACGAACCAAGGAGCCATGGTAGCTCAGCTTCTCTTGCGTTATTCTCCTGCTCTGGGATGCTCTGAGTCTGATTTCGAATCACTCCTTAGCGGGTATTAAAAATATGAGCTTTCATTACGTTATTATATACAGTACTGATTGGTAGCAGATGATGACAGTGTCACCTCAGTACTATAACGTGCAAAGTCTCTAACACATACAGACAAATGTATAACTTTACACTTGCACTTCTCTAGCTACGAACGTTGCATACTGATTCATATCTGCATAGCATAAGGAAGGGGAGTGGGGGATGGTCAGTCTTGCCTGTGGACTTTATACGGACTGAAGCAGATACAGATACACGAATCAGCACCCTTGAATGAACCCTTCACAACACTCTATCATCCCCCCTCCTCCCCCCTACATTCACGCACACACTCACCCACCGTCGCTTAGGAACAGTCTCACTCTCAGCTTCCAAGACGGGAAGGTAGCAGTGGCGGAGGTGGCCCGGAGGCAGCCACCAACCACCACGAACCACCAGACACAAAAACCATAAGTCTTTAAAGCCAACCAACACAATAGTGACGCCTTGTCGTCCATTATGATGCCACGACCCATGACTCGACCCATGACCCTTCTTGGCCCATCATGCTGGCACCGGGTCACGAACACTCACTAAAAGTTATCAGTAAGGATGAAAATCACGCACAAGTACGTAGTCTCGTCTGCCTTAGTCTTCTATGGAATCACTGAGGCAGCAGTGACGGATAAGCCTTCTGAAGTTATGGACACGAAATCATTTTGGGATAAATAACGAGCTGTTGGCACGAACTGGTAATAGCGTTCATTAAAGTGACTCAAGCATGGCGTCTGGAAAGAAGACAAAGTTAAGGATTTTCTTACTGTCTGCTGTCTTAAGTAAGCTGCAGATCACATCGTTAGGTCTCAAAGGCCTACAGATTTTTATACCACTGATGTTCCTTCATTTTTATTTGACAAACTATCTCATTCAGGACAATAAGTCTAACCTCCCTATTAACCCCCCACCGTCTTCCACAAACACACTCTGATGGCTGTTTTCACTGGATGTTATCAATTGCCCTCGATGTATATCCTAGATGAAAGGCTCGCCAAAAAGGCCTTCAATCATAAATTTATTCATCATCTTTTGTCTACTGGCTTTTGAAAGAACATTCTAAAATCCTTACAAAGAAAAGAAGTTTGCTAATATCTTTTATGCTGGCGGCCACTAAAATGGAAAAAAAGAAAGAAAGAAAAAAAAAAGAATGAATCTGTGGACAGAGAGTGGATGGCAGTAAATAACAAGATGATTGTTAATTACGGATATTCCCTTGAATATTATGAAGAACTTTCCCTTTTTTCCGTTTTTTTTTTTTTTTTTTTAGGTCTACAGAAATCCTCATCACCATAAGCGTATTTCATATCAACAGCTGATGTACAGGTATATAGTGTAAGTTAGTTACTGGAGGGTGTACAGGGTGTAGTGATCCAGTGTACATGTATGTTTTGAGTTATATGGATAGTGTAAGGATTTTTTTTTAGAATTTCGCTCAGCAGTTCACAGCTTGACCACTTGACCACTATCGTCAGGTCCTGTTGTTTTTCCTGCCAATTTTATCACACACCATCAATGGCATCCTGGCGGCTGGTGATGCCCAGACAGATAAATGCACTGCCCCACACCCGTTACCACAAGGACACCACCACGGGGTATGGACAGGTGATGCCCAGACAGGTAAATGCACTGCCCCACACCCGTTACCACAAGAACACTACACCACGGGGTATGGACAGGTGATGCCCAGACAGGTAAATGCCTGCAACACACCCGTTACCACAAGGACACTACACCACGGGGTATGACACAGGTGATGAAAGTGGTCAGGCCGGTGGAAGGGGGGAGAGGAGGTTGGGATGGAAGAGTTTATGAGGAGATGCAAACTTAAAAGACATTAAGGAATTTAAAACATATGGAGTACTCCTAGTTCCCAGTCTTAAAGCACAAAACGACGCACAACCGAGTCATTTTACAGACTAATACCAAAGTTTGGATTAGATTCCTAAAGGACAAACCAACACAAAATTACACACACATGCACAACAATAGGGTGAATGAAAGAATGTACCATGCATGCTTGTTGAAATATTCTTATACACCACAGAGTCCAATTTGCCGTCGCCTGGACAAATATTACCCCCCTAACCCAGAGTCCAGTTTGAGATTTTTCATTAAATAGGTAAGTCAATAAGATACTGTAGTTTCAAAAATAGCAGACAATAACCAGCTAGAATATCAGAACACTGTAAGTGCCTTACAGGATTAAGGCGTCTGGCAGTAGATAGATAGTAAATGCCGGCCCGCCATTACCAGTGTTTGGGTTTAACTTCGAGAAGATAAAACTGTTTCTCTGAGATCCAGCAGCTGCTCAGTCCTCACCCACAGTTTAATGATTGCTGACCATGTGACCCATTAATAAAAAAAACTTGGGCGTGTGCTTTACACCCTCCAAACACACTACATTACACACCCATTTCCTACCACTACCTTCCTTTTCACCTGCTTAACCTTCCCTCTCTAGCCTTCTCGTTTCCCACTAATCCATTGATAAAAAACGAAAAGGTATGGGTTGGTGCAAGAGGATGGCGTTGAATATGTATACACCTGATGTATGGGACACCGCCTGGCCTGGGTGCAGGTGGTTACTATACATACACACCTGAATACAATAGGCGATGGCGAGAGACCAGCAGGATGGATGGTAGTGGTTGTGAGGAAGGGGACAAAACAAGGAACAGTATTGTGTAACGCTGCAGTTACTTCGCGTTTTTTCTGTATAACATGTAATCTCCTATTTACAGTTTCTTTTTTGTGAATCGAAACGGACAGAAATGGTATATTTTGAAACTGAAGAGAGATTTTTTGTGTGTGATCTCAGACGATTTCACTCAGCTGAGGATCACTCAGTACAGGAGAAGGGATTAAAAACAACCGACCTATTTTAATATTATAAACTGCCGAAGCTTCCTTCGGCCAATTATTATAGTCTGACGGCAGCTGAATATAATACCCAAGTGAACACCTGCCCTTCAAAAGTGTAATCTTTACCTACGATGACTGTTTACACATTTTATTCTGGCTGCCTCAGTAAGATTTGTTCAACTCTAGAAAAACCTCTCTCATTGAAAGAATTTACACGTTTGCCAGGGGACAGATTTACAAAAAAAAAAAATGCATTTCCTGCTGTAATTAATATTTGGTTTACCTGGAAGAACAGAAGATATGAGAAGGTTGTGTGCTGTCCTTGTCCCTACTGCAAAAACAAGCTTTAGCTACGACAGGGAATTGATCTTAAGTTTGTGCATTAATCTCAACCCGGGTCTGTACTTGTTGCGTGGTACAGCTGTTCTCAGTAAGTCCTTTACACCGTCATGAAACGGTGTCGGATTCGTATGGGATCTTGCCAACCTAATCATTAGCATAAATGCAGGTTGGAAGAGTTGAAATTTCACTTGTTTCATCTGCAACCCCAGAGGTGTAAATGTTTTACTGACAGTAACCGTACGTGCTGGGTGGTAAAGTCAAGCATACAAGTTTGCGTAATATTTAAATTATTTTTATTTCTCATTTTGCTCGATTGTCTAAATATTCCTAAACAGAGACAAACTCGATACATTTCTCTTTCCAAATAGTAAATGACTCACTGATATGAAACGTAAGGGAAAAGAGGTGATGGACATGCCTTAGGTGTTAAGTGGAATTAGTGGAACAGCTGGCAAACTTTTGACTCTACTGTAGAAGATATGAAATATTAACGAGCCTTTGTCCCTGACTGTAACTAAGAGGAGTCAAAGGTGAAGGCTAAGGCGGCAGACAGGACTGAGAAGGTCACTGCTACAATTGGTGCCGCTGAAGCAATCACACACAATAAAATATATACGCTCGTTTTTTGTGGGTGGCATTGTGTTGCCTCGCTAGTTTGTCCGTGTGTGTGTGTGTGTGTGTGTGTGTGTGTGTGTGTGTGTGTGTGTGTGTGTGTGTGTATGTGTGTGTGTGTATGTGTGTGTGTGTGTATGTGTGTGTGTGTGTATGTGTGTGTGTGTATGTGTGTGTGTGTGTGTGTGTGTGTGTGTGTGTGCGTGCGTGCGTGCGTGCGTGTGTGTGTGTGTGTGTGTGTGTGTGTGTGTGTGTGTGTGTGTGTGTGTGTGTGTGTGTGTGTTATGCTAATCGTCCAGTGTCTGTATCTACTCATGTTTGTTTGTGGTTGTATGTGTGACAGTAGCTGTATGTGAATATAACAGTGTATGAGGTCATGTGCGTCCGTAGTGGCAGGTATGCAACTCTGTATGCACGTATTTCTGTGCTGTGTGTACATGAGTGTATACAATATGTATCTAAATGTATGGGGCTGTATGAATGGCTGTAGATGTGTGTGTGTTTATGGCTGTATGCCCATGTTACTGTGCGTGCTTGTGCTGTGTGTATACTGCTGCTGTGTGTATGCGTATCTGTACATGCGTGCTTGTCTGTGTGCACTGATATGTTTATGTAGCTGTGTGCGAGCATAACAGTGTAATTGCGTAACTGTGCGTATATGTGATTGTGTATGGACACAGCTATTAATTTAACTGTGTGTGTATGTTGTCAAGGTGTGTATGGATTTTAATGTGGTACTCATTTGAGGTAAGGCAATGGGTAAGCATACTGCATAATACCTTATTTTGTACTGCAACTGAATAGACGAATGTCCTGTCACGAATCAATTCGCGACATTTCCTTTT
This sequence comes from Coenobita brevimanus, assembly GCF_032717465.1. Lineage (NCBI taxonomy): Eukaryota > Metazoa > Arthropoda > Malacostraca > Decapoda > Coenobitidae > Coenobita > Coenobita brevimanus. The sequence continues at coordinate 16,537,706 of NC_137067.1, read as the reverse complement.
TGTGAGAAGCCACGAACTATTAGTGGAAAACTCACTGTTTTTCGTTCAGTTAACCGCTCATTCGGACGGAAGCTTTGTCAAATCAGTTTTTCATTGTCATACGTGATCGTCTCTGTGTGAGACATTAGCGCTTCCGATGAGCGATTGATTTGGGCGCGTTTCGCTCACTCGACCGTTAGAAAATACGGCTTAGTGCTCCGCCTTTCTTTCCCACGATTTGAAGGCAGTCTTGTGTTTGCTGTGACGGAGAAAGGGTCTGTGCTCAGAAGTGGAGAGGTCAGCTAGCACCCCAAGCTCCATTAGTACAGTTAATCCCAGTACTCCCACCTTAGTGGTGATACATAGTATTCATCGACTGGTATTTCTTTTGTGTATTTCCTAGTTTTAAGAGTTTAGTTAAGGTGTTTTTCCTAGGCGTAAGTATTTAGCTTTTGTGAGAGTGAGTGAGTGCGTCTCATTTAATCGATTTGAAATGTAATGTTGAATTTATTTTTGTGATTAATAAATTTAACAGTTCTATTTCTTGAGCTTAATGTAGAGTAAAAATCTTGTTTCATTTCTCCATAATTAAGCTTATTTTCCATATAGCTCCTAGCTTGCATAAACGTTTGCTTTCATAACTGGTACTTAGACCAGTCTTGTTGTATTAACTTAAAATCCGTTGTGCCAGGAGTTAATGCATCAGCAAGAACCTGATGTTATTATTATTAGTATTAGTTATTTATTGTCAGGGGTGATGTAACTTTCTCCAGAGGCTAACAGTACAGTAATTCAGCAATTGTGAGTAATTAGTCTCTGCTGTGTACTGTTGAGGAAGTTTATAAATTCTCGTTCTCAGAGAATCGTGCTAAGCCAGCGTAAAGTAATCGTTGCTTGATGTAGCAAGACAATCATTGTCTCTGCTCTTCAATATTATTGAATATTATTATCAATTTAAATAATATTTATCCATTTATTTATTTCAAAAGTACCGTGTTATTATAAAAACACCGTGACAATTGGCGACCTCATTCCAGGATATTAACTCCTAGCTCTAAAGCTATTCACGAGATAGTGCTCACTCATTCATATTTAGGTATTTATAATTAAAGTTTATAGGCACAAGTTTACTGGTGTTTACCGTTAATTTAGCAAGTGAATTTTTGCTTTATTAATCAATAGAGTACCTAACTCTAGTTTATGCTTGGTAACGCCAGACGATTTTATTCGCTCCTGGGAAGTCGGCGTACCCATTGTGTTTATTATTGAGTCTTCCCAGTCATTTACATTTTTGCTTTAATTTTTGCCAGTTAACTAGATAAGACTGGTCACCACTAACTTGTGTCTGTATTCTTTACTTGTGTTTATTAGTATTCGTCGCTAAGCAGTCAGTACTCAATTTCGGTTTGCTTAATAAATTAGCGCCATGGCTACTACTGTATTTTTACAGGAAGCCAAAGAAATGGGTCTTTCGGACCCAACCGAAATTAAAGAGTATATACTCTCACGGCATAATCAGGAACAGCAGCGCGAGAATGATGCCCGTGATGAGCGTAAGATTCAGCGCGAATGCGAGCGAGAACAGCGCGAATACGAGCGAGAACAGCGCGAATACGAGCGTGAACAGCGCGAATACGAGCGTGAACAGCGTGAATACGAGCGTGAACAACGAGACAAAGAACGAGAACATGAACGTGCCGAACGTGAGGCACGAGAAAAACATGAACTTGAAATGATGAAGCTCAAGCGAGATTCCTTGGGTTCAGACACATCTGGTGCAGTTGGTTCAAGCTCCACGAGCGCTCTCCCTACACATGTTATGGTGACACCACACATCAAGCTTCCTTCATACAAGGAAGGCGAGCGAATCGAGCCGTACATAGCTCGATTTGAAGACATGGCTCAGCTTTACCAGCTCGATGATGCAGCTAAGCGGCTTCAGTTTCTTAGCCTATTTGAGGGCCTCGCCCTCGATATTCTCCACAGAATTCGTGGAGACAATCTCACATATGAGATGATGAAAGCTGCACTCATTAAGGCGTATGGTCTCACAGTAGACGACGCCAAAGTTCAGTTCATGCGAGCTCGTCTCCAAGACAAGGAGACAGCTGTTCAGTTCCTTGATCGTCTCACAGCTTACTTAAATGAGTGGATGGAGAAAGATGAAACTCCTTCCACGCGTGAGGGGATAATTGACCTTATGCTGCGTACACAGCTAGAGAGGACGTGGCCTGCTGAGCTCATAGCGCAGCTTAAGATCTGCCAGGTGAAAGATGCCAGCCAAATGGCAGAGAAGGCTGACGCATTCTTTACTGCATACGGGTATCAAGCTCGTAAGCAAAACACCTGGAGCAGAAAAGATACTGCCAAGTCTGGGAAGCCGTCTCAGACTGAATCCCAGCACCAAGGCCATTCTCAGAATAATGACCAAGGTCCAAAACCGCAGTGGAAGGACCAGGGACAAAACACTCAGAAACCTGAGTGGAAGCGGTACAACAAGTACCCTAACCAGCAGCAGTATCAGCCACGCAACCGACCGTCGGGACAAACTTTTTCACCACCAGCTCAAAAGAGGCAGGAAGCGAACGCAGCCTTCATTCCTCAGCAGCAGCCTGGTGGTCACGTCCCTACCAGTGTGGGTACTCCCCCACAGTTCACCAGTTCCACAGTGACAGTGAACCCCCCTCCCCAGATGGCCAATGTTCCATCTTCTCCTCAAGGCACAATGTTTGCCACATCAATTCAGCAGCCTCATGAGTGGCTAGCTGCTTCCTCCACAGGCCCTCCCACAGGTGACAGTACCTTCCTTGTACAGCCAGGGTTTGTGGGAGGCATTCCTGTGAAGGTCCTGAGAGACAATGGTTCCTCAGGTTGCTCTGTTAAGCAGAGTTTAGTTCGGCCTGAGCAGTATACAGGTCGACAGATCCATGCAAATCTTATTGATGGATCAGTGAGATTGTTCCCTGAGGCATGTATCCAGGTGGCATCTCCATTTTATACTGGTACGACACTTGCAGTTGTCATGCCAGAGCCTCTATTTGACTTAATAGTAGGCAATATTCAAGGAGTCAAGGATAGTTGCTCCGATGATGACGCTACTCAGACTTCGGCTGCTGTGGTAACACGAGCCATGACTGAGGCTCCAGACTGTGTCACCCCAGTGATCATTGAATCGCCGCAAGATCTGAGGTGTAGTCAACTTGTTGTGCAAGAACAACATTCTGACCCGACACTTGCTACCGTGCGGAACAAACAAAAGGGTCGAGTGATAAAGTATTCACGGGGAGGTCAAGCCAGGTTCCTTCGTAAGCGAGGACGGCTGTACCGTGAGTCACAGACACCCCAGGGTGAGGTTCGACTGCAGTTTGTCGTTCCCGCCAAGTACCGCCTAGCAGTGTTACAATGGGGTCATTGTTCAGTCTCAGGAGGTCACATGGGCAAAAGGAAGACCCAGGGCCGTATCCGAGCTGACTTTTTCTGGCCAGGGATGGGACGGGACATAGATAGTTTTGTCCGTTCCTGCAGTGTGTGCCAAAGTATCACCACTAATCAGGGACATGCCCTTCCTGTGCCATTTGTAACCACACCCGTAATCTCTGAGTCAGTTGAGAGACAGGGTAGTGGTGAAGTGGGTGCAGACCTGACGTCTCGCCCATTGGCCCCACAGGACACATTATGTCCAGGGCCTGTACATACATATTATGTACCGTAAGTTAAGGGGGAAGTTGAGAGGCGACTTGAGGCTATGGAAGACCCAAGTTTGCATAAGGATTCTCAGCTTCCCGGTACTAATAGAAGTACTGTAGGTTAAGGGGGAAGTTCGAGAGAGAACTCCACAGTGGCGACTTGAGGCTATGGAAGACCCAAGTTTGCATAAGGATTCTCAGCTTCCCGATACTAATATAAGTACTGTAGGTTAAGGGGGAAGTGAGAACTCTGCAGAGGCGACTTGAGGCTATGGAAGACCCAAGTTTGCACAAGGATTCTCGGCTCCCCGATACTAATATAAGTACTGTAGGTTAAGGCACAGGTTGAGGACCCGTGTGCAGTTCGAGGCTATGGAAGACCCGAGTTTGCACAGGGATTCTCAACTTGCCGACCATAATCGTGTGCTATAATTAATGGCGACCTCGAATGTACGTCGTAGCACTGACTGCTAGGCAGAGAGAGTAATTGTAACATGATAAAATTTTGTCTCATTGACACTTTTGATGCTCCACCTCAATTGGTTTTGCAGGTTCAGCAATGGGTGTAGCAGTTTTGCTGTGCGGACCAGCTGATCGTCTGCCACACGCTGCCGCCTCTTCTCCTCTGCCTTCGTCGTCGTCATATTATTTACTGTGTCATTTTACACGTAGGTACAGTTACACTACAACTGTCACACCTACACCGTGTATTACATACACCACGCTACACAACAATTAGTTGTCAGTGTAAATGTAGCGAATTTTCGCTCAGTTTGACCTGAGTACAGGATTTTCACCGTCGTCACGGAGTTTTTCCCTCAAGCTTGCTTCTATTAACGTAAATACGAGGTTTTTTCGCTCACTGACGAGTGCGACTTTCTCCTGTAGCAGGATAGCACACACACCACAGTGTGAATCTTGTGTGACTGAGTTAGGATTTATATGTATGTATATTGAAATCTTTCTTCTGAAGGAAGAAAGATTTAATTTTCATGGGGCGTAATGTCACGAATCAATTCGCGACATTTCCTTTTTGTGAGAAGCCACGAACTATTAGTGGAAAACTCACTGTTTTTCGTTCAGTTAACCGCTCATTCGGACGGAAGCTTTGTCAAATCAGTTTTTCATTGTCATACGTGATCGTCTCTGTGTGAGACATTAGCGCTTCCGATGAGCGATTGATTTGGGCGCGTTTCGCTCACTCGACCGTTAGAAAATACGGCTTAGTGCTCCGCCTTTCTTTCCCACGATTTGAAGGCAGTCTTGTGTTTGCTGTGACGGAGAAAGGGTCTGTGCTCAGAAGTGGAGAGGTCAGCTAGCACCCCAAGCTCCATTAGTACAGTTAATCCCAGTACTCCCACCTTAGTGGTGATACATAGTATTCATCGACTGGTATTTCTTTTGTGTATTTCCTAGTTTTAAGAGTTTAGTTAAGGTGTTTTTCCTAGGCGTAAGTATTTAGCTTTTGTGAGAGTGAGTGAGTGCGTCTCATTTAATCGATTTGAAATGTAATGTTGAATTTATTTTTGTGATTAATAAATTTAACAGTTCTATTTCTTGAGCTTAATGTAGAGTAAAAATCTTGTTTCATTTCTCCATAATTAAGCTTATTTTCCATATAGCTCCTAGCTTGCATAAACGTTTGCTTTCATAACTGGTACTTAGACCAGTCTTGTTGTATTAACTTAAAATCCGTTGTGCCAGGAGTTAATGCATCAGCAAGAACCTGATGTTATTATTATTAGTATTAGTTATTTATTGTCAGGGGTGATGTAACTTTCTCCAGAGGCTAACAGTACAGTAATTCAGCAATTGTGAGTAATTAGTCTCTGCTGTGTACTGTTGAGGAAGTTTATAAATTCTCGTTCTCAGAGAATCGTGCTAAGCCAGCGTAAAGTAATCGTTGCTTGATGTAGCAAGACAATCATTGTCTCTGCTCTTCAATATTATTGAATATTATTATCAATTTAAATAATATTTAACCATTTATATATATCAAAGCTACCGTGATATTATAAAAACACCGTGACATGTCCACACAAACGTGCACAAGCACACATCCATAACCCGTTCTTGGCTCCATGATCACAAGCAATCACACGCGCACAAAGAACAAGCACATAAGCACACAACAGCACACGTGCATTCAGGCATCCACACAACATACAGCGTACAGTCCTACGTACAGGAACTACCATAATCTATCCTCACTAATAAAACATATTCATCTGTTCGCCTTACCATTGTGCTACCCTTTACTTCTACTCTTATGGCCTCTACAGTTCAACCAAGTCATCCGGCGATTGGTTAAAAAATAAAATCACCTCACCATCTTCTCACACTGATAAAATTCTTATGTTTTCCTCTTTCCATCTGCATTCACTACTTCCTCATGTCGCCAAAGACACCCACCTTCTCATCCCTCTTCTGTGTCCACTTCCTCAAAACCATCTCACTGCCAACTCTTCTCCGCCTACATTCCATTTTCACACAATCACCATTTCCCGACACAGCCATCACCATAAATAATTTACCCATTATTTTTTCCCTACAGCTCGATCCACTAAGCTCAATCTCCTCCCGAAACGCCTCTATCCCATCATCATCCATATCTCTCTCCTATTACTTTCCAACATCATTACCTTCCCATCCATCTCCTCGAAGACAGTACGCCCGAGGTGGATGGAAAGCTGATGACAGGGAGTGCTGAAGCTCCCGTTTCATCAGCCCTCAGGACTAGTTCCTGACCATCCCCCTTTGCTGAACTTTTTCAGTGTCTCAGTTACAAAGAGAGTAGGCCAGCATGCTCTCCAGTACAAATTTCTCTATCTTCACCAAACTACATGCACAGTACACACTACACTTCCTATTCAAAATTCACCAAAAATGGCGTCGATTCATCAAGCCTCGGAGTCCCCAGGGGGGGGGACCATAAATGCCCCCGCCATCTGCCCCTCTCCCGGTGACGACTCGAGGTGCCTGGAACCACTGTCTGACTCTCTTCTTCTTCATTTCTGCAACATTCGCGGCCTTTCATCTAACTTTCGCTCTGTTGAGCACCACCTCTCCTCCTCTAAACCTCACCTTCTTTTTCTAACGGAGACTTAGCTGTCTGAGGCAACTGACAGCAAACCCTTTTCTGTATCCTCCTACTTTCTCTATACTCATTTCAAAGCCAAAGGTGGCTGTTGTGTATACATACGCAACGACTTATCTTGCTCTCGTGTTCCTGAACTTGATTCTTCTGAATTCTCCACACTCTGGCTTCGGCTTTCCTGTCATTCTCTGACTAAATATATCTGTGCTGTTTACTTATCCCCTAATTCACTGACTATCAAAAATTCTTCGACCGTCTTACTTCTACGATGGAACACATTCTGTCCATTTCTCCTTTCTCTGAAATCTCCATTCTTGGAGATTTCAATGTTCACCACCACCTTTGGCTCTCCTCTCCTTTCACGGATCCACCTGGTGAACAAGCCTACATCTTTTCTATCCTTAATGACCTAGAGCAGCTTGTACAGCACCCTACCCGTATCCCTGACCGCCTTGGAGAGAGCTCCAACATACTTGACCTCTTCCTCACAACTAATCCTTCTGCTTACTCTGTTAATCTTTTCTCTCTGTTGGGCTCCTCCGATGACAACCTTATTACCTTAACCTGTCCTATCACTCCGGTACGGCCTGTGGACCCTCCAGGGAAACGTCGTCTGTGGCATTTTGGAGCCGCGGACTGGGAGGCCCTCAGGCAGTACTTCTTTGATTTTCCCTTGAATGATTATTGCTTCCATGGCCGTGAGCCATCTGAGTGTGCCTTGCGCATTACGGAGGTTATTCTCTCGGGCATGGAAGCATACATTCCTTTCTCATATCCTTTGACTAACGCAAGAAAGCCTTGGTTTAATCACGCTTGTTCTAATGCTGTCCGCAACAAGGAGAAGGCCTACAAAAGGTACCGGAGCCAACCCACCCCTGAATCACATCATCTTTACGTTTCTACCCGGAATCGTGCTAAGTCTGTTCTTCGCTCTACTAAAAATAATTTCATCCATACTAAATGCTCTCAACTCTCCAACTCGAATTCTTCCCGCTCCTTCTGGCACCTTGCCAAAAATCTTTCTAACACCTTTACCTCATCATCCTTCCCTCCTCTTTTCTACTCAGATGGTTCTGTAGCTATTTCTTCTACTGATAAAGCAGATCTCTTCGCACAGACTTTCTCCTCCAATTCCACCTTAGACGATTCCAGTGCTGTTCCTCCATCACTTCCCCCCTCTGACTTCCTCATGGCTGGCATTAAAATTTCTTCAGTTGATGTATTTTCTGCCATCACTGGCCTCAGTACTAACAAGGCATATGGGCCTGATGGGGTCCCTCCTGTTGTTCTCAAGAACTGTGCTTCTGTGCTTACACCTTGCCTAGGCAAACTCTTTCGCCTTTGTCTGTCAACTTGTACCTTTCCTTCTTGCTGGAAGTTTGCTCTCATTCAGCCAGTCCTAAAGAAGGGTGACCACTCCCAACCCTCCAACGATCGTCCAATTGCTTTAACAACCTGTATTTCAAAAGTTTTCGAGTCAATTCTTAATAGAAAAATTTTAAGGCATCTTTCCTATCACAACCTTCTTTCCGATCGTCAGTATGGGTTCCGTCAGGGACGCTCCACTGGCGATCTTCTCACCTACCTTTCAGACTCCTGGTCATCCTCATTTCGGGACTTTGGCGAAAGCTTTGCCATTGCACTTGACATCTCAAAGGCTTTCGATCGAGTCTGGCATAAATCTTTAATTTCCAAACTGCCCTCCTACGGTTTCTATCCTTCTATCTGTGCCTTCATCGCTAGCTTCCTTTCTGGTCGTTCTATAGTCGCTGTTGTAGACGGCCATAGTTCTTCTCCTAGATCTATCAACAGTGGTGTTCCTCAGGGCTCTGTCCTATCACCAACTCTCTTCCTTTTATTCATCAATGATCTTCCAAGCTGTACATCTAACCCTATCCACTCATACGCTGATGACTCCACCCTTCACCTTTCCATTCGGTTCCCGCAACACCCATCTCAACAGTTACTTCAACAAACAAGGGATGAGGCTATGGCACACCTAATGTCTGACTTGGCTCGTATCTCTGACTGGGGTAAAAATAATATGGTTGTCTTTAATGCATCTGAGACTCAGTTCTTACACCTATCAACCCGACAAAATCTTCCACAGGTATACCCACTAATGTTTAATAATATTCAGCTTAATCCTGCATCATCCTTGAACATGCTTGGGGTTTCATTTACTCGGGACTTATCTTGGAAAGATCATATTACATCTCTTGTAAAATCTGCTTCCAAGAGATTGGGTGTGCTAAGCCGACTCCGCTCTTTCTTTACCCCTGCACAATTGTTGACTCTATACAGGGGTTTTATCCGCCCCTGTGTGGAGTACGACTCTCATGTGTGGGGAGGCTCTCCACATACACCTCTTCTCAATAGGGTGGAGTCAAAGGCTTTTCATCTCATTAACTCTCCTCCTCTTACTGACTCCCTTGAACCTCTGTCTCTTCGCCGCACTGTTGCATCTTTATCTCTTTTCTATCGCTACTTTAATGGTCACTGCTCCTCTGAACTGTCTGCTTGCATTCCTCCACCTCTAAGACGGGCGCGTAGCACCCGTCTGGCAGCAAACTCTCATCCCTTTTCTGTCCAACTCTCTAATGCAAGAGTTAACCGTTACTCCCAGTCTTTCATTTATGCAACATGTCAGCTCTGGAACTGTCTCCCTCTGTCTGTATTTCCTGCTGCCTATGATCTCCAGTCTTTCAAACGCAGTGTGTCCAGGCATCTCAAAATGATCGGATCTTGAATTTGGCTCTCTATTGTATTTTGTTTTTCTCTTGGAGGGAACTGTTACTGCGGGCTCATGGTCTTTGGTTCCTTCTTCCTCGCATAAAAAAAAAAAAAACTCACTAGCCTCCCTTCATCATACGCTTCCATTAAGTTCGTTCTTGCTTTTAACAGGTTTACCTCTCGCCTCACCCACTTCAAAATTATCAAACTCCGACTCATCCATCTCCAAACTTTTTTCTTAACTCGATCAGGCCCTTGTCTCATCGTACTGGTCGTCATTCTGTTCTCACTGTACGTCTCTTCCACTTTTGATGTTCAGGTAGATTCCTGTCTACTCCAAATTATCCACTTCCCTACCATCATCTCATCTCACTTTCAACCATCCCCAAGCTTTACCGTTCCCAAACCCTGTCCCCTGTATAGTAACCAGGTTTAACTAAATCTCCAAGCCTGCTGCTTCCCAGACTTCTCCACTTGCAGAACCCCTCCCCTATCTATACCTGAATAATTTAACTCAAAATTTATTCGCTCACCAGTTACCCAGCTCTCCATCACCAGCCTGCAGGTATTCTCCCCCCTCCTCCACCATCACCGTCCATCCACCTCTTCATTGCTCTTCCACACTAGCATGTTAGCGCCCAGGCAGGTGTGGTGGGGTGGAGGGCGGTGTGAGATATGTGAGGTGGGGCTTTGGTGGGTGTGGCAGGGTAGCACTTATCTGATATGGTTAATTACTGGTGTTATGAGGTAGCAAGGAAGTGAAGACTGTTTGGTGTGTGTGTGTGTGTGTGTGTGTGTGTGTGTGTGTGTGTGTGTGTGTGTGTGTGTCACTGCAATGAACAACAAAATATTTAGAATGCAATAGCATTATTTAAGGGCCATACGAGAGGACTGGTATACTGTATATACAGTACATCACAGACTGGAAGGGGCAGTGTTAGTATGAAAAAAGTGGACATGGTAGGGAAGATAATAAATAGGATGACATGGTATCTGGAAAGATTTAGTTGCCTGCAATTCAGAATAAGGAATTTTATGAGAGTATATAGTCAAGGATTGACTGAAAGAAGAATGAAGCAACTAATGCTGTGGCAAAGACAGGTTGTGTGCACAGACTACAGTATATTTGTAATTTACCGAAAGGATAATATACTAAAGACAGACTATGAAATATTAGGGCTAGGGTGGTATGGCCAGCTATGGCAAAAAATGGGAAAGAGAAAAAGGACAATGGAAGGGAAAGGGAACAGTTACACAGCGTCCGACACTTCCAGGGAGAGCAGGTGCAATAAAGCTGATAATAGGAGATGAGGTAGGGGAACGGGCTTGAATCTGCAAACTGACAGAGGGTTGCTAGGACAGTGAACAGAGGATGGAAGACCAAGGCAATGTTAGGACACCTGAAATATTATCAACAGGGAACAAAACTGGACTCACCTTCCTTCCCAGTCTCGCCACACACCACACACGAACACTACCACCCATCTCACCGGGTTCGCCTGCAGTCAAGGCCGCTGATTTGACATTATGGAATGAAATCTTGTAAGGTAATTTTCGTTATGGAGTAAATAAATCAGGAGCTGTAAGGTTCATGGGCTGCCTGTGATGTATCCGTGGTGTATCAAAGGGTTGGGGTCGTTCACATTATGAGGGCAGCGTGTTGCTGTGATGATGGTGTGTAACCACTGGTTATCGCACCACTGCAAGTCAGGATCCTACAACTGATTGGCACATCTTTCACCATTATTCTTTTTTAAACAATACTTTCACAGAATACCCTCTGATAAAGAAGAAAGTTTAGTTATTTATGCGCGTTAACGCAGGACAGTTTTATTCAGCCCAGAGTGACATGTGGTTGTCTAAAGGTTAATAGTTTGTTCTGCGTTAGCAATAAAGGCTCTATGTTTTCAAAACTTTGATGAGGTAGCTTTCAAAGTTACAATCCCATGACATACTTATATCATGCCTTCCATTTCCTGGCGACTTATTCCACTTTAGGACAGACTTTTCAAACAGATGGGGTTAGATTTACACAGCTTTCAAGTACACTCGTTCACCACTAAAGGTCTTGCCTAAACCAAATAATGAAGTCGTCTCGAGGTAGCAAGAGCAAAATTTGAAAAGTCAATATCTGATTGAAGGTGTTAATAACCATGTTGGCAGTGATTATATGGTAAAATGTCTACGCCACAACACAATACAGTAAGTAGAAATAATATAGCAAAGTGAATAAGCCTCTTCTGGGAAACATGTCAGAAGCCTGGATGAGTGGAATTGTACCAGATACGAAAAATTGTTTGACTGTACCCTTCTGAAAATGTAAATTGGATCCAAGTAACTGCATGACCATCTTGTACGAAGCTTGCTAAGTGTTGTAAGTAATATACCGGTATATTAACGAATGGACACAATGAAGGTATTAGAAGTAACAGAACATGGCGAGTAACAAATAGAGTGTTTTCCGTAGCGGTAGGCGTTATGGTGATCACATAATTACAGCGCGGCTGATGCTGTACAGAACATGGTAGTAGGACAGCAAGATATATCACATTTTTATGTCTGTACAACAAGTGTACAGAAAGATGAACTGGGAATAATTACTAGAGACGCTAAGTATGTGTGATGTGGGTGGAAAACAGCTGGTATTAACGAAATGAAATATGAATAACGACAGATGAACGTCTGAGTGAGTGGTTCAGTGTAAATGCTGCTGTGAGGAGCAAAGTCCTGGAAATCTGGAAATACTTCGACACGCGTAGTGACACACAGATACGAAACTAATAATGAATCCGATACAGAAATTATCTCAAAGGACCACCCTTTCATGAAAATGAGACTGATTTCATATATAAACAGACCAATCATTCCATATTTAAAAGGATATGATGAACTGTCCATTGGAGCGACCAACTAACCTTGAAAATGGACAAACGGGGAACTAAGATAAAATTGGTACTTACATTCGTAGACCAGGTACTGCACGACTTACCTGAAAATGAAAATAATATTACACTTGTGTATATCATTTGAATAATACAGTACATGCATGTGAAGTATCAGTAATGTTAATACATGAGAAGAGCCATAACAGAGATTAGCGAACTTCTTGTACTCGTGAGATTCAGAGTCTTGCAAGTATCTAATGAATAAATCTATCAACTACAAGGAATAACGTGAAGGTGTGTGCCTGTTATTAGAGGTGAAACATCGAGAAAACTATTGATGACTATCCCATCTCAATGTAACCTATAAATCATATTTGACAATGTAGGCAAACAAATTTTCCCAACATGTACCACAGGTTAAATAATTCTTGTCCAGGGAGCTAACCTCGACTTAGATCAATTACAGAATGAGGAGCTAATTACTAGCTTCAGTGAAAAAAAAAAAAAGTCATTATAATACCGGTAATCATTACTATCCCATCTAAACTTTCAACAACGTGCGTACAGTCCAGAAACCTGATTTAGCATTGTTTTCAGAGACTTTACACCGAGTGACACACTAAATGGCTTCCCATAACTCAAAACGCCATTTACTACATTAGGTGGCGCCTGGTGGTCATTTGAGTCGAGATGCTCCAGAGAAATTAATCCTTTAAGGGTTTACATCCGAGAGAAGATTGCTTTATTTTTTTGCCTACATGTCACTCCGGGACAAGCGAGGCTGGTCACCCTCACCTCAAATGTCAGGACTAAGTAGCCGATCACCGGGCCCTATAGTTTTGATGGGGCAAAAAATGAACTACATTATAGATAGACAAATATTCAGCTTAGGTGAGACCACGTACCGTAGCGTAGAAACTTTGGCATCACTTCATGTGCTTCTCCAGTCACCTGCATACAGCCTAGCTACACCATTGCCTTAGTCTCCACAAACATTGCTTTCTTCAGGCCTTCACTTGCCCTTAGGCATCACAATGTATAGACATACACAAAAATATCAAGTAGTTTACAAAGATCCACCTTATAATAAAGAGCAGCAAGTGTGATACAGTCCATTTTTCAACTTTCATCATTAGTTCCTTCTCTCATAACGCTATCCACGCAAACGCTGAATTACAATGGACAAATACAACATACACCATTGTCTAAATAGAGTAAGTCCATAAGTCCCTCAAACCTTCGTCCATCCAAACTCAAGCTCAATTCTTCGTCATGGTCGGTAGTTTCCTTTCACATCATAGAGTTTGTTCCAGTAGCTTCCAGAGTCCCTTATTTTTCACCTCATCAAATTTATTCCTTACACACAACATTTTCCAAACAACCACTGAACCTCACACAAAATCTCAATCTTGAATAATGGTAAATTGTGTAGAAAATATATCTGCTAGTGGTGCATTGAACGTAACACTGAAGTAGTACTCCTTTATACGATCATAGTGCTAAGAAATATGTTAATTTTTTCAGTGATTTAATTTCTAATTCCAGGTTTATGGAAATATTTCATAAAGAAATATTTAAAAAAGATACATAACAAGCAATTTTAATAGGAAATAATAATATACCGTGTTAAAATTATTGACTGGAATCAAGTCTAATTATAGGTAAGAACAAAAATAAATGATAAATTTCTGTGTGGCTGCGGTGAGGTGATGTGCATCGACCCCAGTGGCCTCTCCTGCAGCTCCCCAGGCCACACTTAAAGGCAGTGTGGCTCCCTTTAACCTCTCTTCTGCATTAAAAAATATATATTTCCACATTTCTGACATTATACATGATCATTTTAGCGGTGTAAGCAAGACACTATACTACCGGTAATCCTGTACGGAGTGAAAGGCTAAAACAATATACCTTGCAGTTCTACAACTCCATGTGGTTAAATCACATTTCACTCAAAAATAAAGTTGTCAGCTTTCCTGTGTATCAATGTGTATCAAAAGACCACAACATGACATGTTAATTATAGTTGCAAGGCTTTTCTTCGTCGTCTTCTGTGTAGGATGGAATGTAGGTTCAATGTCTCATACTTTCGACTTACTTGTTTAAATATTAGATTCTATTGTACTTCTGAGTCACGTTAACTCTGGCTCTGTTGAAGGTGGTGCCAGTCAAGTGATTAGAAAGGTGCTCAGGTATTCGAAAGGACCTGAGTTTGAGCCCAGGCTGTGGCAAAGGAAAGTCTGATCGTTGGATTTTCGTTAATATAGGGAAACTAATCTTTCACAAAATCCATCGTTATACTAAAAAAAAAAAAAAAATCTCACTAATACCATTGCACCAGTCCTGAGTGACACTGGATACGATATTTTCAGTAAGGATTGTGGGCATTAGCGCCTGCTTCAGCCCGCTGAGGATATTCTCAGTCAGCAGTACAAGCACAGCCAAAGATTAACCCCTTGAATATGATTGTCTTCTTTGGTCTATTCTTGTTGCTGTTTTTAAATTTGGCTTAGGAAAGATTTTTTTTTTTTTTTTTTTTTTTTTTTTTAATGGAGGTGTTGGATGCAGGCTTCATTAAATCCTTCAGTTTCGAACGGTTTTCCCGAGTTGAATATAAACGTCGTCTGAATACAACAATAAAACACAAACGTTCTCGCAATGAAGAGATTAATGACTCAGGCGGTAAAAGGATGATGCTGGTAAATTGATATAGTACGTTAATATTTCTTTTGCATTTACACGATTGGTGAGATGGCCAGGGTCTCTACACAACAAAAAGGATCCCTCGGAGTATGGAATATGTTGAGAGTAAAGGATCTGCATGTGGTACTGGAAAGATTACGGGTAAAAACGCTTCCTTGGAATCACTAGCATACGTTGTTTTTAAAGTGAGGGAGAATTAACCATTCTTACATTTTAACGCCGAAATATTTTTACTAAAGGAACGTTTAGGAGTCCCGTGGTGGAAAAATTCTTATTCTTTATCTATTTATCTTTACTAGTGGTTTCTTCAGACGATTTCTGTCTGCACTCGTGTGAGATTTCACGTAGTAGTTTGAACAGATATAGGATTTATCAACACCTTACTACAAGAGGGTCTCCCGTCTTCCTTAGCAGAAGAAAATCGTCTGGTGTTAGGAATGATAAATATAAATTTCCCCAAACTTTCATGTCCAAAGTCTGGGATTAGCTCCATTCGACACTTTCGGACAAATATATATTATGCACCACGGTGGCAACGAAATTAGTAGGAGAGTGAAAGATAAAAATGGTAGATTACTAGTGGAGAAGGGAGAAAAAGTGAGCAGATGGAGAAAACATTTTAAGGAATTGTTGAACATACAGGATGGAAGTAATGCGAGTATAAGTGGCTGGGGAATGGCTGGGAGAATGAGGGAGGTGAGAAGACAGGAAGAAATCAGTATGATGGAAGTTGTGGAAGCAATGATGAAAGTCAAACTGAGGAAAACCCCAGGAATTGATGGAGTGTGTGGTGAAATGCTGAAGCATGGGGGAGAGAGAGTAGTAGAATGGATGTGGAAGATGTGCAGATTGGCATGGGAGGAAGGTAGAGTCCCGGATGATTGGAAGTCAGATATAATTATTCCCTTGTGCAAATGAAAAGGGGAAAAAGAAGTGTGTGTTAATCATAGGGGGATTTGTCTTCTTAGTGTAATAGGAAAAGTGTATGGTAAAATACTTACTGACAGAGTTAGGGAAATAACCAAGGAATTAGTTGGAGAAGTACAGGGAGGCTTTAGGAAGGGAAGAGGTTGTGTAGATCAGATATTCATTCATAGATCTTTAGTGGAAAAGTTTCTAGAGAAGGGAAAGAAGTTGTATGCGGCTTTCATGGATATGGAGAAAGCATATGACAGGGTGGATAGACATGGATTGTGGAAAGTATTAAGATTATATGGAGTAGATGGGAAGTTGCTGAATGCTGTCAAGAGTATGTATGATGGTACTAAGGCTGCAGTGCGTGTGGATGGTGAACTGAGTGAATTTTTCTCTTTGAAGGCGGGGTTGCAACAGGGATGTGTCATGTCTCCATGGTTGTTCAATCTGTACATCGATGGGGTAATAGATACAAGGTAGGGTAGTGGATGTTGGAGTGGCCCTGGTGAGAGAGGGTAGTGTTCGGAAACTCTTTGTACTGTTGTTTGCGGATGATACTGTGCTGTTAAGTGAAGACGAAGGGGAGCTGGAAAGCTTGGTGGAACTGGATGAGTTTGGGAGAGTGTGTAAGAAACGGAATCTAAAGGTGAATATAGGGAAGAGTAAAGTGAAGGTCTTTGAGAGAGGTGAAGTCAGTGAATGTACAGTGAGGTTGGATGGTGAGGAAATGGAAAATGTGAGTACGTTTAAGTACTTGGGGAGTGTGATGAGTAAGGATGGAAGTTTGGGGGGTGAAGAGCTTGATAGGGTATAACAAGGAAGAAAGGTTGCTGGTTCCTTGAAAGCAGTGATAAGAAACGGGGAAGTGAGCATGGAAGTGAAAAAGTTACTACATGACAGTATTTTTTTATCAACTCTAGCGAATGGAAGTGAAGCTTGGACGTTGTTGGATGGACACAAGTCAAGAGTGAGAGCAGTGGAAATGAGTTACTTAAGAGGAACCTGTGGAGTCAGATAGAGAGACAGGCTGACAAATGAGGATGTGAAGGAGCGTTGTGGTGTGGATGTGGATGTGAGAGGAAGCGTTAGGAGGAACACACTGAGGTGGTTTGGCATGTGGAGAGGATGGAGGGTGAGAGACTGACGAGGAGAGTGTATGTGAGTGAGGTGGAGTGTGGGAGAGGAAGGGGGAGGCCGAGGATGAGATGGAGGGATAGAGTGGAGAGGTATATGAGAGAGGGGGGTGTGAGTTTGGAGCAGGGCAGTGAAATGGCGGGGGACAGGGCGACGTGGAGGCGATTTGTTTGTGGCCACCCCGTACGGGATTAAGGCGTCTGGCAACAGATAGATAGATAGACCATTTGTCCGTACGTCATAGACTATTTATCCATTATTCACCAGTGCAGCTGTTGCCTCTTCCAACATTCACATATAGACAGTGCTATTGAGTCTTCAAAATTCATTTTTTTTTTTTTCACACAACCACTACTATAAGCTGGTTAAACTGGCACGGTAGCTCTGTAGGCAGCAATGGAACTTCAACTTCCAACTCTTCTTTACTGTCAACTTTATCCCATCAGTCTGATGGTGTATTTCATTCCGTTCTTACTGTTTCAAGACAATTAGCTCAGGAGTAAACTCTTCGATTTGTCGGCTGGTTAGATCCAGCCTGTAACACATACTAATTACAACAGATTTAGCTTTATAAAAAAAAAGAAGAAGAAAAGAAAACGGGTCTGGAAATAGTACCAGCAAACCAGTAAAACACTTCACCAGTTATGGGTCAAACAGCAACTATCAAAAAGGCTTTAGTACTTAGCTACATCATATACGAGTAAAACTCACTTAATTTTCATATGCTTAGCTCTCCATCGTTTACAAGCAACTCATTTATGCTACTGGCAGGTAATACTTATTGAAATGCCACAATATTATCAGCTGCGAATCTGCAATATAATATTTACTGTGCCTCGATAGATTAATGTGAAGCAGTTACATGAAGCGATTATAATGTACATTTTGTTCATGGGAAACTCAAGTTGGGTTTGCCTACTAACTGCGGTGCTTTTAACACTCATGGCCACACACTAATGCGTGGGTGTCAACTGTGGACCTGTACTGTACAGTCCAGCAGGAATATTTATAAATTAAGCGACACGCACTGTACACAGGCATGCAGTTCAGTAGGGAAACCTGCTGAACTGTCCACTCTTGTACGGCATCCTGTGCCAGCAATAAATCTTTAAGGACACCTCTGTCTGCAAACCATTCACACTTTCTGCCAGGTATAGGGCTATATTTCGCGTAAGAACTCACGCACCCCCCCCCCCTCAACACACACACACGCCCTGTGTATCTGTCCCCCCACCCACTCTCCGTCTCCTGCCTAGTCTCTCTGCTTGCCTGCCTCTCTACCTCTCTTACAGTTAGTTACTCTAACTGACTCTCTACCTGCCCACCTGCCTTCCACTCCCTCGACCTTCCTGCCTCAGCCTGCCTGCCTGCTCCCCCCCCCTCTCTCTCTCTCTCTCTCTCTCTGTCTTATAGTCTGTTCCTCTGACTGCTTTTCTGCCTGTCCGCCTGCCTTCCTCTCCTTCAACCTTCCTGTTTCAGCATGCATGCCTTTCTTCCTGCCTTCATTTCTTCCCTTGTCTCTGTTTCTCCTTCCCTCCCTCCCTCCTTCCCTTTCTCCTTTCCCTCTCCCTCACTCCACGTCCCCCCAAACATCGACAAAGAAGCAAACCCCGACATCCTGCCACACTGGGTGAGCAACACAGACACAGTGTCGCTAATGCGCTTGTCAACACCTCGCCTGTGTGTTCCTGTGTTGTCTGAGGCCCAGTGTGGTGCGTCAGTCAGGATGTGACAGGGAGGGGCTCGCCGCCACTCCTTGCTTCTTGTGCATTGTTCTTTATTCCAATGGATTCACTAATGTTGTTGTGTAAGCAAGCACCAGCAGGTGGGACAGTTCCGGAAGTGTGGAGCAATTGCAGACATCTTTCTTTTTCTTCATTATTCATACACAACCTTCCTAATGATTCAAATAAAGTTCCACACACTATAATTTTTGCCTATGATTTTCCACTGACTCTGATAACCAAACTCATGAATACACAGCGACTGACACTGACGACCTATTTGATTACTTCATTGTTATCAGCGTCATGTGCTTTGGATTCACAATACTAATTTCGAAGTCCATGGGGAGACATGCATGAATGGTGGCAAGATTTTAGTTGCCGATAGTACGTAAAAAAATACACTACTGTTTAATGACCCAGATATGAAAGTTATAAGGTATCGTACC
Source organism: Coenobita brevimanus (assembly GCF_032717465.1). NCBI lineage: Eukaryota > Metazoa > Arthropoda > Malacostraca > Decapoda > Coenobitidae > Coenobita > Coenobita brevimanus. Next base: position 16,518,404 of record NC_137067.1, on the reverse strand, counting down.
GCTTGTATGCATTTCCTACATTTTCTCATTAGCCTCGGGATGTCAACGTAAAAGCATCAGGCCACTTCGTCAGGTATACTCAGCCAAGCCTATGTCAGTTGTGATACCATACCCTGAACTAAGCATGAACTGTAGGAACATGACAACCGTATTTATACAAGTCTTCATCCTATTACCCTTACTGTGACAGCATTAATTTGACAAGACGCTAGATTTTATACAATGAACTAACAAACACGAAAATACAAGGATTTGACAAGACGCTAGATTTTATTCAATGAACTAACAAATACGGAGATACAAAAGTATCACTCACTCGTCACCCTGACACCCTGAACCTGACCTTCACGATTATATAAGCCAAGTATGCCTATATTCACTTCACTTGTCCATCACTCAGCCTATTACTGGAGGCTGAGGGCAGTGAGGAGAGACTCAGGCTGGTAATGAAGAGGTTAAAAAAAAAACAGGTCCACATCCAACTACAGGTGCTGTAACAATCATCTTCGGAGTCGATTATGCAGATCAGGGGAAAGTAGGCAACCCACCAGCAGCGTCCCTGGGAGGTGAGGGCCTCGAGTCGGTGGGTGGGTGGGCGGCAGTGAGGTGATGCGTGGGTGGATGGGAGTGTAATGATGAGTGGGTTGGAGGAAGTGAGGTAATGGGTGGGTGGGGTGACGAGGTGGGAAATGGGTGGGCAGGTAGTTGATCAGCTGAATGGGTGGTTGATTGGGTAGGTGTCGGGTTGGTGATATGGTGGGTGTGGAGGAAGGCGGGTGGGAAAGGGGGGAAGTGGGTAGGTGAGTGGGGAAGGGTGAAAGTAGTAGGTGGGTGGGGAGGGGAGAAAGTGGGTAGGCGGGTGGGGAGGGGGGGAAAGTGGGTTGGTGAGTGGAGAGGGGGGGAAAGTGGGTAGGTGAGTGGGGAGACGAGGACAGGGGGAAGTGGGTGGGTGGGTGGGAGGTTCGCTAGGTCGAGAGCTGGGGAAGTGGGGGCATGGGTAGACGGGGACCTATAGAATCGTCGGCAAATTTTGAAATTTTACAAAATAATCCTTCCTCAGTAAGGTATTATTTATGCATATTGAAAAACGAATAGGACATAAAACTGAACCCTGGGCACTCCACTTGCAACGTTTATACAGTACGATTCTTCTTTCATTTATCACAACTCTTTTTCTTCCGGTGAGCCAAATTTCGATCCACCAGAGCACACTACCACTGATACAAAGCGCCTTTAGCTTCTGAAGGAGTCTTTTGTGTGGAATTTTGTCAAAAGGCTTTTGAAATAGAGACAGACAACGTCAACAGATTTAGTCTCTTTGAACATGTTCAATATATAGCTGAAAAAGTCCAAAGGATTCGTAAGGCAAGGGCGATTATTCCAAAAACCATATTGAAAATCTTTGATGAGATTTTTGGATTCTAACTGTCTAACAAACTTGTCTCTGATAATAGTTTCAAGCAATTTGGAAACCACTGATGTTAAACTAACTGGGCCGTTTCAAGCAATTTGGAAACCACTGATGTTAAACTAACTGGGCCGTAGTTTTCTGGGTGTGCTCTCTTGCCTTTTTTGAAAATCGTGATTACGTCTGCAAGCTTCCATTAGTGTGGCACCTTACTGCTCTTTAGTGATAAATTAAAAAGCTCAGATAAAGGCTTTGATATTTCATTCAGTAGTTCCTTTAATATGAGTAGTGATATTTTGTCCGGTACTGGAGCTTAATTCTTCTTTAATTTGCTAACTGCCAGTAGCAAATCGTTTTGACTAATTTTATCGATTATGTTGTCCTCTTTTATAGGAACTGGGGAAACTGCAGGAATCGTATGTGTATTTTCTATTGTAAATACTGGCGCGAGGAAAGTATTAAGTTTTCGCCATCATAGTTTTATCATCAGTGTGCTCTCCGTTACCTGTGATTAAGGGTCCGATTGCTGGAGCTGGGGAAGTAGGTAGGCAGGTAGGTGGTGAGGTGGGAAGTGGGTGAAGAGGTGGGGAATGAGTGGGTAGACGGCTTAGTGAGTGGGTAGACGGCTTAGTGACTGGGTAGGTGGATAGTGGGTGGTTGTGAATAGGTGTGAAGTGGGTGGCTGGGTGCCTGGGCCTGTGGCGGGTGGTGGACAAGTGGGGCGATGGGGAATTGGTATGGGTGGGAGGGAGGGTGTGCAGATGGCAAGGTTTGGAAGTGGGTGGGTAGGTGGGAGGAGAAGTGTAAAGTGGATGGGCGGGGTAGGGTGGGAAGTCGAAATGGGTGGGAGGGACGGTGGGAAGATGGAGAGGATAGGAAGTGTGTGGGTAGGAGGATGGAGAGGTGAGAAGCGGAGAGACGGGGTATGATGGGAAATGGAGGGAAAGGGTAAGGTGGAAAATAATAAGAGGAACAGGATACGGATGGGACGATCGTTAAGTGGGTCGATGGATGGAGAAGTGATTTTAGTACAAGGACGTGGGGACAGCCTTTGTGGGTGGCGTGGTAAAGGGAAGAGCACAATGTGTGTGTGTGTGTGTGTGTGTGTGTGTGTGTGTGTGTGTGTGTGTGTGTGTGTGTGTGTGTGTGTGTGTGTGTGTGTGTGTGTGTGTGTGTGTGTGTGTGTGTGTGTGTGTGTGTCCGTCCTAGGGTTGGGTTTGTGGCTAGACTAGTAGTGAGGAGAGGGCCGTGGTGTGGTGAGGCGGGATGGAGGTGGTGGTGGCAGTGGTGGTGGTGTAGGTGTAAAGGGAAATATGAAGCACTAGCCATGGGGAGGATGGATGGATTCTAAATTATGGTGGGTGGGCCAGTTTTATTGCCTGTGATTACATGAACTAAATTTGGGGGTATTTGATTAAAGTGTGTGTAAACTTTATGGGTAGCTCTGGCAATTTTAAAAGCTTCTATCCGGATTATATGATGATTAAAAAGACTTTCTTCTTTCCTCATTCGTTGCTCTTGTTGCACTTGATTGTTTTATAAAGGCTCATACAAGGCGAATTTGCTCAGATGAGGAAAAGTTCAGCAGTCAGTGGCTATAAACGTGTTGTCAGTAATCTCTTTGCTACTGGAGGTGCAGTAATGAGTTATATTTAGGTAAATCATAGCGATTTTATGTAGCTGATTTATTCAATCATTCAAAGGATAAAGTCCCATTACAGAAATCCATTTTCCACTCGATTGTTGCCGTATCCAGACGATTTATGTTGCTGAGGTGAAACCCCTGATCGTGATGGGGTTAGAACAAGCCCATTAATCATTTTAAATAACATTTTCCAACAGGCTGAGTGAAACAGACGAAAGGTACGACAAATGAAATATGTCGCCGTATTAATGGTTTTATGGTTTATTTTTAATGCGTTTTTGCTTCTTTCTGACGATATTATTTAGTGTAGGAGAGTGTACAAGCAGTGTAGGGGGTAATCTAGGCTAACTAAAGTGTTCTCGTTCGAAAAGTCTGAACAAAAGCCTGTGGCAGCAGCAAGAATATGATACAAATACCACATATCCAGGTGCACAGGTTCAGGAAATAGCATAAATAGTTGAACGGAGCGGGAATACAACGTGCAATATACTGTACATGACTACCCCAGAGGTGCCCGGTAGTAAATGTGAACTGGGATAGGTTCTGAAGCGGAGAAATATCGTGTAATTTAGGGCCTCATTTTCGCTGGCTTTGGAGCTTTGGTAAAGCTTATTCCTCTGTTATAAACTTTGCAATGTGCACTTATATATCTCTTGTATATTAGCCTAGTGGTGCAAACTGTCATTATTTACGGCATAAAACATGCAAGCTTGTAAATATGCGAATTATGCCAAATAAATCGCTAAGGAACAGGAACTACGAAGACGCCTATGCAAAAAGGAACAAGAATGATAGCTGCAGCAGATGGATGAGTGAGCAGCTCGGTCTTCAGTGGACGTTGGTGTGGGTGTTTGGGTGGACTGATGAGTGGCTGGGTAAATGACTCCTTGACAGACCTCAGGTTAGGGGAGGCTGCGGGAAGCACTGGCATGGGTTCGATCCTCACTGACTGCTGCTAAGTGTGTACGGTGGACGCCCACAAATAAAAGCCTGTCCATAAAATCAGCTCAATTACACCATGTCCTTGTCTATTACTATCTACAGTTCCACCGTCTGTGCCGTATTCTCCCCTACCCAGCATCGTAATTATTCCTCAATGAGTACCATTTTTTTTTTTTTTTTTACAATTAACCTCGTTCAGTCAAGTGAATGAGAGAGCTGGTGGGAAGATTTAGTGGCTGTGGAAGAGAATGAAACTGCACTTAACTGCCGGTAATATTGTGGCTAACCGTTGTTGTTGTTATATCTTGATAAGCGGCCGACTTGGCACTTTGAAGATGAAAAGAAACGAGTCTTTGATAAGACCGAAAATATACGAGCACCAATTGCTTTCGTTATTAGGAATGATTGCTAGTCTGGGAGAGCGATAGGCCGAGCACATGAATCAGGAGGGAGGAAACTGTGATAAGTCCGGGTTGCAATGTGGTCTTGATTTAGACTCAAGCTACTAAAGACGTACAACACAGAATTATGCAGCTGATCGTGCTTACTGAGAAGGATGAAGAATTTAAGAAAGCATAAACTGGAAGAATGAGATGTGTACAAAAGGGAGATACGGCATAATAATAGATTAATAAGTGGCAGAAACTGTACGTCAGCAGCGAATAAAATATGGCTAATGGTAACGTTAATAATTATAACAAGTCCTTTAGGGCACAAGGGCCTGAGGCTAGGGCAAGCTTACTCCAGATTAAACTTATACCTCAGGCAGCATTTTGTATACTACAAAAGCCCCTGGGACATTTTAACTGTTTCATATTCCGATTTCAGTTCCCTACCACTACAGAACCAGGCGTAACGTGATAAAAAAAAAAAAGTAGACTTCTATCTATAGCCAGACGTCACAATCCATTAAGAGGTGGCCGTTTGTCTTTGAGTTATTTGCATTACGAGGAGGGACACTAACCCTCTGGCAACACACTCGTTGGCACGTAAACAACACGTATGTATTGGTTATATGGTTACCACCCAACGTTGTAAATAGTTCCTGGCTTACAAGAAATGTAGGGTCAGCTGAAAAGGAAAGAATAATAAAATGTGACAGGGCAAATGGGAGAAACAGGAAAAGAGGAGGGCAGACACTGAAAAATAACGATAAAGTTGAAGGAAGAAGTAAGTAGCACCACAATAAGTGAGTGGATGATGGTCACCACCACCTACCACTAAGTAGACTACGGAACGAAATATGATGGACGTTGCCTAATACTTTTATGATCGATGGCTAGTCGATAACTCAATGAGGATACGAGACCAAAAGGAGGAAAAATAATGAAAAAATAAAGAACTTGGTGTAGTCAGAATGATGATGGATATTAGCATCTGTGATGCCTAATTACTTCAGCCTTCCCCCCCTCCCCAGGTGAGAGAGAGAGAGAGAGAGAGAGAGAGAGAGAGAGACCAGTTTCAAGCTAGACTTGTCGGCTTAGAAAACAAGAAGAGTATTGGATGGACGCTTATGGAAACTCGTGTGTGTGTGTGTGTGTGTGTGTGTGTGTGTGTGTGTGTGTGTGTGTGTGTGTGTGTGTGTGTGTGTGTGTGTGTGTGTGTGTGTGTGTGTGTGTGTGTGTGTGTGTGTGTGAGAAAATAGGGTGTCAGTTGCGACAAATGTGTATCAAAACATCGTAGTTTAAGAGACGTGCGACAAGAAGCGAGGTATTCTTACTGGGAGTGACAAAATAAATTATACTGAATGTGTAACAGATACAATGCAAAATAACGAAGGTTCATAAACGTATGAGTGGAAATGAAACAGAACTGAACAATAGGTCTGTGTTTGTAGAATTGAAAGAGGAATAACAAGTGTATGCACTTTTCTGTCCAGCTCTTTATTGCAAGGGTTAACAGTTGCTGCCAGTCCTTCATGTATGCAACAGGTCATCTCTGCAACTGTCTTCCTCTTTCTGTATTTCCTACTGCCCTCCAGTATTTCAGACACAGTGTGTCCAGGCATCTCGAAAAGAAGGGATTTTGAATTTCGCTCTCTTGTCTTGCTATTGTTATTTTATTGGAGGGAACAATCTTGCAGGCTCCTCGCCTTTGGTTCCTTTTTTCTCGCATTAAAAAAAAAAAAATGCAGAGCAAAATATCACAGATTGATAAATGTGTGAGAGGAAATAAATCAGTGTTGAATAATACGTCTGTGTTAATGGAAGTGAGATATGTATAACAAGCCCATGCATTGTAAAGTGAAATGTTAGGTGCAATAAGTAGTTATCAAAATATTAAGGAATTGTATGTGTGAAAGGAAATGAGCTGAAATATCTGAAAGGTGTATAGTAAAATATCACAAGTTCATATGATGTATGTAAAAGGAAAGGTGGCATTGTTATGATAGATGTGTGGGAGGGGAAATGAAGTGTACGGTGTGACAGGTGATGAGGTGGCAGAGGATGTTAGTACGTGTGAAAGGTGAGCCAGTGTGAAAGGTTATGGGTTTCAAAGAGTTGTCCAAGGAGGAGAGGATAAGCAGAGGATGGAAGAGGGAAGAATAATAGAAGGTGAGAAGAGTATATGAATAAAGAACATGTGTGCGAAAATGAAAGGTGAATGAGAGAATGTACGGAGATGATGGAAGAAGAGGAATGACAGAGGAAACGGTGAGGAAAATATTAAAGGGTATCTGAGTGAAATGATGACAAGACGTTCTGTGTGTATTGTATATAAGGAGATGCGATGAAATGGACGAGGAATGAAGGGAGATCAGAAGCGAAGAAAAAATAGGGAAGATTAGAATGACTGGAAAATGGCATACGCCGAATAAAATCCTAATACATTCCCAGAAATCTCCAAAGTCAACGAAAATATGGCCAAAATCATCGTAATCAACATCATCTTAACTCTAATTCCCCACTTAAGGAAGAATGAAGCAGGATCCTGAGAGAGAAAGAGAAAAAAAACACAAAAATAATTACTGCATAACATGCACAATGAAACAGGCCACGTAAATACCCATGCCCTTGAAAATAAAGCAGAAAAAACTAAACTTGTAGAAAAGGGTGTGAGAAACCCAAAACCACAATTCTCGAGTACTATTTGGTGGGGACCATTAAAGCGAGACGGGGTGGGGAGAGAGATACCTAATTTGCATACAAGAATGATGATGAAGGAGTGGCAAGATGCGTGAGGGGGTGAGGGGGCCAGCGTGAGAAAGAGTGTTAGCATGTGCGAAACAGGTGAGGAAAAAGTGAGAGAGGGATGTTGGAAGAGTGGAAAATGAGAAATAGAGTGAAGAAATGTGGAAGAGTGTGAGTGTTAGGAAGTGTGGTAAATGAGAGAGTGAGAAGGTAGGGAAGGGAGGTGGAAGAGTGTGGGAAATGAGAGAAACAAAAAGAAAGATAAACAGATGTGGAAAGTGTAGGAAAATGTACTGGGACTGTGTGAAAAATGAAACAGTGAGGAAATGGCAGATATGTTAACAGCGGATTTGTTTTAGGACAGCATTGGAAATACCAAAGAGTAAGGAAGTTTGGGATAAGTGTGAAAGGGTGATGGAAGAGAGCGAAAAATGAGGGAGTGTGGGAGTATGAGAGGATGAAGTGATGATAACAATGAGAATGAGTGATGGAAGAGTGAAAGTATGTAGGAAGCATGAGGTGTGAAAAAGGTGATGGACGAATACCGAGCGCCTTTCGAGCTCAGGTTTTGCAAGAAAGAATGCAAGTAGAGAGCTGGATGGTGTTTCAAGATGCGTTGGATAGAGTATGGGTAGGTGTAGGAAGGCTGATGGATTGAGGAAATGTTAGGAAATATGAAAGTGTGATATATGTACGAATGAGACTCGAGTTCGTACGAGATATTTGCACAGGATGAGATCTGCAAGTGAAACTATTAAGAGTGATACCACCATGGAAATGTAATGATAATATCTTAAATAATTAGTATGAGAGTAAGAACAGGATGAAAGTGAGTTTAATATGGGAGTATCCTGGTTATGAGTGGAAGATTAGTATGAGAGAAGGCGATTACTCTAAAGGGGTGATATTTTTGTATGAGAGTGAGATCAAACTTACAACAATCAGAAGAAGAGTGACCCCCGTGACTTTTAGAGTACGTCCCGGGCACCAGCAGGCATTTCCCTGGATCTAACGGCCGTATGCTTAAATACATATGGAGAGGCCCTACATTGGTCCCTACTTTACACACTAAGGAAAGCACAAGCAAGCCCTCAATTTTTACATGGTATGCTAAGAGAACATTAAGGGAAAGGGGGTGGTTGGTAGCCCTGCGTGACCAGTTGGTACGTCGGAAGTGCTCCCGTGGGAGTCGCCGTGACTATTCTTATCCAGACGATGTCAATCAGCACCAAAATAAAATAATTTTCCGTCATTTTTTTATATATCAGCACTTATTTGTACGTATACTTTATATACTATTATAGTAGTAAACTTTTCAATCAATACTTATGTTGTAAATATGATAGTTAGCGCTGGAGATAGGTTAGGTTAGGATAAATTTGGTTAGGTTACCTTAAAACTGGTTAGGTTAGCTTAAAACAAGTTAGGATAAATAAGGCAGGGTTGAATTACGAAAATTTATGTTAGGTTTGGGTAAATGAGCACTGATAAAGGGCAATTTCGCTGAAAAATAGCGTTCTAAGATGGCGTTTGTCAGTCTTCGCGCACAGATTAGGATAAGTTTGGTTGGGTTAGCATAAAATTGGTTAGGTTAGTCTCAAATAGGTTAGGTAACGTTAGGAGAAATAAAGTTGGGTTGTTACGAAAGTTTAGGTTAGGTTTGTTTAGTCCTGCAAGGGTAATTTCGATCGTATATGGCGCTCTAAGATGGCGTCCATCGGTCTTCATGCACAGCAAGATAGTGGCTGTCCATGAACAAACACCGCTTTTTAAAGCACTTTTTACCATATTTAAAAGAAACGAAAAACACTAACTTGAAAACACAATTCGAGAGTACATGAAGAATTCCATGAAGGGCTAAAGCAAGGAAAAAATGCAAAATAAGGTGGTGCTGTCTCCTTAACGATTACCAAGAATTATGAATAGAATGCTGCTGAATTATAACAAAAAATGATATAAGAAAATGAAAAACTGTTTGCGGTGCCTGAGATTAAAACGCAATGATGATCCCAATGCTGGCACGACACTTCATAGTTTGCCCCATGAGCGAAGAACAGTACCTTTCTTGTTACCTATATTAACGTATATTATTACCTTTAGCATTGACTGAACGTTCTGTATTCAGTTAAATCACATGAGTAACGTATAGAAGTGGTTTACACATGTTAATTTTAGGATCTCGCCTACTGTCAACTACTCTTAAAAAATAAAAATGACAGTGCGTGTCTCCGCCAGGGCAGAGACTGGCCCGGGTTTGACCTACTACTCGGTAAGGTACAGCCCGCGTGTTTTAATAACCAACGGTTCAGTTCCCGTGTATGTTTGCATTGGACTTTTAGCAAGTTAAATTATTTTTTACATAAACTATTTACATTATTCTATGTGTTCTGGAGGTACAGAGTTACTTTGTTACGAATAATTAAATGTAGGGTTTGCGAAAGCCAAGCATTCCTTCCCTTAAAAAATGTTGGAACAACCCTACATATTGAGGGAAGTCTTTCTCTACTTAAACTTTTAGCATACCGTTTTGATATAGGGCCCTTAGGAAAGGCCCTACATTAGCTTTAAGCATACGGCCGTAAGACGCGAAGCTAAGTTACAAGGAAGGACTAGGACAAACCACGACCATCAATTTCCCAGATTCTAAGAGTCATCCTTGCTTACCTTCTCTCAGCTACGGACGGGTTTAGTCTATGAAGATGTGTTGTACACTACCAGGAACCAAATCAGCCCTGTCGAACAGTTCCTCCACGTCAGGCAGCAGTGAGTCCAGCAGCGACGACAAGAGTCCAGGCATATTGGCGACACATGGCAACGCACCAGGGCTGTTTCCCCATAGGATCCCATTTTTTAACATTTGATAGTGTCCTCTAGTACGCACAACGCCTCGGGTACACAGCCAAGATGGGCTACATTCGGAGGCAAACGGGGCACGAGCAGAACAATTGGACAGGAACTGGATTCTTTATCGTTTATTTCCGAGTCACTGTTCACCCGTGTCCACAAGACACTACTGAATAGGATCAAATATAATTATTGGGGCATACCTTAAAGCCACAGTTCACCTAACAACTCTCCATCAGGCACAGGGGGAAAGGACTCTTACTCTTGCCCAGACTCACCGCAGGGTCACCTGCACTTCGCCATTACAAATACTTCTTCGAGTAGAGTCAGCTCCTATGGTGTCTATAACCGTAAATCTGTCGTAGGGTTAATTTTCGGTTCTCTGACCCAGCAATGGAGTTTTGAGACAAGCAAGGTACCCTGAACCTTGTATCCCCAAAGAAAATATGCCTGTATTTTAAACAAACTGAAAGCTGACACCTACATGCTACTTCACATTAGTGGCCACTCCATAGACACTCGCTACCTACAAAACGGTATCCAGTTCTATAGAATCAACCTACAGAACTGTACCCAGTGGTACACAGACTCACACTATTCTCTCCTACCACTGTATATAATTACTGCCTAATGCATAGGTCTGGTAGGGTGGATAATAATGTGGGTACGCCCCTCTTGATACACAGTTATGCAAAACTAGTCTCCATTAAATACTTGCTTTTTATCCATCTACGGTAATGTCTTGTGTAGATGTAAAGCTGTCTGTGTACTTCTACAAAGGCACTGAATCCCGAAGCAAGCATAGACAGCAGTATCAAAATGTAAGATCAAGCCGGGAATAATTTGAATATGAGTAAACCAGTGCCAGACCGATGAAAGTGAGAAATCGTGTGAGGGAGCATGAGACTGTGAACCCGAGGAGAGAAGCTATCGTGGTGATTAGTCAGGGAAGATCATCTGGGAAGGGCATCAAAACCACGTTAAGAAACAGGCCAGATATGCACATGTACTTCTTAAGCCTCTTAGAGTCAGTTTCGATGGAAATCTTGTACAACAATACAATCCTATGCCCACCCTTAATGTAGATTGCTTTGTTGTTATTACTAATGGCGGCAGCAGGAATAAAAACATCAAGTTTGCTCTTAATTTAGATTTTCTTGTTACTGTTACCTCTGTTTAATTCATATACGGCAAGACACCACTATCAAACTGAATAAGTACGTCGTAATGATGGCAAGAATATAAAAGTAACCGTGTGGTCACCCTGACTTTAGCTTTCCTTCCCAGTATGACTTAGGTTTAAGCTGTTCAGCCTATATTATTCCCAGCACCACGAAATGTGAAGAAGAATGCTGCTCTTGACTATTTTCCTTTCTAGGCAACATGAGCTTCCCACACGACCACCACTCTCTCACAAACAGATTAACCCCTTAACTGCGGGGCATCATTTTCGTGACGCTTGGGAGCAAGGGATCATACTGTGGGGCGTCACTTTTGTGATTTTGTGTTATTTTGAATTCGCCCAGGCTTTCAAGTGGTGGCTTGTATCATCTATCAGTACTGCCAATGTCCAACACTAGTCAGCACTCCTAATCTCATCTGTACTCCCATCCATTGTTGACAATTTAGCCATTTCTCCCCGTTCTTGCCTCTCCTCCCTACCTCCCCTCCATTACCCTCTCCTCCCTCTCCTCTCACCTGCGCGGCCATGCTATGCTAAGTATATCTTCCCTGGAATTTTCCACTGATTTCATCCATTAAAATAAGCCCTATGCCCTATTCTTATACCAAATAATATATACAAAGAAGAAATAAGGTAAGTGATAGTGCCATACACCTGGAATTGGCTAATTATCACCTGTCAACACCTCACGTGCACTCGTTTGCTTATTTCAATGTTTATTTCCCCTTGAAATATGCCGTAAAATCTATTCTCGTAATAAAAATATATATAAGAAAGGAAGGGAGAAGCCTAAGTGATATTTACATTCACCTGGAACTACCTAATTCATTATGTATTGTCTAGATTTCCTGCTAATCATTTCATAGCGTATATATTAGCAGCTGTCACCAAGCTGACATTGGCAGCATTGCACTTCCCCTAGGCAGCTAGGCCACCACATTGTATTCAGTTTACTGTCGTCTTTCAAGGTGAAAGCACGTCGGATTCGCGCCTGTCTAATTCCGCCGCTTTTTAGCCCCATGCAAAGGGCCCTGTGACCTCTACCCCCTACTAAACCTCGTGTGGAAAGAGATAAAGGGCTGAGTGACTGCTGTGGAACGTCAACTGGCTAATTTGTCAATGAAAATTATAGTGACTACGATCTTTCTGGTGAGTAAAACAGTGCAAGTGGAAATGTAAATAATGTGTAAACAGCAAGGGAAAGCAATGAATGTAAACATAAGTGAACAGTGGAAAATAGTTTTAGCAAGTGACAGTGCATAACACAGTGTAAATAAAATAGAAATGTAAATAATATAAATAAAATAGAGAATGTAAATAGAAATGTAAATGAGTAGTAATATAATAATACGAGTATATATACTAGGAGTAATGAAAGTGAAAGTTTCACTCTAACATGTATGAATACTATGAGTTATGAAAGTGGAAGTGAAGGTGACAGATTCACTCTCAACGCTAGTATACAGGACGTATTTTACTGAAAGAGGAATTGAATGCCTACAGTGACAATAAACTACTATTACTGAAGGAAACTCATGGATAAAGACTGTAGATATATATAAGTGTTATATAGTAATAGAAATATAAAGTGTGAGTGTTTTTATGAATAATAAATGACAGAACACCAGCAGCGAACGAGTGCAAGTGGGAAGGTCATACGCGCTCATAATTTTCATTGCTTTCACAGTTTTTTTTTTTTTTGGAGTATGGATTCCAAACTACTCGAGAATCATAGAATAGTGTTTCTAGTGATAATATCAGGCTGTGGTAATCATATTACGGGTTGTCGGGAAGTGTAAAGTGGAGACTTCGTTACCCAACTTCAGAGGTCTCCACAAGTCCTACGGTACTCGACGAAGGCTCAAGAAACATCCTAGGAGAAAGCTGAAGGTATGTGCCATATGCATATGAAATTTTAATATTCTAGACTAATAACTGATTTTTGGCAAATATTTTTAGAGAGTCTGTTGGAGCGCGAATATGCCCGCGAGACACGCAAGTCAAGCAAAAACAAGCCCGCGGTTTAGGGGTTAAACTGAAAATGTGCCCCTTTACTCTGGGCGTCTGTTCAACCCTCAGATAGGAAACAAAACTCATTGTGAAGAAAATAGAGTGTTCGTTGCAAGATTATAGTAATTAAGACATCTTTCGTCGATACAATAAAACACGCTCTTCGTTACCCAATGTTGGCTTAAGTATACCGTCAAAATACTCCCAGTCACCCTACCCTTCTAACGAGAACAGAAATATTAACTTTTATTCATGCTACCAACAGACGATTAGATTCAGCTCACACGTGGCCTTTCATCACCTAACTATTGGCTTTAAAACCATCAGGTGGTAGAAGAACGAAATGACCTAAATATATGACTAATACTTTGAGAATGGGACGCCAGTCCTAAGCTAAATTTAGTTCTCAAATCGAACAAGAGGTAAAACTTATGTATGTCATGTCTTGGATGGTTTAATCATTACTCTTTCTGTCTTCAAAGGTTGAAAGCCATTCTTAAGCTGAATAATATCATCCAACAGATGTCAAAATAGACATGACATCCCGCATCTTTAAAGTACAAAGTCCCGCTCCAAGAGATAACCGCACAGCTAAAAATCCGCAGCCATTGCGGCACAAACGGGAGATAATTAAGCGGTGCTGAGGCAGGAAGGGTAGTGGTGAGGCCTGATTACCGCCATGCATCATCCTCACACCAGGTCGTGACTCGGGTACCACCCTCACGCCCACCAGCCCACCCATCAACCCCTTTCCCCCTCTGCCTCCCCCCACACTCACACCTCTTTTCATCCACCCTCCCTCCAACCCGGCCTCACACAAAGCACACACCATAGAATACAGTTTCTTTTGGGTATTTAAAAAGAACCAAGAGAGTTAATTTTTGCGTGTGGCTGACCTCGTTTTAGGTCACGTTGTCTTTGTGATAAATGGTTGAGTATACTTCCCGCTATATTTCTTTCTCTGTTAAGATCCAAGCTGGATGGTTTTATGTGAGTCGTGAGACCTTATGTACGTGAGAGCAATGAATGATTACTTGCTTGTCGTTCTTTTTCCCCCTAAGAGAAATGTTCAAATTAAGCCATGGCCACACCCATACTGACCAACCTACAACGCCCATATTCATGGATGTACGAGTATTACTCCCACCCTGCCTCACCACCCACCACCATTCCCACCCACTCCTCTCCACCCTTCCCACCCTTTTTCTACCCTGCCACATCGAACTTCTGTGACTTGGATCTTCCCACCGCCAGCACTGCCCCTCATACCAAACCTAACTTCACAGGGTGTAGGCTACTCACCCTACTTTGCCCAACCACCTACCACACTCTATGCCCACTCCACACCACACCATCCATTTTTTATGCCCACCTTTGACTTGCACCTTACCGGCATACCTGTTAGCCACCTTGACACAATATTCTTCTTTACACATGCCCCACCTCTCATCATCATCATCATCATCATCACCATCATCATCACCATCACCATCACCATCATCATCATCATCACCTTACCGGCATACCTGTACCAGCCAGCTTGACAATATACACTTCTTTACACATGCCCCACCACTCATCATCATCATCATCATCATCATCACCACCATCATCATCATCATCATCATCACCACCATCATCATCATCATCATCATCACCACCATCATCATCATCATCATCATCACCACCACCTTACCGGCATACCTGTACCAGCCAGCTTGACAACATATACTTGTTTACACATGCCCCACCACTCATCATCATCATCATCATCATCATCATCATCATCATCACCTTACCGGCATACCTGTACCACCCAGCTTGACAACATATACTTGTTTACACATGCCCCACCACTCATCATCATCATCATCATCATCATCATCACTCCGGTCCGACCCTCGCAAGGCTCTGTCTACTACGAGTATAACAGGAGAGGGGGGGGGAGCCTACACAGTATGTGTAGGCTATGGTTGTGTCCCTGTAGGACGGCCCCACAGTAGCAGTTGCCTTACCTGTGGTTGACGGGTCGGATGAGGCAGACGGTCTGGGCAAAAGCAAAAACATGACTTCCACCATCACCACCACCACCTTCATCACCGTCACCATCACTACCGCCACCACTGCATTACCACCACCACCGCTATACACTATCACTACCACCACCACCGCTTTACACTATCACTACCGCTACCATCACTACCACCACCACCACCACCACCACCACCACCACTACTTCACACTGTCGCCATCATCAGCAGCATCATTACCACCATCAGTGCACACCATCACTATCATCACTATCAACGCCATCATAATTACACACCGTCACCATCATCACCACTACCACCATCACTACCACCACTGTTACACCGCCATCATCACTGTCATCACTACTACCATCAGAACTGCACACTATTACTATCAATATCTCCACTACACATTATCACCACCATCAACACTACAGCTACTACCACTGCCACTATAACCACCACCACCGCCACCATTACTGCCATTACCACGACCACTATTAACAATACCAGCACCACTACACGCTATCATCATGACTACCACCACCACTGTTACACTGTCACCATCTTCATTACTACCACTATCATCACTACCACCATCACTACCACTACCACCACCACGACACGCTATCACCGTCACTACCACCACCACCACTATTACAGTCACCATCAATATCATTACCACTATCACCACTACGTAGCCACTACTATCACTACCGCCACGACTACCATCACTATTACACCGCTATCATCACAAGTACTACCATCACCACTACACACTATTGCCACCATCATCACCACTACACACTATCACCACCAGCACCACGACCATTATCACCACTACCACCACTACTACACATCATAATCACCACTACTACCATCATCACTATCATCACCATTACTATATCACCACTACTGTCAGCACCGCTACCACCACCACTAATAATATCACCACTATCACCATCACTCACCACCACCTCCACTTCTATCACCATCACCACCATCACTACAACCATCATCACAATCACCATCACATACTATCAACATGTACTACTACTACCACCACCACCATCACACACTACCACTACCACCATCACCACCACCAGCTCCACCAAACACTGTCACTACCACAACCAGCTCCACCGAACACAGTCACCACCACCACCACAACCACCACCACAACCACCACCACCACCAAGAACAGAGACGTCATGGTATTGAAGGAAGGTTGCTGAAGAATAACTTCTAACCATCTAATTCGCGAGGTCATTCCTAAGCTAAATAGAAAATCGTGTGGCGTCAACATGAATGACATGTAAAAAGACTATCGTGTTGAAGACTGACCCTTCATTATATTCTTTTTACTCTAACTTAGCCTAAAACTGCCAATTCTCCATCGCGAATGCTGACTTGTAAGAATATATTAGGACTAGAGATGTATGTATGTCGAGGAAAAATTTTATGGAAAGGACGCAGAACCATAGTACTGTCTACTTCTGCCACTGAAATACGCGAAATAAGTCGCAAAAGGACGCAAATCTTGACCAAGTTAGACTAAAAACAGTATAGTATGTGTTAATATGGATTTAGGTTTCGTCCCCACCAACTGCTTGCTGGCACGCGGGTGGGGGTGGGGGTGCGAACGGGAGTTTGGCATACAAAAAAGTGGCCCCACTGGACGCGGACTGGTGCAGGCGAGATCTAGGCAGACCTCACACCAGCAACCGCCAGCGCCAGCAAGCATTTGGTATGGACTAGGCATTTGGCGATCCATAAACACGTTCATTACTGCCGTGTTACTGCGAAGGCTTGATGCAGGAGTGATGAATATACCAACCTTGATAACTGGAAAACACACACACACACACACACACACACACACACACCATTTCACATAATTTGTGAGATAAAGATGTCTATGAGATGGCTTGTTACCTCCAGCGGAGTTGAAGGGGGTTATGTATTCACCTATGTTGGCCTGTTTGTTTGTCCACAGGATATCTCCAATAGTTCTCAAGGAATTCCAATGAAACTCTGTGGAACCGTCGGCCATGGGCCAAGAAAGAATTGATTAAAGTTTGGCGCCGATCCAGGGCAGGGATGCACAAAACTCTGTCATAAGGCAGCCTTAAGGCTAGCCTTTTGTGAAATATTTGAGGCCGCCCTACGGCTGCCTCTAAGGCCCATGCACAACGACCCCTGGCCTTGTCTTAGGGCTGACTTAAGCTTAGTGCATCGGCCTTAGGGAAGGCTGGCCCTAACTGCAGGGAATGTTTTGGGGAAAATCTCATGCGTCAGCTGAGACCCTGTCGACCAATCAGACGGCAGGACGGAGAAATCTTGAACCAATCACAGAAGTTCAAGGATCAGCTGATAGTGTGAGTGCGAGTTACAAGTTTACGGTTCGGTGAAGGACAGTTTTGTCTAGTGATTATCTGAAAATAATGTCGGAACCAAAGAGAAGACGTCCAAATTTTAGTGATGAGGAGCTTTTTGTAATTATAAGGGAATACGACAAGAGAAAAGAACTTCTGGAGCAAAAGTTTGGACAAAATGTAACCAAAGAAATGAAAGACAACGCAAGGAAAAGTATTGCTGAGGCAGTAAGGAGTGTGAGTAGTGTTCCTCGCGATATGCAGGAAGTGAGGAAGAAGTATAAAGATTTTAGGTCAGTGGTTAAGAATAAAGCAGCAAGAATAAAGAGGGAGATGCGTCAGACAGGTAAGATATATATTCCACAAGCAAGAAATATGTAGATCTATATTACACTCCTATAGCCTAATTTTGATGACTATCAATTGCCCCTGCCCAAAGCACCATCCACCTTTGATATTTACGAACAGTGGTTGCATTTTGGGAATAATGCAGTAATGTAAGAAATGGCACATCAGTTAATGTCGTTGTTAATGGCAACACTACCAGACACTGGTATGCAAAGGTCATACCACAGCAATATTTACCTGCAGGATTGGCCTGATGTAGCTAGACTTAAAACATGATTTATATAAACAGAATTCAGCATTAAATTTCATGAAAAACATGATAATTTCACAAACTGTTTTATTCATTAACTCCATACAAATGTCTAAGAAAAAATGTGCTGTTTATTTATGGAAATAAGATTTCAGTGTAACACACAAACATAGGCTGTCAGTAATTATCCTTGTAATTATACAGGTATTAGGAAGGAAATGCATCCTTTGCTTACATTATTAAGAAATGTATCAAGAATAAACAACCACAGTACGGTACCATATATTTAATGTTTAGTTTTCAGTTATCAGAATCTAAAGATTTCAGTTTTATAAAATTGGTGAAACTGCATGAGTACTCCTAGTAATTAAATTTACATTTCATTTTTTCTCAAATGTTAACATACTTATCATTACCTTGGGTTTAAAAAGTTATGGAAATGCATATTTATGAGGGTATCACCTATAAAACTAAAAATTTTTAATGATAATTGTGGCAACCAGCCACTCACCTTGTTGAACCTGTAGGGTGATGCGGCACCACAGTTAATCCATCACTAATCGTTCATCCCTACTAACCTAACCTAACCTAATTCAGTCATATTTAACTTTACCAAACTTGCCTGAATGATTTGGGGATGAATGAGTTTCAGCAGGTCTTTATTGACCCCTTGCCCTCTGTAGGACTCAACCTATGTCATCAACAAGCCTAACTTGAGTAACATGTTATTTTTGCATAATTTAGGAGACATGAAAACATGATACAAACTTTTATAATATAAACAATATTTCCAAAGAATATGGGTGTCATAAAACAGTTGAGATTTATGAAAGATAATCCACCATAGAATTTTCATGTGTTAATGGGATCTCTCATGCAGTTTTTATTAAAATATTTAATGACTATTTGAAAATATTAATGATACATTACACCAAATGAATAATTTGACCATATTATAGCCTGTTTTACTTAATTATTGATCATCATATTGTAGGAATAACGTTATACATTTCATCTGTGTAGCAGTACCTCTCAGAATGCAGTATTCATCCTGTCAAGTACAAGTCAATTTTTGGTCAGGTCATTGTACATTATACTTTATTTTGTTGCCCCATTGTATAATTTTTACTGTACACAAGTAGCTATATGGGCGTACATTTTCATGGTTTTTCTTATGTTCGGTATTTAGCTTATGTTTCAGCACATTTGTGGCTTTGCAAAAGTGTGACAGTTATGACATTATTTCAATCATGTCATGAATCATTATTGACAGTTTTCCAGCCATGTCTACCCACAAAGTAGTAAATTATTCCCATTTTCTGCCCATTAATTAAAGGGCACATAATGAGGTTTCTTGTTTCATGGATGATGTGAGGGAGGGGGGGGGGTCATGTAGTAATATAGAAACTACCAAAAACTTTGAATAAAAAGCCTAATACCAAGCCTAACTGAAATGCTGCATAGCTAAGAGTTATATGGCAGTACTGGTACTAGTAAAACACTTCTAAGTCATATGGTCATATGAGTGTATGACCAAAAAATACTGTTTTTTATTCTGCACTTATGAATCTTCATTCCAGGAGGAGGATCCAGTGGTGCGGAGAAACTGACTTCCGTTGAAGAGGCAATGCTGGACACAATTGAGAGTGAGGCTGTAGGAGGTATGGCAGGTGTTCAGGAAACGGAAGATGTTGAAGAACCGGAACCTCTGCCAGGTGACCATTACTTTGCCAAACTGTATAATGATATTGTTACCCATTGCATATTTATGTAACTTGAATGTGTTAAAAAAAAAAATTAACAAAGGTATGTGATTAAAAAAAAAAAATAATTGTTAGGTGTCGTACCCATTGCCACCATAATTTTCCCATATTTTACAGTCCCATAATAGATTTTAATACACTGATAGGTTGTAGTAAAAATTACTTATGCTGCTACTGTATCTTTAAACCAACAGAGTTCATGAGTGTAAAAATACCTAACCATTCCCTGGCTGTGATTTCCTTAGCCAGCATTTTCCCCTAGGGTACTGTAAACCTTCAGCCACTAACCCTAAACCAAGCCAGTTTTGGGAGTGGGACAGTGTTTCAAACTTGACAGACATTGTTCTGATTATACAGTAACATCCAACACATGCAAGCCTTGCGTGCCATTTTTCAGTCTGTAATAAATATATATATATATATATATATATATATATATATATATATATATATATACACAGTATGATCTTGTGATGCACTTGATTTCTCATTTAATTTATTGTGGTTAAAATGTATTCCTTCCTCATTGTCTCTCCAGTCCCTTACCTTTCATGAAATATCATTGTAGGTTTGTCACCAACATTGTTTTTTTGAAACCATCAACATGTTTAGTGTAACAGTATGTAGGCTTCAGGAAGTTACTGAGACATAATTTGCAGTTTTCAAATTTGATTTCTTATCAAACAGGACCCAGTGGTGAGCAGCTGCCAGTGGTTTGGCTTGGTGCGGATGCCGAGATCATCAGCCCTGATGTCGAGGTAGAGCAAGAAGTTATGACACCTCCCTCAGAACATTCCTATGCACATTCTAGGCCATCAAGTAGACCAGACACTCCCACCAGTGGCCCAACCCAACCACCTAGCTGACCCACCAGCAGAGCGCCTAGTCCAGCTCAGAGCAGAACTTCATTGGCTACTGATATGCTCAAGGTGCAGACAGCCATCAAAGACTCTGTATCATCTATAGAACAGCATACTGCCAGTATGGACAATTCTTTAAAAAGTATTGCAGAGTCTCTAAGGAAAATCGCTTCAAGAACATGAAATGTATACAGTATAAGTCAGTGTTTTCTTTACTGTTGTGTTTTGTTCTTATATATATATATATATATATATATATATATATATATATATATATATATTTTTTAGTGAAGTTATTATCATTCAGTTATGGTCATATTAAAATAGCAATGATTTTGTTAACTACCTATTGTAGGATATAATATGTTTTGCAGTAATTACTTTCATTTCATGCTACTTAATACAATGCTTCAGTCACATTATGTTGTGATATCCATCATGCTAACTATGGAAGAATCGTATTATTTTTTCTAGTCCTACCAGATGTGATGTCAGGATCTCATTTATATAACCCAATTATTCTAGTTTTAAGTTTGGTAAACATTGGTCAAAAAACTCTCATTTAGCTATAAGTTAAGCCAATTATTCTAGTTTTCAGTTTGGCAAACATTGGTGACAAATATTTCTCATTTTCTCGTAGTACATTCCAAAGTGTTACCTAAATCAAGTGCAGTGTTCCTTTTTTGTATTTATTGTGATTTGTTCATGGCCTTCCATTGAAGACTGGGGAGGTACGAGGCAACTGAATGTTGCATTTGGGTCTCAAGTCTTTCACTCCTCATTATCTTCTGCTCCTGTGTCCCCACTCTCATCATGATATTACCTTGTTTCTTCTGACCTGATTTTTCCTCTACTACTATTCAAGGTGCTGACTACGGGTGCTTTCTGGCAATGGCGCCGATATAGCCAAGCCGCTTCACTGCCCACTTCCAAGAATGACTCTCACCTCACTCCCCTTCCTTGGCAAGGGGGTTCGGTCGAATGCAGGAAGGGGGCAATTTCAGTCTGCTTTCCACTGGGTTCACGTTGCAAAGAGTCATGTTTTGGCATTAATACAAATGCTAGTATGTGGCCATACCAGTTAGGATAAAAAGCCATAGATAGATAAATGAGTATACTGTATATAGCCTAAATCCGTAAATGTGAAGGAAAGTTATGTAAGTTTTGATACAAAGTGCCTTTATTTTTGTACAATTATATAACCAAATTAAATTATTTTATAGTACATGAAAATTTTTCACTTCCTTTCTAATATATATCAATTTAGGATGAGTACAACATATGAAAAGAAAAAAATAATTGTAATGTTAATGTGCTAGAGCTCATGAAGGATACCTTCAGATACATACTAAGCTGGAGAGAATGCAAAAGTTAGGTGGAGAAGGTTGTTCAAATATTATATCATAGGTCATCATCTTACATGCCAAGGTGTTAATGATTCTCCTGGAAAGGATCGTGCAGTTTGAATAGCCAAATAGGGAGTGTACTACACAGCCACCCCCATCTGGTTTACAATAGTAAAGTAGCTACAGAGTTTAATATGAACATACTTCCAATGGATTTGTGCGGGTGAAAGAAAGTAATTAATATTTTTATACAAAATAGTTTTGTAAACAAAATATACTTCATTACTATACATGATTTATTTCGCTTCAAATCACTGAAGATGATTTATTTCACTTATTTCATCCTTGTTGTTGATTTACCTGAGCACAACAAAAGAAAATGCAATGCGGTGTGGATGAGGATATTAGAGAACCAAGAGATGATCTGGCCCTACTGAGAGAATAACTAAGAGAGTATGAGAGTTTGGTGGAGGGGAAGAGATGGTGTGGAGAGTTACATGAGGGATGGTGGGTGGACTACAGATGGGCAGGTGTTTTTTCATCTACTCAAAGAATGACTGAACAATTGCCATCCTCCGTGCTTGACCAGGAGCATTAGCAACATGTTGATCTCTACCTTGGTTAACAGCCTCCTCTGCATCATCAATGATTTCTGGTAGTGGAATTCTTCTTTGTATACAAACGTTGTGAAGCAACATGCAGGCAATTATTATTTTAGAACATTTTGTTGGTTCATACTGCAATGACCCCCCTGAACTATGCAAACATCTAAATCTTGACTTCAGAATACCAAAGGTGTTCTCAATGACTACACAGGTTTTGGCGTGGTTGTCGTTGTATCTTCTCTCTGCAGGTGTAGCTGGGTGAGCAAATGGAGTCAGGAGGTGAGGCTCTAGGGGATAGCCACTGTCCCCTGTAAACCAATTAGAATGCATATTTCATAGGCGCAGTAAAATAATACTCAAAAATTTTATATCATATGTTACAATCATTGCACTCACATTTTCCATCTCAGGATGAGTTGAGGAAGGAGCTAGAGAGCAACAGCCATACAGGAATACCGGAATGCAATTAACTGATGTACAGTACATCAGAATGCAATTAATTGATGTACAGTTTAATACACTGTAGGGTATACTAACAATATGAACCTTACGAAGAATTATCAAGAGATGTGTCATGAGGCGGCTTACAATGTGTAGCCTGTGGTTTGGATTACTGTATTTTTGTACTCATCTACCATTAGAATTATACCGTATACACAGGTTAAATACTATCATGTGAATAGGGACTCCAGCACATCAATTTGTGTTAGTGTGACTTCCATTGGGGAAAAAAAAAAAAAAAAAAACGCTTGTGTAGTACAATGATCTTCCTCAGACCTGACAAAAACATACCCCATAATTTCCTAGGATAGGTTAGGTTAGTTGTGTTAGGTTTGGTTGGTAAACGTATAACTTATGGAAAATAACCAATCATAAACTGACTACTGTGACCCTTCAGGGGCTATAAATTATGTAAAAAAAACCTGGCGCGTTACGCAATGTGCAACCATAGCGAAAAAGTAAACAAATTGCTGTGCATAACATATTTAGAGCTGTACATGTTTTTTGTTTTTTCCGGGTTTGTGATGGAAGATGTACTGACCAAAAATTGGGTTTGTGGTAGCGTTTCACATATGCTATGAAAAATATAATGGGTAATTGTGGACTGACACTCCATGAATATCATAATTACTGATGCGAGAACACTTGTACTGAACTTATTCTAACCACCGGAACTCAAGGGACATTATGGCAGCACCAGTTAATATCAATTACATTACAGTAAATAATAAAGGTGGTTAATGAGCTTAATATGTGTGTATGTATAGATTACAGAGTCTACCTAATAACTTTCAAGTGATTTTGCACAACCTTGTAACCATTAGTTTATTTGCTGTTTAGGTTCAATTACTCAGAGCAATATGAATGGAACATTCAATAGCGTTTGCATGTTTTACCCTACTGATCAAACTTTACGCAAAGAGATCATTTACTGAACTTACCTAGCAAAAAGTTGTCACCATAATCACCTCTTTCAAATTTATGACGCAGGTAAGAATTAGCCCAGATAAATGCATCATGAGTGCTGCCTGGGTACCGGGCATTACAATTAAGAATCATTTTGTTGCTGTCAGAGACCACTTGCACATTAAGAGAATGGAACCCTTTCCTGTTGACATAAATGTGTTCATTTTGATATTGGGGCCTTAATGGGAATGTGGGTTCCATCCACTGCCCCTAGCACTTTGGGAAAATTGTTTATTCTGAAAAAACCCTCTATTGTCTCTGTCCTCCTCCGCAGTCCACTGGGCATCTTTATTTCTCTCAGTCCTTTTCTGTAAAGAGCATCTGTCACACAAGATATAACTCTGGAGACACTCGACTGGTGAATTCCACAGGTATCTCCAATAACGCTTTGAAAACTCCCACTGGCGTAGAACCAAAGGGTGGCTAACACTTGTGTGTGTGCAGGAATGGCATGGGAGCGTCATGTGGCCATTCCAATGCGAGGCTCAAGTTCTTCCATTAGCCGCATGATTTTGTTCCTGGGGAGGCGATACTGTGCCAATCACTTAATGTTAAGAGGGTCCAGTGGGTCCCTGAACCTCCGTTCTCTTCGCAAGGCACGGTCTAATTCATAGGCAACTACCAACTCCATCCTGCGTCTGAGATAAACAATAACAAAAGTTGGTTCCAGCCTGTGTAGTAGAGAATCTGTGTGTTATTTCCGGGTCACAATACGGTAAGGCCAGTGCGAGCTGGCCTTAGTAGCTGAGGCGGCCTTAACCTCCTGTGAGTGCTTTGTGCATGGGCCTTAACGAGATACGGCCAGCTACGGCCTCAAACCACCGGACTTAAGGCCGTGTCTGGCCTTAAGTTCGTTTGTGCATCCCTGCCCAGATCCATATCCTTATCCTATGTTTCCCGCACAAAATAAGTTCTCAATGAATTTCAATGAAATTTTGTGGAAGGGTGTGCCATGGGCCAAGAAACAATTGATAAAATTTTCGGGCAGATCCGAACCTGGATCTGGCAATGGTGGAAGTATACGCTCTCTGAGTGCTTTCTAGGTAATACATTGATCGTCACCAATACGGCAGCCATTAATTTGCAGCTGAATTAGAGGGAATATGATGCTGAAAAATATGAAAAACGAAACAATGTCTGATGGCAGCAAACATAATGGAGGCCTTTTATTCTCTAGTTGGTTAAGATCCTTGATAAATACAGAGGCAATTAGTGCAGCGTCTCTGTGGACATCAGTGAGCCCCATTTATATCTTTTAATTTCTTTTGGGATGCCTTTGTTTCACTGTCATATTCCTATAATAACTAATATAAATCCTGGCCTAATGAGAATCTGCTGGGAAGAATGGTAGGCAGCAGTGTGTCAAATGTATGTTGTTATGGGCAGGAGACATTGGCCACAACTCGCCTCTAATGAGACTGTCAGCGGTGGAACCCTGGCACTTAGGAAATGAGACACTGTGCAGCCTTGCTGGGGAAGGAGGAAGGGGAAACTGTTTGCAGCTTAGTGAAGTCAGATGTGGCAGGAGATTAGTAGAGTTGTTACTGCCTTGTTATATTTTACTGCTCTGTCATCTTTATCACAGTTGTCCACTTCCCGCAACGCCACCATTCCTTTCATTAGGTATGCTGTTGTCTTCCTTTGCCATCTCCCAACTATCTCACTTCCTTCCACACTCGCATTCTTACTCTTTTCCTGTCCCCCGCTTCACTATCTCGCACTCTCTCTGCCCATTTGTAATCTCTCTTCCATTCTCGCAGTCTTACTCTCTCCCTATCTCCCACATCACTGGCTCGCACTAGGTCCATGTGCATTTGTCATCCTTTTTCCACTCTCGCAATCTTACTCTCACCATCTCTCACACTAACTCGCACTGTCTCTGTCCATATGTTTTCTTACTTCCACTCTCTCACTCTAACTCTCTCCCTGTCTTCCATACGACCATCACGCACTGCCTCTGTCCAGTTGTAATCTACAATGCTTTTACAGGTCTTGGGTACCAGACTAATAAAGCGAGATTCTAAACCCTACAACCTGCTTCAATAGTAATGGTCAGTGTAGTTGGCAGGAACGTCGGATGGTCTCCTATAGCGTAAATGATTAGTTTCGGGTCTTCTAGCACGCAAGGATAATTAAGGTGCTTCCAAAGAGCTGATAAGGAGATTAGTGACTGGGTGTTACCGTTTTACAGCTTACCAGTATGTCACTAGGTCCTCGCAATATCTTCTAACTCTTAAATCCATTAGGGCGCCTCCAAAAAAAATGATAAGGATATACGGAACTTGGTGTTACCGTTTTACAGCTAACCAGTATATCACTAAGTTTTCACCATCACTAGACGGTGTAAAGGAATTACTTATCTAACTAATGAAATACGATTCCAACCCTTCCAGTTCACCTGAATATTATTTGACTACTTTCAGCAACTTTCAGCAAGAACTAATACTGATTCAGATACAGTTTCAAGGATGTATAAAGGATTCATTAGGCACAAGGTTACCTTTCTCAAAGACGGCCCTAATATCTATCACAAACATTTCTCATTATGATTTCTGATATGACGAGTTCTTGCTGTTGGTCACTTTATAGTCTCTTCTCTTTAATTTCTCCTCGTGCCCCAATCTCTCGTTCCAGTACCGCATCACATTCTCTCTCTCTCTCTCTCTCGTTTCCAATTATTTTTCGTCTTGCACTCATTGACTCGTGTCTTACGTGTGTGTATATCAGTCTCATAAATTTTCTTCCAAGATGCACTCTTGCTTTTCCTGCAATACCTGTGCGTTCAAGTTGGGGTCGTTTTTATAATTTCCCGCCTTCGTAACGGGAGTTCCTCGCCGCACTCGGGCCCTAATTTTCGCTCCATGTTCCTCCAAATATTTTTTCCTTGACAGTTTTAGATTAGTTTTCCCTTCCTACTGATAACGTTTTTAGAGCTTCAGATACTGCTTCTCGTTTGTGGCAGAGATGAAGAAATAGCGCACTGTGTCCAGCAGTACCTGCTAATTTGTGAATTCTGGCTTTGCCATCTATTGAACAAATTCGTCGTTGTCCATCTATCTATTGCCTGATGCATCATCATGTGAGGGGTGGCCTTATCAACAGGACCTACAGGTGTTTCAGGCCTCAGTAACGACCGCTTTTAACACGATACACCGCCAACCTCCGTTACATAATATTGCACCTTATCCAACTTGTTCTCGCTCTCTCTTCTAGCCATTCCTCACTGAACAGAAAGAGTATAGACAACAATGCATTTGATGAATATTGATCGGAATGTTATTTTGAAGTATTTCATTGTCTCGTATATATATATATATATATTTTTTTAGACAGACGCAATATATTGTTAATTTGATGAGAAAGTGACTAGAAGCAGATATAAGCTTGCTGAATATGGCCACAAAGCACAGTATTTTAAAACTCTCTCCATTGTTTTAGACATAAGGCACAGCGGGAGTCTCAACAACTGTATCCGCCAATTTGCAGACGGGTGCTGTGGTTTTGCTGTATCCTGCTGGCACTACATAATCTCACTGGCACATATCAAAGCCTGTAATTATGAGATCTCACTAACAGGACTATCTCTGCCTCTGCAAAATTGCACAATCAATTGGCCTATGGTCGAGGTGAAGTCTATCTATTTTCAAGATTCTAAGGATCCCCCTTGTCCACTCAGACCCCACTCAGTGTATCACAACTTATGGAAGTATTATCAAAGTAACTGGACCACCTTTAAATCTGCTCCCTTGCATATACATTACGTCTATGATGAAGAAACCTGTTGCTTTCAAGATTCTATGTCCCTCGTACCTAGACGCCACGATGCGGCTCAGTTTGTTGTTGCTGCATCTCTATACCCACGCCACCTTTTATGCATCTATACACACACAACAGGCCTATGGTAAACGTGAAGCCAGGCAGTTTCAAGGTTTTCCGTCTCTCGTCCCCCTGAATTATATTCTGATAATGTCATACCCTAGCAACTGGCAACCTATGTTTAAACAACTTTATATTCAAAGAAGGCCTATGGTAAGGGCCAAGCCTATTGACTCACAAGGTTCAGTGTGTTATGCTACCCAAGAAAATGGCCGCCTGGGAATATGCTGCTGTTCGACAGTCAGTGAAAGGACTCAGTATTTTCTTGGTGACAGTACCTGAATGTTGTTTGTCTTTCCAACCTTGTTATTGCTACCTCAATCTATTTTTCAGTCAGGTAATTGGCAGGTAGGAATACAAAAACTCCAGGAAAGGAAAAGTGTGTGGGAACTGGCACAGATGTTTGAGTGTTAAGTACGGAGAGTAAAGTGTTGACAAAACTACTCACAACCCACACTCACAATGACTCTCACCCACACAAGGAAAGACAAGTTCGGATTCTTCACTGTGCCTTTTTATATCTCTTTACGACTGAGAGTAATGGCATTAACCCCAGTAGAAAGAATATTAACGTTCAACCCCTTACGGGATTGAGGCGTCTGGGTATAGATATTAACCTTTCACATTTAGCGGCACATCTCACATCTCTCTCAAGTTCTCTGATGATGGAAATGGCCAGCAAGCTGGTCTTTCATTTAGACAGCTGTCAGGCCTAGAACTGTCTTCTTTAGTCTATTTTTCCCAGTGCGTATGACCACCTGTCTTTCAAGTGTAATGAGTCCAAGCAATGATTTTGACTTCCTTCGTCTAACTGTCGTTAAAGGAAGAAGTTTTGCTGCTTCTCAGCCTTAGGTTAGTTTCTTCTTAGTATGACAGAAAATGTCGAACAGCTCTAAAATAAAATAAAAAATAAAAAGAAAGAAAAAACGTGGTAAAGGACGTCCCAAGCTGATGAGAATACAGTCCAAGTGCTGACCAAACCACTGCCACCCACTCTCACACCGCCACAACCAAAGACTGACAAGCAGCTCGGGTCTTCAGCCACCCTCACCATCACTCTGTAAACACCTAAACTCTGGTAACAATTTCACACTGTTGATTTTTTCCTTCTTTGCTGATGAGTTTAAGGACGCGTCTTGGTCAAGAAGGATTTTCTTGGAAAGTTCGCAAAATTTTTGAAACTACTTTGCCTTACACCCGATTTTTAAAAATCGTTATCCTTCCGACTAAGAAAATGCCGTATTCAGCTTAAGAGAAACAGAACTTGATGGATAAAACATATTTCAAAAAAAGCTTTGTCCTGTGTTGTTAGTACCCCATTATTATCGATAATGAAAAACCTAATATTAATCCCTATAACATGATTATATAATGAAGCACATTCCATTAAGATGAGAAGTTAGCAGAGCTCCATTGAATGTCTAAGCACAATGCACATGATAACAATAGGCCTGATGACAATTATAAATTGTATGAATGAAACAGCTGGAATAACAGTAAGAATTTATTGAACCAGGCGTCACAGTGTTTGAAAAGTGATTAGTTACCGGGGTGCTGTTAACCGTCCTTACTTTTTAAGCTGGTAAAATCGTCTCGTGGTAACAAAGATTACAGGAATCAAGGCGCGAACCACATTCCACCGAGATGACAAGGTGTTAAGTTGCCTCTGAATGCTTTGGCGTAGTTCAGACGCTTGCAGTAGGCCTGATACATTATTACGTTAATAACCTGTCTGCCATGACGGTTTTTACATTTCATTTATGCTTCTACTGGATTATTACCGATACATGATATTTGACTTAGGAGAGAACGCTGATTATTGAAGTCTCATCGTAGCTGAATAAAATCGTCTGACGTTAGTGAAAGTTAAACAAAGAGAGTGTGCTATCCTACTAAAGTAATTGTAGTGACAGCAACATTCCATTTCCTATGTCATTAGTTAGTATGGCACCTTAGAACGTCCACAATTAGGTATCTCTAAAGATTATTACAACGTCAAGTACTTCCTAATATGAATAAAACAGTCGGTAGATTGGCAAGAACTAAATGAACAGGAATTTGTGTCAGAGCCACAGTCCACTGAGACAATATGCCAACAGAGCAACTCTGCATGCCGAGGCCTAATTCTGATGTTGACAGCTGGCCTGATACCTGTTATAACCTCAATAACATCACCTGTACGACGAGCCATGTGACGGCTTTCATATTCATACCATTATTCTGCCTACGTTTTCTCCCATCACCACCGTGTTCAGTACTCCAGAGGGCTTCCTTCACATCAATGCCCACACTCCAGAGGGCCTCCTTCACATCAATGCCCACACACCAGAGGGCCTCCTTCACCCCAATGCCTCACACACCAGAGGGCTTCCTTCACCCCAATGCCCACACACCAGAGGGTTTCCTTCACCCCAATGCCCACACACCAGAGGGCTTCCTTCACCCCAGTGCCCACACACCAGAGGGCTTCCTTAACACCAATGCCCACACACCAGAGGGCTTCCTTAACCCCAATGCCCACACACCAGAGGGCTTACTTCAACCCAGTGCCCACACACCAGAGGGCTTCCTTCACCCCAATGTCAACACACCAGAGGGCTTCATTCACCCCAATGCCTCACACACCAGAGGGCTTACTTCAACCCAGTGCCCACACACCAAAGGGCTTCCTTCACCCCAGTGACCACACACCAGAGGGCTTCCTTCACCTCAATGCCCCACACATCAGATTCCTTCACCCGAAAGCCCCACACACCATTATTATACCACCCCATTCCCCAGTCAATGTCTGTCTGTCTCATTCGCTTACTCACATGTCTGTCTAACATCATCTTGCTTGCACAATCATTCATTCATTTCGCCTCTGTTAATGTCTTTTTTGTATTTTATTTATTTTTTGTATCATTGTTCCTGTCCCACTTTCTCGCAGAAACACCCTGTTGAATTAATCCACAGAGACTGACTTCATTTTATTGCCCCACACACCACCTGACTACACCAGAAACAAGAAAACACACACACACACACACACACACACACACACACACACACACACACAGCTTCATATAAGCTACCCCTAGATGATCACATTCAGGCAGTGGTCGCCTAAGGCAGGGCTATTCAACTACTGTACTTTGGAAGTTGAGCAGAATTATGAAACTCAGATTAATAAAATTGCCACACATTATTTTACCTCGATTTTTTTCCCTCTAGCCAAACACATACACACAAAAAGAACCGAAAAATTCATACGTTATTTGCGTTCACATTTTCCGCTAAATACATAAATAACAAAAAAAAGCAAAAGTTTTTGTTTTATGCCTATTTGTTTGTTTTCATATTTCTGAGTCCGTCAAAGGGCCAAACAAAAACGACTCAAGGGCCGGATTTGACCCGCGGGCCTCCAGTTGAATAGCCCTGGCCTAAGGGTAACTCTGTACCAGTGATAGGTTTTTACTACCCTATTCACACCACCGCCAGACGGTTTTATTCAGCTTAGGTTTGGCCTCTAGTTGGCTGAAGGATACAACAGTCTCCAATAACTCCCTAACAACGTCATAAAGAAACAATGGATAAAACATTAAATAAACCCAAATTATAAAATGACAGGAAAAATTGTGTTCTACTCGTTATGTTCCAGTGATTACTCTTTTGACAAAGAAATCAGTTATGTAGTCTGTGTACTTTGACGGCTTATAATGCTGTCTCTACATCTGTAATAACGAGCGGTGACAAGATATTAACAGTAGAATGGGTACTGGTCACATTGAAGGGTTAAAGAAGGTATGCAGAACCACTGTATTTTCTTATCGTGCCACTGAGCTACGAAAAATTATTTGGAAAAACAAGTTGTAGTATGATGAAAATCTCCGCTAAAGAAAAGTGAACGAACCACTTAAATAACTGTACGTAAATGCGACAAAAAAGACACGTGAATCCGAAGTGTCTTGTCACTCATGTGTGAACAATAATAATTGCGGATAAGAAAGGAAATTATTGTCGAAACGAGTCTGAAAGCTTGATGGCCTCGCCCCCTTCTTCTTGTTCACACAGCTGTTTGAATTCATGTCAGGTCCTGTAGGAGAGTCCTCGTGGCTATTAACCCGCCCCGTCCCGACGACGTATGGGTACGTTGCAACAATTTGCATTTGCCAGTCCCGGCGACGTACCAGTACGTCGTGCAATTGCAAGGTACCTAATTTGCACAATTTTCAATTTTCGCACGTGATTTTTCGTATGTATACACGGGACACCTTCCTCTATTCCTGTACAAGATACCAAGCAGGGACAATGCCTTACACTGCATAACCTCCCCCCTCCCCCCCTCACGCCATTGTCTTGGCAAAGGACCTGTTACCAGTGACCTGGCTAGTAAAGTTATTCAGGGCCAGAGTGATTCCCCAATCGATGACAATGTGGAGGACAATGTTTACATAGCATTAGAAGAAGAAACACCCAGAAATAATAATCAGGTAGTGTGGCAAAAATAGGTCAGGTATGGTGATTAGTTAGTGAGTGAAACAATGCTTATAATGCCTTTATTACTGCTTGAAAACCAATATACTGTCATACTACATATACATTCGTACCAAGTAAATAAATAAATACCGTTTATGAGTGGATAAAATAGTTACCCTCCCATAGAACTCGTTTTCTTTGGTGCCAGCATGTTAGAAAACCCACTCAGGTAAGGAGGAACTCCTACCTGGATTGGGCACTTTAAACCTCAGGTGAGCGATTTCTCTATGAATTTTCGATGTTTCTCACCAAAAGCGAAGGTTTTAGCCAAAAAAAAGAAATTCGAAAATACCTCGGGACTGGGGGATGTCGGAGGTGCAGAAAACCTCGGGACGTGACGGGTTAAAGGTTTTCCAGCAGTGTGACTAACAATGAAATTATCAACACGGTTACCTAAACAACGACATGCAACCGTCGTTGTACAATGAACTGTAAGTATTTATAAGTATTTTAACTAATTTTTGTGATAATCAAGACTCCATAACACAAAATCTTATATGAAATTATATTGTAAAGTTGTAAACTTAAAAGTTCATCCCACCTTCGGTTGTGATATGTTTAGTATTTGCGTGAGTGAAGATAACAGTACAAACAAAAATCTTATACACGACTTAGGCTTAGAAAAGTTTGTGAATATGGGCCCACGCACTTACCTGTTCTAGGTGGGGAAAAAGTTGGAGTAAGAAGGTCCTAAACTAAAGATCTACTGGTTAGCAAGGGAATCACTAAAGCTTGATTTCCTAGCACGGACCTAAGACACATGGCGAGGACCTTCGTGAGCTGAGTGGGGTCCCTGTGGACCCCAGCACCTCTTTAAAATGATAACATTAACCCATCGTTTATTTTTCCCACCTGATCTTCCCTGATATTTATTGTAGACAGTTATTTTATATGCACATAATTTTGAGGCAAAAAGGCTTGCAACATTTAGGAGTGACAGTGAAAAAATTTTTTGTGGGGTCTGCTGGGACCCCACCTCGCCTTCCGTGTGACTTTTTTTTTTTTTTTTCCAGATTTTTGACATCTGAAGACAATGTCAATACCAAATTCAATGTTTTATGACAGAAGATTGTTGGCAGATAATGACCAGCCCGAAATTTTTGAAGACATTGATTAAGGCAGTGAATTATCTGATGCTGATGAATAAGAAATGGTTGAACAAACTGACAGTAACATTCTGCTGTACTATCATTATTAACATTGTAGAAGTCACTAGTTTTTGTATTTATGAGAAAGGTCCTCATTTAGTTGTTTTCCCATGATGAAAAGTAAGTTTTCTTAATATTGTGCGATATTGAAAAAAAAAATTGGATTTAATTTGAGCAGTAAAAGGATAGTGTTATTTTATGATTATGTATCATACTTTCTACCGGAGCTTGTTATTATGTACAGAACCTATCCCATGAGTACTGACAGTCAGACACTCAAATAAGTGTAGGTTCAGTGCATCCATACTGAAATCTTCATAAATTTCTAAATGTAAATAATTTTCTTAGAATTAAAAAAAAAAAAAAAAAAAAAAAAAGAACACTAGAAGATTGGGATGCTGACGGGTTGGCTCCACGTGTCGTGTCCCGGGAAACATATGCACAAACTTTAAAGTGATGCCGCTTTATGTATATGGCAGAAATCCACCAAAAAGTTTTGAGGTCCAGTGGGACCTCGCTAGCCTCCCGTGTAATTTGGAAAGGCTCAGCTCACCAAGGGCTAGTGGCAGGTTGAGAGGGTTTGGACTTGTAGAGGGAAAACTGAGGAATGGCTATGTAGATACGACGTATGAATAAGAGCGTGGATGACAGAAGAATGCCAAACAGTCCAAGTACAATACTATTGTAGAAACAGTACAAGTAACAATCGTTGGACACATTGTTTCAGCTGAAAGAGAGTTTATGACGTGCAGTAAACCACAACTCAAACATGTACCCGGTACTCGTGGGAAAGATTTTAAAAGTCTGATGATAATGATTCTGTATATATAGTTGATGAAGATAAATTACCGCCAGATGTTCAGTTTAGGAGTGGCCTGTTGTCATTTAAGGGTTAAATACAGTCTTCGGTAACCCTCTGACTATTATATATATTTTAAGAATCTTTCTCTTGTCTCTGCCAGGTTATTGTATTCAGCTTAGCAGTAGCCTGTTGTCGGCTACAGGTTAATATTTACTATGTTTATTCAGTGCTTTCTATACGCATAGTACAGGATAAATAAGGTATGTCTAACGGCTTAGCCTCTAATATTGAATTACTTATCGCATATACAACTGACATGCGGCCAAGATAGTGGTTAACTTCCCGTTAGGTTCCTACTTCCATTGTTTTTTCTTTCTTTCATTTTTTTTTTTTTTTGTTAATAAAATTTTGCTCGTACTGACAAATTGGAGGTAGTATATAGCAGATGTTCATCTTGCCTGAGACATTACTGAGAACTCCTCGCTGGAGGGCAGAAGACTCTGGCCATTATATTCACAATAATTTTACCGACTGTCCTACAGTCAGTATTTTGTCTGGCTGTGCCTGACAGTTTGTACTGACATGGAAGCACTGATAATGTTCTGTTATTATTAATGCCATTAAGTGAAACTTTCATACCAGTTCATATTCTTCTCGTTAAGTGGATTTGTCTTAGATTATCTCAGAAATATTTCATTAAATGTAGTTTCAGGCCAGTGAAATAAAAGCTCATTATTCGTTGGTTATAATACAGGGTATTTGGCTAGCCAGCATCACACATTACACACATAGCAATGATATACAAAAGCCTGACACGGTTTATTATCGTCATGGGTTTTAAAAACTATAGGAAACAATTGTGGGTTTGCTGTCCTTTCACTATCTGCTGTAAATATACGGCCGTAAGAAATCAGTCGTTTAAGTAGCATAATATATGTAACGCTCTGCCCGAAGGGTTGGAGGTTCGAGTCCACCCAAGGGTCATTGGTAGACATCAGGAAGGGCATCAGATCATAAAGTGCTACGCTCTCCAAAACCTCTACCCAGGGGCAATATCTTAGCCCTTATCGACTAAAGGGGACAAGGCGTAAAATAAAAAACAAAGAACAAAGAAATACAGGCAACCGAGAAGCGGGTATAAGAAATGGGTGGCAATAGGATGACTTCAGAAAGGGCAGGGCATGTGGTGGTCATATATGCATGGTGAAATTTGCATTAAAACAAGTTTTTTTTTTTTGGGGGGGGGGGAGAGAGTTGGCAGGAAACTATTTTCGTGTAGTTTATGACATTAATGGAACTGGATAACACGTGCTATAGCGAAGATTGGAATGCACTGTGGAAGGTACCAGATATATATGAAGCGGAAGGAAATATATTGAAAGCCGTCCAGAGTTTACGTTGGAGCAAGAGCAGGGCTGTCACCGTAGCTGTTCATTATGTATATGGATGAGGTGCTGTGAAAGATGAATGCGAGATAGTTTGGGAGAGGAGTGATTCCAAAACAGGAAGGTAATGAGTGAGAACTGTCTGCATTTCTGTCTGAGGATCATGCTGTGCAGAGAGGTGAGAGGTGAAAGTTACAGCGTCTGGGAGAAATTTGTTGAACACTTAATAAGATTAAATTCAGGAGGAAATATAATCAGAACCAAAGTTACCGTATGCGAAGGTGATGCAGGACCTCTAGCAGACTTGGACACTTCTGTCGGTTATCTATATCCCCTGTTACACCTTAATTTCATCTTCTGTTATTGATGCTATGTCGAAATAAAATAATATAAATATCTTGCAATGAAAATACTAAAAATTATTATGCATAGTTAACAGTTAAAGAGGTGGTACGAGGTCTTGAAGGCTAATGAGATAAGGTTCACAGAGGCTTCAGAAATATGTGAGAGTAAATGGTACGGATATAGGGAAATTTGTGAATCTTCAGGAATACTGGGTGTGCTGTGGATGAAGCTAGGAGCATAGAGGATGAAATAAACGACTGGATGTAAGGACGAAGGGAAGTAGCTAGGACAGTTAGACCATGTCCACAATTCACAAAAAAACTGATGACAGAAATCTCTCAAATAACTGGTTTGTTTTCTTACGAAGTATACGCAAATTGCGCAATCTTAATACTTCTCTTGTTTTCCATAGTTACGAGAGGAGAATAATCATACTTTATTTTTCTTTACAGGAAGGTCAAGGAAAAGGCAATGCTGAGTTTGTCATGGCTCTTGTTCACCTTGTAAAATCATATCAGAGTTCCGAGAGGGAGTAGATCCTGCGTAAGGTTGTGAATCAGGACCCAGAAACAAGGCATGGGAAAATGTTCGACTGTATGTACTGTCCTTGCCTTGTTCCTCATGCAAAATAAAATATTAGTTACGATGGTGGGGATGATAATGAAAGGGTGCAGTAAATGGGTCAGTGGTGGCAGTGGACAGTAGTGATAGTAGATAAGGTGGTAGCGGTGGTGGTGGAAAGTGGTAGTAAATGAGTCAGTGCCGGCAGTGAATAGTGGTGGTGGTGGTGGAGCGGAAGGTGGTAATAAATGGGTCAGTAGTTGTGGTGGTGGAGGTTGTGGTTGTGGTGGTTGTGGTGATGGTAGTGGCAGATGGTGATGAATGATAGTAGTGGATGGTGGTATAATATGGGTCATCGACGGTCGTGGATGGTGTTAGTGGTGGTAGGGAATAGTTGTTGTGATGTCAGTGGATGGTGGTAGTATATGGGTCAGTGTGACAGCGAAGAGTATATTGCGTGACAGTTTACTAGTTTTAACACAGGCGTACAACAATGATGCTTCGACAATGTTGGAGGGGCAGGAGCAGACGTGATGGGTGCTGATTAAGTTACCTCAGAAATACCCGTGAAGTGACAAAGAACAGAAGGACAGTTGAAAGGGATCTGTGAAGAGTGTGGAGTGAGGCTGATGTGAGAAAATAAGAGATCTTTTTGTAAGGTAGTGTGACCCTAAGAGAATCATAAGAGAAGCTAGTGACCTGTCTGAGAGTTAATTGAATGCACCAAGATGTATAGGATGAACAAGAGAGAGAGACAAAGTATAATATGATCATGTCTAGAGGAAAAAGAATTTATTGTGGAAAGTTTCGACAAATCTTAGTGGTACGGTCTCAAGTATACGTCGATATGCGTGACCAAAGCCAGAACTTAAAAATGAGTCAAATACAAATATACGAAGGACAACTCTTGCTAAAGAGTTAAGTTGAATTTTATCACTAAATGAATATGTAATTCCCTTGATTAAGGGATGTGAAGAAATAAGTTAAATGACTACGCTACCTTTGAGTGAGGCATCAAACTGTGGACTCAATAGGTTGGTAAACCAAGTAAAGTCGTCTGACCTGAAGGTCGGAACGTGGGATATGGCGTTGCTGTTTCAGTGTGTTTGATATGGCTCGACTTTGCTAGAACTGAATAGGAGCTGTTCTGCTACCATCATACAAAATTTCAGAACGATAGATCAAATCTATGGACGTAAAAAAGAAAAGTACTAAATTTTTTACCCTACTATATAAACCTGGAAACTTGACCAGCTTATGGATGGATTCGGCGCCAAACCACTCAACCTCTGAATGAGAACAAATTATGGATTTTATAGAGTTGGCACTTATATAGGAAGACCAGGTACTGCACAACTGTCTACCTGAAACAATGGAAACCATACTGTACTTGACTCTTATTTAATTACACAGGAATTATGTGTCTAATGGTAATATATGGATCTTATATATGATCAAGACTTTTTGTAACCTCCCCCCAGTCTCTCTCTCTCTCTCTCTCTCTCTCTCTCTCTCTCTCTCTCTCTCTCTCTTCATGCGCATGTTCACGTAAACTTGCTGAGTCATCCTGCTGGCGTAGTTTGGTGGGTGGTTGGGTGGGTGAGTGGGTTTTTCTTCTGTACACACTGCACTGGGTGGGAAAGTTGCCTGACTTGTGCGTGGGTGTTAGTGGCGGGTTCCTCCATACACAGAGTACTGCATGGGTTGATGAAAGGGAGGGTGGAGAAAAGAATGAGTGGGAGAAATGTAGGTTTACTGGGATAGTAGTTCATAGTGAAAATAGGTCCCTGGAGGGAACTGGTATGTTATACAATGGAGGGAAATTGCCATGGAAACAGTTACGCCTTCCCATGGAACGAGTAGGTCCACGGAGGAATAACTAAGTTCCCCATGATGTGGAATAACTCCAGGATGAAAAGGTAAATCCCTCACATAAGGAGAAAATACAAGTACTCATAAGGGAACAAGTAAGTCCTTCTCACAGGAAAAAATAGTAAGAAGAGGGTGTTAGCAACATCCGTATGGGAGAACATAGGTTCATGGTTGGAACAGCTCCATATAGTAAAATAGGTCCTTGAGGTACTGGGCAGAAGCAGGAAAACAAGTCCAGTGGATAAAAACAGGTCAAGAGAGGAGAAGGTCTGTCACTAATGGTTCTTATGGAGAACATTTCCCACGGGAAGAAAATAGGTTCGTGAGTAAACGGTCTATGGCTGATGCAGTGTCCTTGTATTCCAGAACAGTGGGTGAATAACCCGAGAAAGACTCAAAAACCTTTGTTAAGGAGAGGAGCACCATGGCTAAGCACCACATGGTTTCTGCCTCCACGTATGTCTTTTACCGCAAGGCATATTATAAGCCAACGGGATACCATTCGTTTGTGCAATGGGGTGTATTTTTAAGCTCTAGTTTACTAGATATTTCCCCTCAGCTGGATAAAACCGTCTGGGCATAGGACAAAATATTTTAAAAATTCTCATCGTACTGATAAAAAAAAAAAACTTTCTGCTTACCTCTACATGATGCATAACACCAAAAACAAGCAAAAAATAGTTTCACCACAAAGCACATAAATTAGAGAGCATAGTAATCTTATACTGCACATGCACTACACGGCCAGACAATACTTATATTAAAGAAACAGTCCCTTGAGAGGTACACGAACACAGAAGACCATACTTTACAAAACACAAACAAAAACCTGTCATGGTTGCTTCACGGCCCAGACAACCAAACACTAAGGCAGGTACACGAATACCTGTCTTTCAACCCAAGGACACCATTTTTAACCTTCCTTGCTATCTCAACACATATTTATTCTGCTCAGGAGGGAATTTTCAAACTGGGCAGACTAGATAATATAGCCATGATTAACCCCTTCACTTCAATGACCTATTTCTCATTTAACCAGGCTCCTACCAAACAATTTTATTCAACTCTGGAACGACTTTGAGTATTGGAAGAATTACTGAGGCTTTATGTAACCTCTCCACTTCAAAACATATCTCCTAAGCTGATCAAAATCATTGACCGATAGCAGGAGTAAATGCCAAGTCATTTTACTGATAAGGATAACAACCTTCTTAGTACGTATTCTTATCAAATATTACTGTTTTGTTTACAGCAAGAATTAAAGCTTAAATGACATACTCATGCTGAGGGGGTTAAAAAGATACAAAAATGAATGGGAAAAAATCTTCCCGTTGGTTCAGACACATGCCAACAAAGACACGGATGTGATGAGGTAATTATACATGGGAACGATAGACCCGTGTGCATAATGAGACACCAACAGTAAACTGTGTTGGTGTATCCCCGACACGCACACACACACACACACACACACACACACACACACACACACACACACACACACACACACACACACACACACACCAGCGTGCACGCACAGGCAATCAGAAAAACAACACGGCCACGTATACCCTCATGCAAACACACACACGGCAGCAAACACTCAGACAAGCAGGCGTGCAGTAAAATCAGGCCAGTTGAAAGCATTAACAGTAAGTCGGTCGGTGCTGATAGTAGTGGAGGGACGAGATGCAACAGCAGCAGCAGCCTCATCCTTTTATTTATTTTTTTATTGCTCTTCCGTCATTTTTTTTTTCGTACTGCTGATCCTGAATGGGTTTTTCTGGAATCATCAGTCCCCTCCTCGTTACCATAGATTTTACTTCTTTCTCCCTTGCCTCTCCAGGACTGAGATTCACACGCCTACATGCATTCAATTCTTCGTCTTAACTAGGATATATTTTTGCAGTAAGAATAAAAACCATGGCAGGGTTCCAAACTTTCCTTCATTGTCTTCCCTCCAAAAACAAATCACAGGTACGACAGGGGGTGGATCGTAAGTTGGTTTATGAGTCCAACCCCTATTTTTTCTCCCTTTATTACAGATTACCCTTCTTCGTGCTTTTTCTGTGATCGTCAGCTCCTTATGCTTTTTTGTTATATTTTTCCTCCTCGCTCACTTCTCCAGCTCTCGTTCCTCTTCTCTCAACTGCAACCCAATCACCGTTGTTCCCTTTTCTCTTCGTTTCCCTTTCCAGACTCCACCTCCTCCCACTCTTCAGGTTCTCTCAGTGCACACGTGGACGCGGCACAGTTAACAATATTTATAGTGGAGTGACGCTGCTTCGGGACGCCCACCCATCCCTTGAATCTTAATTGGCCAAGACTAAACAAGGGGCAGTATTCATTAACTTTTCTGAGCGTGAGTTGCCTAAAATTGTTCGTTTATATCTTCACTCATACTGTACAGCTGCCATGCACTTCACAACTAAGCCAGAGTGAATGATGTGAAATATATACAGAGCTAAATTATTCATAACAGAACTTCACTAGGATCCTACAGAAATACTAGTTCACGGTCCCTGCCTCCTCCCTCATAAACTCAGTCTGGGGGTCAAGAAAACACGTGACCTTCCCAGACCTTGACTTTGCCCTCACGTCCTTCACACACCAGCATGGACACACCATTTTTTTCTTTATTGGCCTCTCTCTCTCTCTCTCTCTCTCTCTCTCTCTCTCTCTCTCTCTCTCTCTTTCTCTCCTCAATAACTCTTTCCCCCAACAAGGGAAGAACCAGACGTGATAAACTATGACTCAGTGGGGTTGAGTCCTGTTGGCTACCCTTTGACCAGAACCAAGGTGGACCAGAACAGGCTGACTATGGCCAGCGTCCACCACGACCGTGGCCACAACAATGACAAAGATAGTGATGCTGGTGGAGGACCAGTTACAGCTAGTATTTACCTGTTCCCCTGCTGGGGAAGTGTTATTGGAAAAGGGGTGTCCGTAGGATGAACGAAGCATGTGAAAGTGGAATTGTTGTATTAGCTGTTTATGTGCGTCAGTGTAAATATGACACCAGTAACCCCAACAGGATGCAAACATTAAAAGGTAATCACATGAAAAGACATACCAAAACTCACATTAAATATCCGCCACGCCGTGCGCTCAAACCCTAGACTCGTGGGACACGCATCACGAGATGGGTACGTTATCCACGAAGCCATCGCAGCTCCTCCTCTGTATCATAAATTGCTCAGCTGGAAAAGTTGTGTCCGTATAAGGATAATTCTGCTTGTTGAGAGGGTTTAACAGTTTTGGCCAGACCTGGACCCTCTTCAGGTATCTTAATACAAAAATTTCCATATGTTGGTATGGTTCTTCCCGGTGAAAAAATCACGGCACTGTGTGATCTTGACAGCTTGTCTTTCCGTTCCCAGAAATGCAAAAATTTTTTTACATGTCGCTCAGGCTAAAAAACACAGATGGGCAATGATACCCACAGTCAATATTGAATGCATGTTAGGTCTGTGTAAAGGTACAATTACTGTTTTATCAGGAATTACAACGTAAGTTTTTTTTTTTCTTTAAGAAGTGGATGGACAGATCTTGCGATTATTTTCTTAAATCCTGTTATAAATACAGAATCCAGTGTCTGAGAAAGTCCAAGGATTCTGGTATTCTGTAAGATCTGGCAACACATACAAATATATGCAAGCCAGAATAGAGGGTTAGCGCGTTACATGTATTCTTATCACGATCACTGGTACACATAGGTGAAGGGAACGAAGGCTGGCATATGAAGTAATTGCAAAGGTAATCTAAATCCATAAAATATGTCGTTTATATCGATGGATTGACAACGAAAGAAAAACCCCTGCCAGTATGGCTGAAGTTGTGAATAATACTACGGTCTGATATGCATTATGTCGGGTGTTGCCTCCAAGCCTGTGAATGCCACCATATTGCTGGAGTGACCTGAGTAAAGAGATGTAGCGACCCCTGCAGTCCTGACGTAAGCCTGGTTTCCTTACATGGCAAACAGCTCTGTTGGACTTTTTCAAAGCCCGCCAACTACCCACGGTTTTCAGTCATCCTCTGGAAAAGCTTTCACTGATCCCGGCCGACCCTTGCCTCGCTGGCAGGTCACTAAACTGGGATGAATGAACACCATCCCCTGCCACCCGACACGACCTAGTGAAATTTGTAATAAGGATTGTAAGAATCAAAGATCAAACAATTGTTTTCCCAGTGTTGTCTAAGGATTATTTAAATCCTGCAAAATACAGTATAACCGAAATTTTAATGGCGCTAAACAGTGTTTTGGATTGCTATACGAATCTGCGATGGCTTTATCAGATTTTAAGACAGTATTTAATTCCATAACTCTACGAATCCGAGGTCAAATAACTTGAACAACTACCAGTAGGTGCATCATCCTCTAAACTGTGGCTGGACATTCCCTCCCCTCTCCCCCCGCTCACAGCCATCGTATCGTCCACTTGCCTGTTCATCAGCTCTCTCTGGGTTAAGTGTAACAGTGGCTTGATTTTAAGTAAAGTTATACATTACTCAGGATCTCACCCTTGATTGATTTCGAATTACCACTGAGGTCGATGCTTAATATACACTTCTCTTGTCAAGGTTTGGGGTTAAGGTTGGTTTAGCGGTACTCACACAGGGAGGATTTACTGGCTACTTACTGGCCAGCAGAAAATGCTGATTTTTCCTTGACTGGTTTTTATAAGTATGGAAAAAACAGTTTATGAAAGTATTAACTCTGCTAACTGAAAAAAAAAAATCCCTCAGTTTTATCTGAGAAAGCAATCTGGCACCTTAATAACCAGCTACTTTGAAATAACTACCCCCCCCCAAAAAAAAAAGAAAAAAAAAGAAAAAAATGAGAGTGCGGAAACTTTAGTAAAATAATCTAACTCTGAAAATAAAACTGCCAGAGTTAAACAAAACAGCTCTGCGAACTTTGAAAAAATTATTACCAATACTGAAAAAAAACTTCCACATTTATAAAAGAAATAACAGCCACCTCCGCAAATCTGACTACTCCTCAAAAATATAAATCCAAACAATGAATAATCCACTCAATCTGACGGCATTATGTTAAGCAGCATACAGCCCTTCATTCATCTGCCTAATGATGGCTACCCCCCTCCTCCTCCCTCCGAGCCTCCAGCCGACCCCTCAGAAAATCACCTTTATAATATTTCTTCCTTTCTCAATCCCTGGCCCCAACAGCTCACTCCTCTCTGCCGACACGAGCCTTATATGCT
Organism: Coenobita brevimanus; assembly: GCF_032717465.1. Classification (NCBI taxonomy): domain Eukaryota; kingdom Metazoa; phylum Arthropoda; class Malacostraca; order Decapoda; family Coenobitidae; genus Coenobita; species Coenobita brevimanus. The sequence continues at coordinate 16,474,462 of NC_137067.1, read as the reverse complement.
CATAAATATTGCACGCCGCTCTTCTCCATCCCTCAGGCAGTTTTTGTCGCAGTCTAAACATCCTCCTCCATCGACCCTTCCAAACCACAAACTCATCACCCCAACCCACCAGCACGCAGGCGCACGCAGATGCACAAGCACACAAATATACACGTGCGCACAAACACAAGCGCACAAATACACATGTGCGCGCACAAATACACTTTTGTGCACACACACACACACACACACACACACACACACACACACACACACACACACACACACACACACACACACACACACACACACACACAAACTACATGAAAAGAAAGTCTTCAAGGCTTGACAGTCGCCACAGTTTTAAGGCGTTCAGTGACTAAAGAAGTATCCGTACTCTTTCCCTCCCTTGCTACAGTGGATGGAATTTCGAAAATATTGTCCAGCAGCTTCTTATGAATGTATGTGCTTACTGTTTCTCTCAGTACAGCATGGAGTATATGTATATATTTTATTTACAAGATAAGGCGAATGGTAACATCGCTCGTTGTGAAATCTTTGGTCACCTGAGTAAGAATAATCTTTGTCAAGTACACGCGCGAGCACACACGCACACACATACCCACAATCATACACGCACACGCACGCACATGTACCCATCCACCCACAACCACACACACGATCCAGATTGTATCTGTGAGATGGCAAGGTTTCACGATAAAATCTAGTCCTGGACGTTCACTAATATTTTCCGGCTTCACTCGGCTTCACTCTCTCATTACCCAAGATTCCAGGGACAGTGTTACGGTTTGGGGGTAAAAGAATCATACCTGCTTTACGGGGAGACGCTTTGTTATTACTAGCTGCATAAATTTGCTATTACTTAAAGAAAATAAATATGCTAGACAGGGGCATTGTATATCAGTATGAGCTTTTACCATACCAGGTAGAGGGTTGGTAAGTGGTTTGCTCTCTCTCTCTCTCTCTCTCTCTCTCTCTCTCTCTCTCTCTCTCTCTCATCCTCGATGATGACGCTGACACATCCCTGTTATCAGAGTCGCTAACAAAGGGAGGGTTAAGGTTTATCTCACACATCACCCGTTCCTCAAACCCACTTTTCAAGTAACATCATACAGCACAAAAATTTACCAAAAATCCAAAATGTTGCCCGGACAGAGATCTCCATCACTTCCCACAATTTACGTCACTTTCCCCCACTATATAAGGCAACGCATCCCTTCCCCTACCCCTCCCACACCCCTCCCCTTTATCCCCGTTTCCCTCCCTCCTTCCCTTTCTCTACCCCAAACCCACTTCCTCTCCTCCCTTTTCTTCCTCCACTCTCCTTAACCCTTCTCTTTCTTCCTTCTATTCTCCTTTCCTTACCTCTCCCCTATCTTAGCCTCTCCCGTCATCCCCCCCACCCCCACCTTCCCCCTCGTTCGGCAGACAACATAAGGTAAGAGTCAAGTGTTGCGGGATGGCGGCGTAAAGTACCGGTAATGCTTTAGCCTGGGTGGTGACTGGTGGAGGGCAAGGCGAGGAAATACAGCATCTGATTGCACTAAAATTTATTAGGAAACTTGAAGAGATTGTTATCATCTGAAACGTGCCTGTGTGTGTGTGTGTGTGTGTGTGTGTGTGTGTGTGTGTGTGTGTGTGTGTGTGTGTGTGTGTGTGTGTGTGTGTGTGTGTGTGTGTGTGTGTGTGTGTGTGCGCGCGCGAGGGAGTGGGCTGGTAATAAGATAATCAAGTCATAACGGGTAATTAAGTGAAGCAACAACTCTCGCTCACGTCAGTGCACTACGATGCGCGGGTGAGACAGTGACTGGCTGTATCATCCCAGCACAACAGTGACCACACAGCACCGGTCAGGTCTGGCGCCTGGTTTGAATTAAAGGACAGAAGTTAAAAGATCAAGAACGTGACGCGGGGAGTCTTTCGGCCCGACATATTGGAGGTCTGTGCATTGATATCTCAAAGTAAAGGAGGGCATTTTTTTTTTTTTTTTTAGAAAAATGTGGGGACGCAGTAGTACCGAAGGACCTGTGTGCCTGGAGGCCAGCGGTTGAAACATTACAGAGTGGTTATTATTATTATTATTTTTTTAATATTTACAGACGATCTTAATCAGCTTAGAAGACTTTTCCAACTGGAGATGTCAAGTATAAGCTCCATTATTTGCTTCATTACAGGGGTGCTCTCCCAAACTGAGTAGCCAAGGAGTAGCAGCTATGAAGTTAAATAAGCCGCCGTAACAGTGAAGATGTTAACTGCGTCAGTGTATCGGCGTGATGGAAGGTGACATAACAGTGAGGCGATGCGGGTGTATCAGTTAACTAACTCACAGATACATAACCTTGTAACATTCTGCATAGTCACATATCATGTTTGTTGGCATAATGATCAACCAGTATTATGAGCGCCCTTCCCCGGCATCATAAACCTCCTAATGGCAAAACAAATCATAACTGTCGTATTCGTGTTACCGCCCAACACGGGAAAATTTTTTTCTTCACAGCTAAGTGAAAGCATCTACTGTTAGGGGGAATGAGCTTAAAAAAAAAAAATACTCCCACTGAAAGAGGTAAAACTGTATACCTCAAGGGCTGCCATGCACCACAATAGGCCTTGTTAATGTGCTTTGTCCTCCGTGATGGAGCAACCGTACACTTCCACATTATTACCTTGATAGAGATCATTAAAATCTCAGGAATATTTAAATAACCCTACCTTCCCTGACCACACCGTGTTGGATGTTCCGCCGTTTTTTTTTTTTTTCTTTCTTTTTACATGTTCTCGAGAAGGTGGAGTCAAAAGCTTTACGTCTCTTTAACTCACCTCCTCTTACTGCTCTTGTCAACTTCTGTCTCTTCGCAGCACTGATGCATATTTATCTCATCTTTATCGCTACTACGGCGGGCATGTGGCACCCGTCTAGCAACAAGCTCTCATCCCATTTATGTCCAACTCTCTGATGCAAGAGTTTACTGTTATTTCCAGTCCTTCATGTATACAACAGGTCAACTCTGGAACTGCCTTCCTCTGTCTGTATTTTCTACTGCCTATTACCTCCAGTTTTTCAAATGCTGTGTTTCCAGCAATCTCGAAATGAACAGATCTTGAATCTAGCTCTCTGTTATCTTTTTTTTTTTTTTTTTTTTTTTTTTTTTGAGGAAACAAGTGAACTTCTGGCTTTTGGATCCTTCTTTTTTGCATTAAAAATATATATTATTATAAAGACGGGGAATATAATCCGAAAGTATCCATGTGATGCAAAAAGGAATTTGACATGATATAGGAATTGATAGTTCAAAACGAATGAGGTTAAGATAAAGGTAAACAGCTTTAGCTCCGTATGACCTGTTGTGGTAAGTCTTATGCAGTTTTTTTTCGATCCTTCCACTGTAGAACTTGTTTTGATGATTCTAAACATTTTACTTTTTAGATAAGCCGACTTCTGAACAAATAAAGGAATGCTGAATTTCATGTGTGTTCTGCAGATGTTAGTGACAATCATTTAATGCAGGGTTGGAGTTAATAGCAGGGTGAGTGAGGTAAGTATAGACTGAGGAATGGGTGGTCACGCCTCCACTGAGAGATCACGCCCTGCCCTGAGGGTTCACAATGCAGCCTTCTCCCACAGGTGGCCCACCAGGGCAAAAAGTACTGATGCGGCAGCCAGACACGCTAACACAATACCTCATCCACAAGGTTGCTCTGACGGTCTAGTACAAGCCGCGCCTTGCACTGCTTGCCTGTATTAATTTAACGCTCCCTGACACACACACACACACACACACACACACACACACACACACACACACACACACACACACACACACACACACACACACACACACACACACACACACACACACACTTTAAAAGTGCTTTTTGGTAACAGGGTAACTTTGCTTGTGGAAATGTGCGCACACAACAAATCTATGACAATGGCCCCAGCCTACTGATGTTGAAGTGTCATTGTATTACATTATCCACTGATCCGGCCTAGGGGATACATTAGCATTTGACAGTTATATCAGCCATAGGATTACCTTCAGCGTTATTCTCTTTTAAAGTCTTCTGTACACTAATCCAAGTTTTGTCTCATCCGCTCATCACTTTTTCCACCTGTGCTGATTATTAGGGTTCTCACTCAGGTACAGGCCTTGTTCTCCACTCCGCAGAACCCTCTCCTTTTTATCCTGTCATCTAACAAATAGCCACTCACTACTTTCCTCTTCTACGAATCCTCTTTTCTCCTCTATCCTCATACCCTGTCCTTTCTTCTCATCTCCCCTCCTTTCCTTTTCTCTCCTCTACATTCCCTCCATTCATCATTGAGCCATCTTTCCCATCATGCTTGCCCTATACATTCATATTACCTGCTCTCATATACGTGCTGCCTCACACACATCACTTCATTCACTATACCAGTTCCAATTCCTCATCACCCGACACTCACTCACTCTCTCTCTCTTTCTTTCTCTCTCTCTCTCTCTCTCTCTCTCTCTCTCTCTCTCTCTCTCTCTCTTCATTTCCCTCCTTAACTCTTTCTCTTTGTTTTCATTTCATAATTATTCAACTCCCGTCTATCCGCTTTTTTCCTACATTCATGTTTCATTATCACCTACAGTCCATTTATAATCGGATCACCAGCTCTTCCTCCCCTTCCCTACCCCCTCTCCTCTTCATCTCATCCCACCCTCTCTTTCAATTCACCCCACACCACACCCAGCCATCGATGACTGGGTGAGGGAGTGGATTCTCGGATCATAGGGTTGATGACTGGGCAATCACTGTCTTGATTTACGAGCAATAAAGCTGGTGGGGATCACGGGGGGGTTGGATTACGAGTTGCCGTAAAATGAGTGAGTGATGTCCACCCTCTTACGCAACTACCAGTCCTTTTATTCTCCAAATTCTCTCTTTTCTTCTTGCCTCCTCTCTTTCCCCTCATATTTTTCCTCTACTTTCATTAGCATCCGCTCCTCTCCTCTCAACCTCATCTCTCCCCTTTTTTGCTCTGATCTCATCGGTATCTGGTCTTCTTTTTCTCATCTCCTTTCGCTCGAATCTTCCCCTCTCCTTTCCTCTCTTATGTTTGATTACTGATTACGGGAAAATGTATGGGTAATATTGGCCATCTGACGCACGTCAGCGCCCTCTTATCCCCTCTGAATTTCTGGCCTCGGAATTCCTTCTATTTTTTCCCTCCCTAAATGTTTTTTCTCTCCACTATTATCGGCCCCTTCCCTCTCCTCTCCTCTCTTTCCATCCTCAGAACTCCACACACTCTCCCCTCTTCTCTCCTCAGAATACCTTCGTGTGTCCTCTTCTCGTGAAAATCACGGGTTAAAAGAATCAAGCGATACCGTAAAGTGTATGAATAATGTTTGGACTCACACACACACCCAGAGGCCCTCTTATCCCCCTATATTCGGAATTCATTAGTTTCTCATCCCTTTTCCTTCTCCTGTGATTACTCTTCACTTCCTTCCCCCTCCTATCCATGGAATTCCCTTGTCTCCCCTTCTTTCCTTGCCTCTGCTCACTCAGGAATCCCCTCTCCAGCCTCCCCTCTCCCATCCATTCTTCTCTCCCCCTTTCCTCTCCTCTTTTTTTCTCTTCGGAATCTCTCATCTCTGCTCCTTGTTTCTCCTCCCTACTCCTCTTTTCCCCTTCCCTCTCCTCGCATCTTCTCTCACTTCCTCTCTATATCTTAAGTCTGTGCCACTCCGATATGGCCGAGTGAGGAGCATCCCATCTGACTGGGGAATGTCAGAGGCCTTGTTGCTGTTCACTGTGGATGAGTTTTTATTGATTCTTGAGCTCGTCCATTCCGAGTTAGACACTGATACTTGCCATCCTGTTATATTTAAGAGCTGCGTGTTCTTCACAGTCATGGTTAACCCTCTGGCTGCTGTATGCCTTTGTGAACTGCTGTATAATATCGTCTGACGTTTGCTGGAGTAAATTAGTCGTAATATTACACCAATACATTAATTATTATGTTTTTTACACTAAAAGCTGCCTTGCATGTATCTGACTTCAATAAAATCTTCAGGAATGTTTAAAAAAAACAAACAAAGAACGTGTTTGGAACTGAAGAGGATATTTCATACCGTATACACTATGTCTATATATGTATTTCTCTGCACACTTTAATTCAGATTTTCCTGCTCCGTGCTCTCCAAATTTTGATCTCATAAAGACCTGGCTAGCTCAGAGTATCGCATTCCAATACCTTATGTTTATAGGTTAAGAGAGAATGCCATCCAGATTCAACAAGCATAGTAATTTATGTCAACAGTCATAATAATACAGTGCAGGTTACCCTCCCCACTATGAACAAAGATTACCATGAACTCATTCTTACGGCAAATCACCACCATAACTTCCACCCTCTTTACCACCAACTACCAATTTCCCTTAACAGCCTCTTCTACCCATAACTAGCGGTACATATTTTTATTTTGAACATTTGGCGAAAGGAAGTCTGTTAATATAAGATATTAGGGTCGAAAACAATAACCTCAGATGGTATGGCCATAGAGAGAGAATGGAAGTGGACAGGTTGATGAAACGGGTATATGAATGTCGAGGAAGTTACTTGATAGATGAGTGGAAAAGTGTGTTTAGACGGTATGGTCATGTGAAGAGCATGGATTTAATCTAGACAGTGTAGTGAAGCGGTTAAATTTACATCCAGATCACCAGGATCACTGATGGGTGAACAAGCAATGCAAACTGGGCCAGAGATGGGGCGACAATACTAAGGTTATAGAGAATGTGTGACTGATGGCCGCTGCTTGCCTCGGTATTACCTGATATGGATATCCGATGTTTTGTCTGTTTATCTCATTTATTACATTTATCTTGAGAGCTGGTGCGTGTGTCCGGGTTGTTTATATATCTCATTCCATATTAGTGTACCTGGATAAGAAATGACTCAGCGTGCAAATGATGAGAACACAACTGGTTTTTATTCGTCAAGCCTTATAATTTTTTTTTTAAAGCTCTGCTGACTTGTTATCTTGAAATATACTGCTAAAGACACATTACTCTAAAAGGTGGGAGGAAAGACACAAGAACGTGCTTAAGTTGGTTTGTGTTCCGCACCCATCCATTTGATTCATACGTCATTATGAATTAATTACCAGTAGGTAAATGGTAAGTGCGATGCCAGGTATTAGATAGACTAATTGAAACACATGCACGACGGTCATACACTCACTAACTAGCAGCCTTAGTAAGATAGTTATCCCCCATCATGCACTGGGTGAGCAGGCGGGGCAGTAGAGTAGGTAGAGATGGTGGACAGAGGCAGGTGAAGTCACTCAAAGGGAGGTCACGGCGTTACTGTTACTGTTATCAACTAAGCGGCTGACTGGTATTGATTTTACCCAATTGATTTACCACGTGGATAAACTCAGTGGCACGAATGGAGCAGAACTGGGTTGCTGGAGGCAATATAGGCAAGTCGGACTCATTAATGCTGTGCTCGAGAAGAAATTAAAATATTGGTCGATTTAAGAGGGTGAGACTCAATTCAGACAATCTTATGAGTGTGACTCTGGTATGCGGTAAGGTGGCGTCTTTTCTACTCTATATTTTCTCTTTACGTACGATGTTATTCAGTTCAGGAGAGGAATTTCGAAGTGGAGGGGTTAGATATGGCTTTCACTGACCCCTTTACTACTGTGGGGCTCTCCTAAGCTAAATGAGGTCTGGCGTTAGCTGGAGCAGACTGAAAGAGACGCTTGGGAAAATATTAAAGTATGTGGTAAATTCGAGAGGCGAATTTCAGTTCAGGTTGAATCATATCACTGCGACTTGTTTTGTTACGCGGTGGGATGAGAGACAAAGGGTTACAAAAGAAAAGCAAACAGCAACAGACCTGTTGATCCTTTCGTGGCAATGGAGTCGGTAGGGATCAAACGAGAGGTGGCCATGTTTTCTCTTCCCAGGCGATGGACAAATTACCTGCCCATTTTCAACCACAAAGCGGTCATTGTCTTGTTAACCCGACACCAAACGACACTTTGTACCTAACTTTTACTTACACGGCTGAGTGAGTTTGAAGTTGAAGAAGGAATAAGAATGTGGGGCGACGGAGAGTGTGGGGGGATGGAGAGTGTGGGGGGATGGAGAGTGTGGGGGGATGGAGAGTGTGGGGCAAGGGGAGTGAGAATTAGGATACAAGGGAACGCAAACAGTAGCCAAGCTATTGGTCCTATCGACGCCGGTCAAGACGGTGGGTTATATTAACGGTGTGTAATTGGTAACTCAAAGACAAAGTTAGCAAAGCACGGGTGTGTGTTGGGGGGGGGGGGCTGAAATTTCTGAATAATTAGCTAACCGCCACCACGGCTTCACCGCCACAAAACAATGTTGTCAGATATATCTAAGTTCTCGGGATATTAAAGCCTGACGCCAAAGAGCGACTAGTGAGGTGTACGCCACTGCATGACCTGTTCAACCGTGATAGGATGATGGTGATGTCTGAGCAAGACAGCGATTTCTAGTGTTGATACTTTGTGAACCATTGTTTCTGCCCACCTTGTCGCTGGCTACAGAAAAGCAATTGTTAGAGTGGCAGTACGAAGCGCTGATAGACTACACGATTAAGTGCCATAACGAACTGCTTGTCATGTAGTGTAAGAAAACTTTCACCTACTACATTATCATTGAATGAAAAGTCTCTTAGCTTAGAAGCTCTGACCACGAGGATGAACATGAACCATAGTGCATGAGTGCACCATCGGCAACCAACTTTCTGGAACCTCTTTTGCTTCTCTCCCCATGGACTTTCAAAATTAGTCTGGTAAACCTTCAACAACCAATATATACGCCCCTCTTGCCGATAGTACGTTGTCCATGGTAACAGAGGCACCAGAGCAGCATACACACCTAAGTTCAGTACTATGCATATAACATTCACGTTTAGTTTAGTGTGCTTTCAGGGAGTAGTGTGGTGGGGATATCACGAAGAAAGGATGACATGTCCTAGTTGGCGCTTACACACACACATACTAATGCCCATAAATATACACCTCCAGACACACACAACCAAACACACTCATATCAGTTATGTTCACACACACACACACACACACACACACACACACACACACACACAACCGATAATTCATGCACTTACCATCCACACATACATAACCATCTGTATACCAGCTAACAGTGCACTCATACATACATTACCCTAATTAGTCTGTTTTTATAAGTTCGTTATTAATGATAGTTCATAATACTTTTAATGATATGTAAGTAACTTCTTTCACTTGTATTTTGCTGGTCATGGATACATTGTGCCGAGTTATCGTCATCGTCATCATCATCATCATCATCAGTACCATCACCGACACCACTATCCAATAATTAGCAGTCAGTTATCAATCATCCATTAGTCATCAATCAAATCTCAATCATTCAGTCATCAACCTGCATCCAGCAATCATCGGTTATAAGTTATTGGTAATTATTAATCATCCATCAATCGCCAACCATTAATTGATCTTTACTCAACCATCAGGAATCACCATCGTCAATTAATCATCAGTTGATTAATTGTGAGTCAATTACATTTTACCAGTCAGTCAATAGAAAATCCATCATCAGTCATCCACCACTCGTCACTCATTAATCCATCATTCATAACCATCACGAATCATGTCGTCAATTAAGTTTTACTTCAATCATCAATGTATTGTCATTTAGCAAGCATCACTCAAAAATGAATACTCAGTTATCAATCATTAATCAACCAATTTTTCAATCAGTGATCAATTTACCAGTCACTAATTAATATTCAGTATCGATAATAAATCAGTCAGTCCACCCCAATGAATCAGTTAATCAATCATCAATCAAATATCGTACGGGGATAATTATAATCTGCATTGTTATTTGCTTCAGTATTTTTCCATAAGCCTCCGACACGCCACTGAAATACCTGAGGCAAAAGACACATGGAACAAAATGGTGAAACCTAAGACGATGGCGTAGGTTTGGTTATTGGTTTGTTGTGGACAGGCGTTAGTTTGTAAGTGTCCGCCACACAAATTATGGCAGTCACTGGGATTCAGCCCACCACACCAGAGAGTTGTCTGTTTGCAGGACAATTGCCAAGCCGACTGAGCCACCTTTGTGCTCTCACTTTTAATAATACAGTACGACAGACAATTAAAACAGTCAATCCAATCGCATGTTGTATATTAATTATATAAAAAATATGCCAGGTCCGGGAATAACTCAGTGCACCGTCATTACCGTCTGTTGTATGGATGAGGGAGGGCAGTGAGGGCAGCGTGAGAGCAGCTTGTCAGAATACGCACCATTGGTCAGGGTCACATTAGACTACTCACTCGCCCGCTGTTCACCAGAGCGTTAAGGGATTGGGAGTGGCAGGGAGGGTGATTAAGCATGGCAGGAGGCTCAGGGATAAATAACGAGTTAACCAGGGAGATTTTTTTTTTTTCTAACCTGAAGAAGATTCTCAAATCTCAAAGCTCAGTTGATGGCTAAGTGAGTTAGAATGGAGAGTCGACTTAACTACTAACCAAGGAGGCCCATTTCCACCTCACAGCTAAGGCTCATCGAATTTCAGGGAACCACAGATTGCTAATAAATTGTGGAGCTGGCCTAGAGTCATTAGGTAAATGCACAAAGAATTCTGTATTGAATCTGAGGGATGTGGCGAGAGATGTAGCTCGAGGCAGCATCAGGTAAGGGGAACGGAGAAAAAGAGCGAAGAACTTTGTGTTAGGACCAAGAGGGATAAGGATAGGGCAAAGGAGGAATTGTGAGACAGGACCAGCACCAGTGGGGTGATCAGAAAGGGGTAGTCTGAGGCAGGAGGCAGAGTGAGGCAGTGTGACGGACATGGATGAGTAGTGCGAGGAAGGAGCAGGACAAACAGAGATAGGCTGAGAGGAGTTATGTGAGGCAAGACCAGGTAAAGCGGGAATAGGCAGAGAGGAGTATGAGGAGGGACCAGGACAGGCAGGGATAGAAAGAGAGGTGTGGTGTGAAACAGGATCAGGCATGAAATGAGGAGATAGGAGTGGTGAGGCAAGACTAAGTGAGGCAGGGATCGGAAGTAAGGGTTTAGTGGATACTGTTTCTAAGTAGACAGTTTTTTTCTGTTTTGTTTTTTATGTATTAATTTCATTTTTTATTTATGCATGGAATTCAGTACGATTAATTTTCAAGAAATGTGGCATTTTACACAGAGCTTCTAAATATAAAACAAAAGAAAAATTCCTACACTAGTGAAAGCGAGAGCAGCTATTATATGCATTTTTCAAGACTGGAACTCAAATAACTCTATATCTGATCCCGAGGACGTAGAAAAATAAAACAGGCGTTGGTAAAGACTGGGGTAATTAGATGTAATAAGATATTTACAAGCGGGAATATAGAGTACCCGGTACCATTCGGTTCATTGGCTACACAGGCGCACGTGCACATGCACAGCACACGCACATGGACGCAAAGGCAGATAGACATAATGACAGTCAGAGACAGACATGCCAATCAAAACATAGTACCTGCTCTCGCTTCGCAAGCGTGTATAATATTAAATAAATCACAAGCAGTTACCAGAAGGATGAAAAGGAAAAATAGTGAGGCAGTGTATGATGGAATTAGGGTCAACGAGAGAAGGAAAACAAGAGAGTGACGTTGCTAACGACCAAGACAAACGACAACACTTACACAGCTTGGCTAACTGGTGGACGGGGCTGTCTTGAATAGTCGGGGGCAAAAGTCTGTCTAATTTTCCACCTTTTCCACATGTCACTTTCCTCTGCTGACTAATATTCCTGACCTAAGGGAAGTTAATTTTTCTCTGCCAGTGGTTGATTTTCTGGGTAAGGATGCGTCAGGAAGGAAGGTGACGGACATGCCCTTTGTGTGAAGTAGATGCAGTAGGAGCACTTTTGTCCTTGCCTGTACACACCTTAATTACTTCCACCAAGGAGTTTGTTGTGAACTGTCTGGCTGCTTTCACTGGTGCCCACGGGAGTGAGGGAAGAAAGGGAAGAGAAGAAAGAACAGAGAAAGGGGGAAGAATGAAGGAAGGAGGAAGAAAGGGGAGAAGGGGAAGAAAGAGGAGAGAGAGAGAAGAATGGGGATAGGGGAAGGAAACATGAGAAGTGCAGGAGAAAAATACTGTGAGGTGATGGGGCAAAAAGGTGGACAGTGTGAGGGAGAGGGTCAGACCAGGATAAGATCTGTGGTTGTGGCTGTCGTCATTAGTCCAGCGTTGTTGTCGTAGTATGTTTGCCACCAAACCTGTACCTGTATCTGCTGACCGGAGGGTGACGAGGGGAGGGAGGGGGGATAAGAAAGGAAGAAAGGAGGAGTTCAAGAAAATAGGGAAGGAAGGGGTGGAAGACTGGAACAAGGCGATGAAGGGGTGGAAGACGAGAACAGGGTGTTGAAGGGATGGAAGAAGGGGACAGGGTGATGAAGGAAAGAAAAGGAAACGGGGGATCAATCAATCTAAGAGCGTTAGAGAGGAGCATAATTGCTAAACGCTGGTTGACCAAATAAAATTGCGAGAATTAATATACAGATAGCAAAGAACAGTGGAGGGAGCAAGAAAAGTCAGATTGAAAGGAATGAAAAGGCGAGAAGACAAGGAAGAAATGAATGGTGGATGAGAGAGAAGCCTAGACGACAAATGGGTGAGAAGAGGAGGAAGAAGGAATTGTCAGCAAAAACCAGCAGAGTCTGAAAGGCTTTCGTAGCACGATGTTTTACCTGTATCTTTCTAGTTTCACTTATAATTCTAATTTTTTTTTTTTTTTTTTTTTCCCAAACAGTTCGCAGTGTGATGTAAGAGAAATTTTCCCTCATGTACTTTTGTATCTACTTTCACATTTGCCCCTCTTCCTCCTCATTTATGGCTGCAAATTTTATTTGTTTCAACACTTCTGCGATATTGTTTCAGACTTCTAATTCACTTACGAAACTCATTATTCTCCTCTAATTCTTCCCTCCTCCTCCCTCCCTCCACGCTTTCCTTCATTTCCTCCATATGCAGTATGCCACTCCTTTTCCTCTCATTTTACCTCAGCCTTGAACCCCTCACTCCCTCCATCTTAACTTACAAGGGAAAAAAAGGCAGTGAATTGCATTGTGCAGACCTGAAGGCACATCAGTCGAGCAGCAAGAGTTTAGTATTAAAGACACTGAGGTTTTGAATGAGGCTCATACCTCCCTCTCATTGTTGCCATCCACGCGGGAGGAGGCACATGAATATTATCGCGAGTTGTGAGAGAAGGGCGGGTATTGAAGGAGCAAATGACCTCAGAATTTTACGCTAAAGACCACCATTATTCAAGTCAGAAAAATGCGTGTTATTTCCTTGTGCTGCCATCTGTTTTTTTCCCTTCTTCCTCTTCGGCACTAAGGATCAACTGCATAGATATTGTCACTGGGTTTTTGAGAATTTTCAGTATTTAAGAATACTTTAAATGTTAACTTGTCAATGGAGACAAGGAATAGACTTGTTAAAATCAAGCAATGTTTTACTTTATACCGGCTTACTTCGCCGATTCTCTAAGGACGAGGATTTATAAACTTTCTCAACAGTACACAGCAGAGACTAATTACTCACAAATGCTGTTTATAAGTACTGTTAGCCTCTGGAGAAAGTGACTCCACCCCTGACAATCAATAATGCTATTAATGATAAACAGGTTCTTGCCAGTGCATTAACTCCAGGCTGGCACAACGGATTTAAGCTTAATACAAGAGGACTGGCCTAATTACCAGTTATGAATAATACAAAGCGTCAGTGCCAACTAGAAGCGGCAACTAAAATAAGCTTAATGTGGAGAAATAAACACGAGTTTACATTACATTAAGCTCGAGAAAAAGAACTGTAAATTTATTAATTACAATGAAATAAATTTTACGTTACATGAGTCTCAAATGAATTCAAAATAAGAACACACTCACTCACTCACTCAAAAGCTAAACTCTTAAGCCTAGGAAAAACGAAAGGAAATACTGGTCAGAGTGTGGGCTAAGCAGAATGACTGAGCATTACACGTAGGCCGGACTCTGCAACCGCTAATCCTCTGCACCGATTCACGCTGAGTGGAGATTTCCAGGACTCACTGTACACGAACCTTCTCTCACGGTGCTTCAATCCTGACTGACTTCAAATTGTGAGAGAGAAAGGCGAGGGCCGGCCGCGCTTGTTAACGGCCAACGGAAATAATGTGAGCGAAACACACCCACAATAAATCACTCAGCGAAGGCACCAATGTCACGTGCAAGGACGATCACTTATGAAACAGTGAAAAATGTTCTGAAAACCGTCCCAATCGAGTGAATGCGTGGCGGTTGACTGAGTGATACTTATTGGGAATTCCACTAGAATTCGCGGTTTCCCACCAAAGTTCAGTGTCACGAGTTTGTTCAGATACAGAATCGCGTGAATTCGTGACAAATATAAAGCCTGGTTGTAGAATGAGTGGGTCTGGGCCAGAGTGGTTGTGGGGCAGGTAAAACTGTTAGCATTATTATGCCCTCTTCTTCATTACAAAGCTCCACGCTGAGTGTTGCTTACTTAAATCTTCAAATGAACAAAACACACAGACAGCCCAAGCATATGGTACTTAGTTCCCTACCTTGCAAAATATGTTCTTTATGTTGACCGCTGAGCTCTTCGTTACAAAGTCGTACGCTGTGTGTTCCTTATTTGTAGTTCTATGTGAGTAAATAACAAATAATAACCACAAGTATACCGCATGGTACCTAATTCTTGCCCTGCCATAAACAAATCATTTTAGTGATGATATTTTCATTTCTGATTAAGTCATATGCTGTGATGCATATTTACTGTTGCGGTTTAACTACATAATTACTTCAAGCATGTCGTGCCGTTCAGTCCATGGATAAAATTATTCCTTGTTAGTGTTATCCCTAGGTCTTGTTTATGAATGTCTCTTACAGAGTACTGTTTACAGTTTCACATAATCACCCTAAAGTTAACGCATAAAGGTATTCTCCTGTTTTATGTGGTTGATTACCAAATGACAACTGGGTCCAGTGAGTGAGAGGGAAATATTGGAAAAAAATATATGTCTATCTATCTATCTATAGCCCGACGCCCTAATCCCGCAAAGGGTGGCCGCAGACAAAACGCCTCCAAGTCACTCTGTCACCCACCATTTGACTCCCCTCCCCCCAACTCACCCCCCCTCCCTCATATACCTCTCAACTCCATCCCTCCACCTCATCCTCGGTCTACCCCTCCCTCTCCCTCCCTCCACCTCACCTACATACACCCTCTTAGTCAGTCTTTCATTCTCCATCCTCTCCACATGTCCAAACCACCTCAGTGTATTTCTCCTAATCTTTTCAACCACATCCACATCTATCCCACAACGTTCCTTCACTTCTTCATTCGTCAACCTGTCCCTCCATGTCACTCCACATGCTCCTCTCAAGTAACTCATTTCCACTGCTCTCACTCTTGACTTGTTCCCCTCTTGCAAGGTCCACGCCTCGCTTCCATACGTCAGGGTAGGGATCACAATACCATCATGCAGTGATATGTGCTGGTCATTATTCCAACTGCACGGAAACACAGAGCTGACTTTTAGACGGACTGTGAATATGAGCTTTGTTTAGTCCAAAACGCTGAAGAAATAAGGAAATCGCTTTCCTTGTTTTCTTACCACTCATTTTTTTCCGGCTAAATTGAATCCTATCAAACGATGTGCTGTTTTCTCATACGCTAGGTTTGGTAAGTGGATAGGCGGTCAGAGGTGAACAGCAAAACCAGCTTAGCGTTTGCTTGAGTACATGTGGAGTGAATTATGTGTGCTTATATTATCTGGTTTATCATATGCTGTGTGTGAGTGGCATAACAGAAATTAGGCTTTGTAATGAGGTCATGAGTTAAAAGTGGAAGTTTGAATTTTTACTATACAATTGTGCAAGTTTATCACATGGTGTAATTACACTCAGCCACTAAAAGTGCGTTATTCATATACATGAACAGGTCTGGATCAGGCCGAATATGTAGTAACCTGTCAATAAATACAATATCTGTACAGTATGTGGGTTAGCTATAATTCCTCTGTTTGTGCCTAACTGTAGATAAACTAACCAGAGACTTTACATAAATAGCTTAACATGTATAACATGAACTTTGGTGTGCGAGTGGGGTAAGTGGTGATTATCGTTAGTGTGTGTGTGTGTGTGTGTGTGTGTGTGTGTGTGTGTGTGTGTGTTTATTATTAGTCTGTTCCTGCAAGTGTGTGCATGTGTGTTACATCACTAGATTTTCAGTATTACGCTTCCAAGCTGAAAGTATTTCTGAAGTCTTTACCTAAATAACTTTCCTTTTAAAGAGGTCATGCAACACTTATGTAGCTGACTTCTAAGTTTACTGTCCATTTCTCTAATGCGAGAGTTATCCGGGACTCAGTCTTTTCTGCGCGATGTCAGAGGATTTGGAATAGGATGGTCTCCTCCTCTTTATGACTTGTAGTTTTACAAGTGCAGTATGTTCGGGCATCAGGTAATGAACGCGTCTTGAATTTGGCTCTCTTTTGTTCAGTTTTCCTTGTAAGCAAGGAAGAGGGTCAGACCAGGATAAGATCTGTGGTTGTGGCTGTCGTCACTATTCTGGCTTTTAGTTTGCAGTGTCTTCCTCTTTGCATCGTAAACTAATAGGCCTTACTCCACCCTCAAATTTGTCTTAACTGCTACAGGTAACAACAACTGTGATATCTATATTTAGTACATCTACTGTACTCTACAAACAGTTCTCCTGAAATGAACCCATACTTATAACATAGTTCGTCAACAAAGTTATGTTTGTTTCATAGTGCAAGTATGGCTAAATCTGAGTGAACAAGTTGGCAGCGATGTAGCTGTAGTGAACGTAACTTACTTCAGTGACTTGTTTGCTGTCACACAGTGAACCAACACGTATACCTCTTGTGAACCCCTGGGGACTCATGGAACCCCCAGCTAAGAGGCACTGTATCAGACATTATCGCACAATTTTCTTACAAGAGGGTGAAAGGGAGATAATGAGGAAGCTGAGATCGAGCAGGAGTGGCACAACAAACACATCAACGAAAATTAACATACAATTTTCTCAGCCCCATAACAATAGGTGCGACTGGCACGAGTGGTCTGCGTGTCGCTGCAATTTCACTTCGCTCGGTCAGGGAGCTCTTATGAAATCAGATCGACAGGCTAACGGGGGTGCTTTACATATATATATATATATATATATATATATATATATATATATATATATATTGTTACGGAACAGAGAGAGATAATGAACACTACAAGTGAGAATACTAAAATCACTACTGTCCCGCAAAGTTCCAGGTTCAAAACAAGACTTAGGTAAAATTACAAGTTAAAGTTTAATGCTCAAACTAACAACTAAACATTCAGGACTCATAAGGATAATGTAATGGCAAAATAGGTTACATATATGGTTAACTGCAATAGCCTCTATTAACATGAATTTAGCAAGAGCAAATTTATCTAAGTCAGCCCTAATAAAATGAGAAAACCGGATAATGCTCAGTTAAAGCAAGATATAATATTACAGATACAAAATATTATCAATATTGGCTGACACCAAAACTCTACATGAATCACAAAAGCCTTACCAGGCCTACGAATTAACACCTTAGGCCATACAGTACATGAAAAATGGTAACAACATTTATACTCAAATTATACAGCAGCTAGATGGTTGGAGACTTCCTGAGCACTCACAAAAATAATAATACACTATACAGGGGAGGAAAGAGATGTGAACAAAAGGAGGACTAGATCTAAGTGGCAACTAATGCAGAGACTGAGCTCATTATATAGGGGGCCGGCAGAGCTTGATCCAACTTGCAAGAACGACGCGGAAATGAAGGCACAGGGGAGGAAGAGTTGACAGTCCTGCTCTGAACAACAGAAAGAATGACTTTACTATAAGGGGGAGAAGGGGGGAGTGAGGTAGAACACGGAAGCCTGGTCACTATGGAAGCCACGTGGCGAATCGTGATCAAACATGCAGCATACTGGACATTAGAATTATACAAAGGATGATGAAATCATAGGCTATGTAACAATATATATATATATATATATATATATATATATATATATATATATATATATATATATATATATATATCTGTGTGTGTGTGTGTGTGTGTGTGTGTGTGTGTGTCGGTAATGAGGCAGGTTGTGTTACCTGGGCAGGGTTGGGGCAAAGTATTTACTCGTGAGGCGATGTGTAAGTTTAAGACTTGCCCTAGTTCTTAGTCTACTGCCACTTCGGTTAGTTTCTTTCAGTAACATATGAGTACTAGTAAAGAGAAAAGAAAAGCTTGCTCTGTCTAGTTAGGAAGATGAAATGACTTTTGGGCTTTTTTTTAAAAGTCTGTTCTGCTGGTAAATTCATGTAAATTCAGTTACTGTAAAGAGTATAACGAAGAAAGGAATTACTTGTATCTAAGGGGATGAAGTGAGCCTAGGTTTGTGCGTGAGAAGAGAAGTTGATGACTTGGCAATCTGATTACGTAAATGTAAACAAATTAAGAGTTTCTCTCCAACGGAACTTCCCTGGAATGGTGACTATCAACAGCCAAACTTTTTCATTTTCAGTAATCATGGCTGTAATAGCAATGCAAAGAGGTAGAGAGGGAAAGCATAGCGGGTGAAGCGAATATAGTAGCAGAACGAAGGCGTTTGATGCAGGTTATTTCAAGAGTGTATATATAAAAAAAATGTTCTCACGGTACTGTACTTATTAAATATATATCCTTGGTGTGTACATTATATCTGCTTGTTTGGAGGCAATTAAGCTGAACTGGTTCCTTTAGCGTTCTGAGACTCCAGAAACCATGAATGTGTCATGTTCTCACTTCTAGTTCCCTAATATGGGTGAGCTAAGTGTCTCCATAACTTTCTAGCTTCTGCCGTTTATTACATTCGTATCTTCGCCGCCCCTCACAGCCCGTCTGCTCTCCATCCCAACAGTCCCTAGCCATCCCACGCATCGTCCCACAGGTCCGTTATACACACATACCGAGATAAAAAGACAGACTAACTGACAAGCGGGTGGCAAGCAAACACACGGACATGTTGTGGGTATACTCAAAGGAAGGGCAGGGATGGAGACAGAGAGAGGGGTGGTTGAATGGCAGACATGCAGTGTGTGTGATGGATAAATCAAGTGAACCGAACAACTGAAAGGTTACGGTGAGGCAGCAGAGCAATGGAAACGTGTGTCGAGTTCACGTACGTAAAGGAAAATCTCCTGGCCAAGTACCTCACGTCTCAGTCGTCGGTCCCTTCTTATTAATTATATAAAAACATTTTAGGTGCAGCAATCCCTAGCAGTAACTCTGATTATGGCAAATATACGACAGTTACTTAACCCGCAAGAGACCAACAGCCTTCAAGGAGATATTTTGATACTTTGCTAAAATTAGAGAACTACAAATAAAAACAAAAGTAAATTCAATTGCTTATTATGGGAAAATTATCGGAGACAATGAAAAATTAAATAATAAAAACGATCATTAACACTTAATAGGGCATTAGGAGGTAGCCTACTGTCAACAAACAACTAAAACAACAGTTTATTAGTAGAAGAAATATAAATGACCGGGTTCTAGCATGTTTCTAAAAGTGTATTATGCCTTACCTTACTTCGGTAAGTGCAAACTTCGATTATGTGAAGTTTTCTCTCCATATTACAGATTCAATAGAAATTCCTTTGTACATTTACAAAGACGGCTATCGGAAAGATTAATGTAAAATAAGGGCCTTTTCCTATCACTAAAGACAAAAAAAATGCATCTATGGATAACAAGAAGAAAAAAGGGGGGTGGGGTGGTACTGTAGTGCAGGTGTTCATATGAGCATTAATTCTGAAAGAAGGCCCTGGAATTGAGTGAGTGTAAGTGGTTGAATCAACTTTGATAGTCGTGAAAGGGAAACAATTAATCATACTGTAGGACTTAAGTGAGCATACATGACGGCACAAAGAAGCTTTAAGTAGAGAGTGGCAAGAAAGAGTAAGGTCAGATGACAAGCTAAACAGCAGACAGGCAGGTTGATTGGTGTAGGCCGTCTGCCCGCCCTGACGATCATCCTCTTAACGTAAACAAGTGCCATAATGGGTTTACATGTCAGTAAATGTTGACAGGAATTCGGGAGATGGATATGGTATGAGGGACCCACCTCCACCTTGTTGACGAGTAAGGTAGGGAAGTGAGGTATACATGGAGGGGTTAAAAGATAAGAAAAAAAGTCACGTAGGTAGGTAGACAGATAAGGTGATTAAATGAGGACAAACAGTGAATTCAGGTAAACTTAAGGCTTAAATTTAAGCTTATCTATTGAACGAAGGTTAAGGCAAATAATCGATTTCTTTTGTCTCAGTCTTTCCCTAGAATTCGGCCCTCTGTAGCTGGTTTAAATCTTGGCGTTCAGTTGTAGTGCCGAGGGGACAGGGGCGGGGGGTTAGGGGAAACAAACTCTATCCAGGATGTGACATCTACTGCACTAACTGGGGAAACGTGTAAAGGAGGGTGGTATGTATGCAGAGGACGAGACTTAGGAAGAGAGAAGAGCCAGTTACGTTAAGAATGGCAGAGAATATTGAAGGAAGGGTGAGCAGAGTGTGAGGGGGTGAGGAGGTCGGAGTCAAACAGTATGATGGTGGAGGGAGAAGGCCTAATAGTCGTGTTTGGTGGGTGAGGCAATATTTAAACAGAAAGCAGAAAGAAATAAGTTCACTGAGAAAAAAGAATAATGACTGAAAAATGATTCGATGAGTGACAAGGGATGTTTATAGAGTGGTTGGAATGTGTGTATCGAATATTCAAATAATGCATGGAAAAAGCACTCTGAGTTGTTTATGTTGCACCAGCATATAAAGGATAATGGAAGGCGATGCATAACGTTCATATGAAATTAAAAGAAAGCACCTGAAATATTATAAAAAAAGTTCTATGGGAGGGGAAAAGTATATAACGTTCATATGAAGTTAAAAGAAAGCAACTGAAATATTATAAAGACGTTCTATGGGCGGTAAAAAGTATAACTGTATGTATGGGTTGATGGATCGAGCACCACAGACGCTTGTCTTATTCCAGTACGGTACATCTAATACTAATGGAACTTTGCTGCCATCACAGGAAATCAAACACTAATTGGAAATTTCATCACAGGTATATGTTAGGAATCATCTCTCATTATCCCGTCCATCGCGTTTCATCACAAGGCCTGAAGTGACAAACTCACATGTTTTCCCTGTTTTGCTATAAAAATCTGATCTACACACCCTCCCAAAAAGTATTGGCACTCTTACAGCACGTATCATTCTGAAACATGGATGAAGCATTGCGATATATGTGGCATCCTGTAATTATAAGTGCAGATATTATCTTTGGTAATTATTAGAACTCAAAATTACAAAAAGAATCACATACTGGGTGGTATATGTTTTGAGGCACCACTTATATAGACTCGTGTGTCCGCGGAAGTCGCTCATTTTCACAACCATCCTACCCAAAGGTACCGATACTTTTGGGGGAGGGTGTACGTCTTCTACAGCTCCAGTAACCACGCTCTTCATCGTTCACTAATTTTTCTAATACACAGTATACCTTACTTTCTGATATGGCGGAACGGATGTACGAGTTGATACTAAAAGAAAAATGATGACTGTTTCCTGATATTATGCATACGTGTGTGTGTGTGTGTGTGTGTGTGTGTGTGTGTGTGTGTGTGTGTCGAGTACAAATACTTGTACTACTGGAAAGGTTGCAGTTAATATATTTCATCATTATTAAAGTAACCAAATGTAATAAAACTTTTCCTATTTGCGGAAACGATATTCAGAGAAAAAGTGTGAAATTCAGAGCAAGGATGTTGTGGCCACACTGGGTGGAATATCCGCGAACCCACCAATATATCGTTTGGAGAAAATGATGTTTATGTTCACTGTATCCTGCTTCCTTTAACCACTTAATGGATTATAATGACCAAGATTATAAAACTGATGGCTGCTGTAAGACTCTAAGACCTATACTGTAGGGAAAAAATCACGTTCGGCATCTCTTTTATTTGGCATCATTATGTAGTACCTGTATGGTAGGTGTAAAAAAGTTGAAAACATGAACACTCACCAACCAAGTGGAGGCAGCCGTAGTCCACCACGTCGTCGCTGGGGTCCTCCTCCACTCCCACCACTGCTGTGGCTGTTATCCTGCTTCGTGACTATTTCCACACTGCCTCCTCAGCTTTATTTTGCATCTTTAACTCTATGTATACAGTGGTGGTACAAAATTTCCAAGTATCCTCTGACGGAGGAAGAAACTCAGGTCAATGGAAACTAACAGTTGGTAATATGATCATGACCGTCTATCTGGTTCCCAACACTTGTACATCCGAGTTCACTCATATGTTGCAAAAATGTATTGACATGAGGTGCAATATACTTTCCGTGGGGCCCTTCTTCCGTCTATAATCGCCAGACACTGATGTGTTTTTGTTGTGCAGCAAAGCAAACTCTTCGTTCATCACGAACTTCTCTAAGGATTGTGATAATTACTTGGCTTGTCACCGACCTCGTTCCATGACTGACAACTTATCCACCACAGTACAAACCCGTCACCCTCTAAACCCGTGAATGTTGAAGAAGGGTTAGCGGCACAGCACATATCACACACAATGTAACAGTATTCAAAACTGATAACACTGCTGTAATCACTACCAGATCACTATCACTCACACTAACTATAATCCACGTCATTGTCACTGCCATTACTACTCATTTTAGCTATAATACAGGCCGCTGTCACTGCTATCATCACCGTATAATCCTGGTTGTTGTCACTATCATTGTCCATTATAATACGCTATAATCCTGGCCACTGTCACCTATTATCACTCATCATAACAACATATAATCCTGGCCACTGTCATTTATTATCACACGCTCTAACAGCGTATAATCCTGGCCACTGCCACTACTATTATCACTCACTATAACACTGCATAATGTAGAATTCAAGGGAGGATAGAAACTCGTGGATAAACCCGTGCAGTAAGTGGCGGTAAGAGACTGAGGGTGAGGTGGGACTCATGCAAAAGTTATGCATAGGGAAGACATGAAAACTTCCATATGAAGCACCATAGAAAACGTGCCGCGATGACAGCACCATCTGTTGTGGTGTTAGCATTAATTTAGGGATGACTAACATATCTTTTCAGTGCCCTACATTCGTAGGGCACTCCAGTCTCGTTTTTGTCATTCAATATACTAAAGTGCTGTGTGCTTACTTTGTTGTTGTCGTATTTATTGTTAGTCTTGGAGAAACATTTGAAGTAAACCATCGTCATACTCACACTGGCCAGTCTAAAACGTCCATATCTGCAGGATGCGTTACGTCCTACCTCACCCTCCACCACCATTCCAGTCCTTCTCGCCTAACTGTTGCTCATCCATCCACAATTTTGCCATCCTCCCACATCACACTTCTGTGAAAAATTTTAACACCACCAACAGCACGCCCCCCTCCCCCCCCATGCAACATTCATCTTGACAGGGTGCACCCTTTCCCAAGACTTTCTCCAAGCTGATCAACAGAAACAGGGGAGCCAGCAAGCACCATTTTTTCTTACCGGGCACGTCGCGACACAGGTAAAGAAGTTTTTAGAGGCATGACTGTCGTGTGCTTATATTTAACTGTCGGAGTGTTGCTGAGTCCTGGAAGAGAATGGCTTTTATTATGGTGCATTGTATTGCCTATATGGGTGGGGTGGTGGTAGGGGGGAAAGGGGAGCTCAGTCTGCAGTGTAGATGGACTAAGGCGAGAGGGGGTGAAGGGAAAGGGGATGAGCACAGAGGTGGGCCGGGTCGCATATTACCAATGTCTGTTGCTATTCGGCACTTTTACGAGACGCCTGAGCCGTGGGTGATACTCGGGTCGTAGCTCACAAACTAACCACATGATTCTCTTTTAACTATTCACGTAAAATGTAATATATGACACTCTCCTAACCTGACCTAAACCAGATAGGATGCCGAATAGCAGCAGATTTCCGGAATATGCGGCCGAGTCAGCACTGCCTCTTTGTCATAAGGCCGGGGTCACACCACTGCTCGGTGCCAGCTGACGCACTCTCCACCCGTGTCATTAACGCTGGTTTGTGTTAAGGTCGGCAGTGTTACCTGTGTGATGGACGGGGGTCAACTGTGTTAGCACAAAAGGGGAAATGCTCACCTAACACTGTATCACTTGTTAGTTTTCATTCACTCCTTTGAACTATTAATTTATTCACCCTGAGAACGTCTTTTCCCTTCTATTCTAGGTTGCTACAAATGATTTAATACAACGTTGGAGAGACTTTCTGAGCTCCACTACAAGGATTATTTTTCCCTTATTTGACTGATATCGTCAGGCTAAATTATATACGCCGTTATCGTCCACAAGGAAATACAAAGTTCAATCATCCACATAACTATAATTCCAGCAGTGTGATAAAAATATTCAAATAGGATATTTTTCATATATCCAGGACTTGCGAAAAATTTCTCAAGAAATCATTACGCATGTAAAATTGTCAGGTGGTACCAAAATAACATTTATAAAAAATACGCCACTGTACTGGAAACGCTACGAGCATAATCACCCAAACAGTCACATCTCGAGCAATAAGACATAAGTATTAAGAGTACACTTTTTCCCCATGATTCTCGGGCATAGTAAGATGTCTTAGCTGTGGCGGTACTGAAGAGAGATTGGACGCTTGTATAAGAGAGACGATGTACTTTGCTGAATACGATAATTATCCCTGGGCATCAAGCTGAATTAGTTTCAAATGAGAACACTTGTGAATTAGTGATGCGTGACATTGTGATAGCAGGTGTATCTAACCTCTTATAGGCGAAAATTTACTGAAGGATAAAAGATAAAACAAAAAAAATTCATATACAAGTGGATGTGAATATTTTGTCTTTCATATAATTACGGATTTAAAAAAAAATGATATATTAATGTTAAGACTATGTATAATTAATCTAGACCAAGCGATCCCCTATTCACATGCTCGAGAGGCTACACGTAAAAACTTCTATTTTGCCTTATGAAGACGATTCACCTACTAAATAAAATACACACACTGGTAACAAAAAAAAAAAAAAAAAAAAAAAAAAAAAAAAAAGACTGACAAGCTGAACTACTGGACCTATAATATAAGCAAATATCCAACTCATCATATTGCAGGTACCAGAGGGTCCACTCCACAATAGCGAAGGGAGCGAGCACAGTGCAGGTAGTTCCAAATTGACTGAGATCTGTCTAGTTGGTTGTACAGTTGTGTTTGTTTAAAATTAACCGGATATATAATATATTTCGTGGTACACAGACTGCACATGTTGTGCCGGGCCGAGGTAATCCAGCCATAGTCGTTGTGACTGGGTCGGGGTGCCGCCTCAGGCCATTACACCTCACCATACTGCTGGGAGTGTAACTGCATACTGGATTGCTACACGTCACCAAACCAAATCACACACCATACCGCAGTACACCAAATCACACCACACCACACACTGAGGGGTCACTGTACAAGGTGCCATTGAAATAACCACACCACACCACACCACACATCACGTCACGCCAAGCCACGACCCGGCACATTACACCACGGCATACGGGGACACTGAAATTACCACACCAAATCGCCACATAACACCACACATTGCACTTTCCCACACTACAAACTGCTCACCATTTCAACTAGTGTCTCAACACCGCGTCCCATGAACACCTGGTAAACAATCCGAAAACCTCTGTGCACCTGCCACCAGCGATTAAGTAGTGGTGTCTATCAATACTGACAGAGCTGACACTATGACTCGTATTCTCGTTCGTTTAGCACCTCTTTGTTGCACCAGTATATATTTGTATACAGTATGATTTTAGTGTTGCCAATGATATGGCAATATTTAACAGCTATTAGCAATACATATGTTAAAGGTAGAATGTTATAAACAAACTATAACTCTGATGATAAGCTGGAAAACCTGACTGCTTTTTTTTGTTTTAATACAAAGGAGAATAGTAAGGTTTAGAATGCAAAGTATATAGCTGAGGAAGATGGTTTACAAACTCTTCTAAGCTGAAGAGAATTAGGCTTAAGCCTGGCACGAGGAAAACAAAGAAATACAAAACACGAAAACGATAGTAAAAAACAGACTTTGTGCGTGTAACATAACTGGCATGAAAGATTACATACGACGACTTCCAAAACAACCTTAATTTGTCGGACAGAGGTGGATGAATGATGTGACCTTAAACCAAAACAGTATCAATTGCACTCCACAAAACTGAAGGAACGACTGATGTGGCTGATTCATAAGGACAGTGGGTAAATTAAGTGGAAGGAAAACACAAGAAATAACTTCATTTCTCTTTTCTCTGTCTTTTCTGACAATAAGAAGCCCATCTTCAGAGAATACAGATCCAAAGGGCTAGCTCTGTGTATGCTGGATTATTATGGAAATACAGAACTTAAGCTTTTCCCATTCAGTTGAAGCCAACACTCAGATAAGTCATGACAGTCAGCTCCCTGAAGCTTGGCAGTCATATATGCCACACACCTTCACATGTTACCACTGCTGTGCTATACCCTCCGCTTACACTGAATACATGATAGTTCTGTCCCGTTCGGAAACTATGTAGTTGTATTAATAGAAGTGGGTTTTGCTGGAGATTGGTAAAATCCCTTTTAACAAAACAATCAAATTGATATTTCTCAGCATGCAATCGAACCCACGCCCTTTCAGATATCAGGCGACTTCTGTCACTATCTGTCCCCCTTGACCACAACCAACTCGGGTAGTTTACAAATCCAGCAGCCGGAACTCGTTGGCATGGGAAATTCCGGTGCATTTTACATCCCCAAGATCTCTTGTAAATTACTTACATCTTTAGTATTAGCTTGATTTGCATCACTGTCATACTAAGGGATATCACGGTGCAATGATTGGAAGCACACATTCCCTTCTCATATACTTTGACTAATGTAAGGAAGCCTTGGTTTAATCACGGTTGTACTAATGCTGTCAACAACAAGGAGAGGGCCTATAAAAGGTACCAGAGCCAACCCACCCCTGAATCATATATTTTTTGTTATTGCCCGAAATCGTGCAAGTCTGTTCTTCTCTCTGCTAAAAATAATTTCATCAGTATTAAATGCTCTCAACACTCCAACTCGAATTCTTGCCGCTCCTTCTGGCACCTTGCCAAAAACCTTTCTAACAACTTTGCCTCATCATCCTTCCCTCCTCTTTTCTACTCTGATGGCTCTGTAGCTATTTCCTTTACAGATAAAGCAGATCTCTTCGCTCAGACTTTCTCCTCCAATTCCACCTTAGACGATTCCGGTGCTGTCCCTGCATCATTTCCCCAATCTGACTTCCTCATGGCTGACATTAAAATTTCTTCAGCTGAAGTATTTTCTGCCATCACTGACCTCAGTACTAACAAGGCATATGGGCCTGATGGAGTTCCTCTTGTTGTCCTCAAGAACTGTGCTTCTGTTCTCACACCCTGCCTAGGAAAACTCTTTCGCCTTTGTCTATTAACTTGTACCTTTCCTTCTTGCTGGAAGTTTGCTCTCATTCAGCCAGTCCCAATGAAGGGTGACCATTCCCACCCCTCTAACTATCGTCCAACTGCTTTAACATCCATTGTCTCAAAAGTTTTCGGGTCTATTCTTAACAAAAAAAAATTTAAAGCATCTTTCCTATCATAACCTGATCATCAGTATGGGTTCCATCAGGGATGCTCCACTGGCGATCTTCTCACCTTCCTTTCAGACTCCTGATCCTCCTCCTGTCGGGACTTTGCCAAAAAAAGCTTTGCCATTGCACTCACATCTCAAAGGCTTTCGATCGAGTCTGACATAAATCTTTAATTTCCAAACTGCCCTCGTATGGTTTCTATCCATCTATCTGTGTTTTCATCTATAGCTTCCTTTCTGGTTGTTCTATAGCTGCTGTTGTAGACGGCCATCGTTCTTCTCCTAGATCTATCTGTCAACAGTGGTGTTCCTCAGGACTCTGTCCTATCACCAGCTCTCTTCCTTTTATTCATCAATGACCTTCTAAGCTGTGCATCTAACCCTGTACATTCGTATGCTGATGACTCCACCCTTCACCTCACTATTCGGTTCTTGCAACCTCCATCTCAGCAGTTAGGTCAACAAACAAGGGATGAGGTTATGGCACATCTAGTGTCTGACTTGGCTTGCATCTCTGACTTCGGTAAAAATAATCTTGTTTTTAATTCATCAAAGACTCAGTTCTTACACCTATCAACCCGATAAAATCTTCCACAAGAGTACCCACTAATGTTTAATAATATCCAGCTTAATCGTGCATCACCCTTAAACATACTTGGGGTTTCATTCTCTCGGGACTTATCTTGGAGAGATTATATTACATCTCTTGTAAAATCTGCTTCCAAGAGATTAGGTGTGCTATGCCGACTCTGTACCTTCTTTACCCCCGCACAGTTGTTGACTTTCTACACGGGTTTTATTCGAGCCTGTGTAGAGTACAACTCACATGCATGGGAAGGCTCCCCACATACAACCCTTCTCAATAGGGTAGAGTCAGTGACTTTTCGTCTCATTAACTCTCCTCCTCCTACTGGATCCCTTCAACGTCTGTCTCTTCATTGCATTGCTGCCTCTTTATTTCTCTTCTATCACTATTTCAAATGTCACTGCTCTTCTGAACTGTCTGCTTGTATCCCTCCACCTCTCTGACGGGAACGTAGCACCTGTCTAGCAACAAACTCTCACCCTTTTTCTGTCCATCTCTCTAATCCAAGAGTTAACTGTTACTCTCAGTCCTTCTTTTATGCAACAGGTCGACTCTGGAACTGTCTCCCTCTGTCTGTATTTCCTACTTCCTATGATCTCCAGTCTTTCAAACGGAGCATGTCCAGGCATCTTCAAATGAACGGATCTTAAATTAGGCTCTCTTTTGTATTGAATTTTGCCTTATTCTTGGAAGGACCGGTTTGTGGGCTCCTGGCCTTTGGTTCCTTCTTCTTTGAATACAAAAATAAAGTGCAGAATTTTTTTTTCTTTATATGGGGAAGAAGGACCAAAGGCAATGAGCCTGCAAAACAGTTCCTTCCAAGAGAAAAACAAAATACAAAAGAGAGCCAAATTCAAGATCCATTCATTTCGAGATGCCTTGACACTGCGTTTGAAAGACTGGAGATCATAGGAAGCAGGAAATACAGACAGAGGGAGACAGTTCCAGAGTTGACCTATTGCATAAATGAAGGACTGGGAGTAACGGTTAACTCTTGCATTAGAGAGTTGGACAGAAAAGGGGTGAGAGTTTGCTGCCAGACGGGTGCTACGCGCCCGTCGTAGAAGCAGAGGAATGCATGCAGACAGTTCAGAGGAACAGTGACCATTGAAGTAGCGATAGAAAAGAGATAAAGATGCAACACTGCGGCGAAGAGACAGAGGTTGAAGGGAGTCAGTAAGAGGGGGAGAGTTAATGAGATGAAAAGCCTTTGACTCCACCCTATTGAGAAGAGCTGTATCTGGGGAGCCTCCCCACACATGAGAGTTGTACTCCACACAGAGGCGGATAAAACCCCTGTATAGAGTCAACAATTGTGCAGGGGAAAAGAAGGAACGGAGTTGGCTTAGCACACCCAATAGCTTGGAAGCAGATTTTACAAGAGATGTAATATGATCTTTCCAAGACAAGTCCCGAGCAAATGAAACCCCAAGCATGTTCAACGATGATGCAGGATTAAGTTGAGTATTATTAAACATAAGTGGGTATACCTGTGGAAGATTTTGTCGGTTTGATAGGTGCAAAAACTGAGTCTTTGATGCATTAAAAACAACCAGATTATTTTTACCCCAGTCAGAGATATGAGCCAAGTCAGACATTAGGTGTGCCATAGCCTCATCCCTTGCCTGTTGAAGTAACTGCTGAGATGGACGTTTGGGAATTGAATGGAAGGGTGAAGGGTGGAGTCATCAGCGTATGATTGGATAGGGTTAGATGTACAGCTTAGAAGGTCATTGATGAATAAAAGGAAGAGAGTTGGTGATAGGACAGAGCCCTGAGGAACACCACTGTTACTAGATCTAGGAGAAGAACGATAGCCGTCTACAACAGCTGCTACAGAACGACCAGAAAGGAAGCTAGAGATGAAGGCACAGATAGAAGGATAGAAACCGTAAGAGGGCAGTTTGGAAATTAAAGATTTATGCCAGACTCGATCGAAAGCCTTTGAGATGTCAAGTGCAATGGCAAAGCTTTCGCCAAAGTCCCGAAACGAGGATGACCAGGAGTCTGAAAGGTAGATGAGAAGATCGCCTGTGGAGCGTCTCTGACGGAACCCATACTGACGATCAGAAAGAAAGTTGTGATAGGAAAGATGCTTTAAAATTTTTCTATTAAGAATAGACTCAAAAACTTTTGAGATACAGGATGTTAAAGCAATTGGACGATAGTTAGAGGGTTGGGAATGGTTACCCTTCTTTGGGACCGGCTGAATGAGAGCAAACTTCCAGCAAGAAGGAAAGGTACAAGATGACAGACAAAGGCGAAAGAGTTTGCCTAGGCAGGGTGTAAGCACAGAAGCACAGTTCTTGAGAACAACAGGAGGGACTCCATCAGGCCCATATGCCTTATTAGTACTGAGGCCAGCAATGGCAGAAAATACATCAGCTGAAGAAATTTTAATGTTAGCCATGAGGAAATCAGACAGGGGGGGAAGTGATGGAGGAACAGCACCGGAATCGTCTAAGGTGGAATTGGAGGAGAAAGTCTGAGTGAAGAGATCTGCTTTATCAGAGGAAGAAATAGCTACAGAGCCATCAACGTAGAAAAGAGGAGGGAAGGATGATGAGGTAAAGTTGTTAGAAAGGTTCTTGGCAAGGTGCCAGAAGGAGCGGGAAGAGTTCGAGTTAGAGAGTTGAGAGCATTTTGTATGGATGAAATTATTTTTAGCAGAGCGAAGAACAGACTTAGCACGATTCCGGGCAGAAATGTATAAAAGATATGATTCAGGGGTGGGTTGGCTCCGGTACCTTTTATAGGCCCTCTCCTTGTTGCGGACAGCATTAGAACAAGCGTGATTAAACCAAGGCTTTCGTGCATTAGTCAAAGGATATGAGAACGGAATGTATGCTTCCATGCCCAAGAGAATAACCTCCGTAATGCGCAAGCCACACCCAGGTGGCTCCCGGCCTTGGAAGCAATAATCATTCCAGGGAAAATCAAAGAAGTACTGTCTGAGGGCCTCCCAATTCGCACCTCCAAAGTGCCAGAGACAACGTTTGTTTTGGAGGGTCCGCAGGCCGTACCGGAGCGATAGGACAGATAAAGGTGATAAGGTTGTGATCGGAGGAGCCCAACGGAGAGAAAAGATTAACAGTGTAAACAGAAGGATTAGTTGTAAGGAAGAGATCAAGTATGTTGGAGCTCTCTCCAAGGTGGTCAGGGATACGGGTAGGGTGCTGTACAAGCTGCTCTAGGTCATGAAGGATAGAAAAGGTGTAGGCTTGTTCACCAGGTGGATCAGTGAAAGGAGAGGAGTGCCGAAGGTGGTGGTGAACATTGAAATCTCCAAAAATGGAGATTTCAGAGAAAGGAGAAATGGATAGAATGTGTTCCATCGTAGAAGTAAGATAGTCAAAGAATTTTTGATTGTCAGTAGAATTAGGAGATAAGTAAACAGCACAGATATATTTAGTCAGAGAATGACAGGAAAGCCGAAGCCAGAGTGTAGAAAATTCAGAAGAATCGAGTTCAGGAACACGAGAGAAAGATTAGTTGTTGCGTATATATACACAACAGCCACCTTTGGCTTTGAAATGAGTATAGAGAAAGTAGGAGGATACAGAAACGGGTCTGCTGTCAGTTGCCTCAGACAGCTGAGTCTCAGTTAGGAAAAGAAGGTGAGGTTTAGAGAAGGAGAGGTGGTGCTCAACAGAGA
The DNA here is from genome assembly GCF_032717465.1 of Coenobita brevimanus. Classification (NCBI taxonomy): domain Eukaryota; kingdom Metazoa; phylum Arthropoda; class Malacostraca; order Decapoda; family Coenobitidae; genus Coenobita; species Coenobita brevimanus. Next base: position 16,442,402 of record NC_137067.1, on the reverse strand, counting down.
GAGTTAGAGGAAAGGCCACGAATGTTGCAGAAATGAAGAAGAAGAGAGTCAGACAGTGGTTCCAGGCACCTTGAGTCGTCACCGGAAGAGGGGCTGAAGGTGGGGGCATTTATGCCCCCCCCCCCGGGGACTCCGAGGCTATGTTATTTGACGCCATTTTTTTGAAAATTTTGAAAAGAAAGTGTGGTGTGTACTGTGCATGTAGTTTGGTGTTGATAGTTGGAGAAACTTGTATTGGAGAGCATGCTGGTCTACTCTCTGTGTTACTGAGACACTGAAAAAGTTCAACAAAGGGGGATGGTCGAGACCTAGTCCCGAGGGCTGATGAAACGGGAGCTCCAACTCTCCCTGTCATCAGCTTTCCATCCACCTTGGGAGTACTGCCCTGCTCGACTGGTGCTACAGTCTACTCCTCATAAATAAATTGCAGAGGAAGAGATGTTACGAAATCTGCCACGGTAACAGGATCACGACCCTACCTGACACGCCTGTGCCACACCCAAGTGACACTGATCTGGTCTGCCTGTCACTTATGAAACACCACTGTATCGGAACATCCCTTTATTCTCGCCACTTCTCCCTCCTGACTGACACGCCACTCGACTAGGGGTGATGTGGGGCCTCGTCAGTTCAGCTTTGTTGATCATAGGAGAGATACCTGACGAATGAAGGTGACATGTTTAGAGACGGAATGGAACTCGAAGAATGGATTGTTCATAGCCTTGGGAGGGCTCGGGCAACTCTTTAGTAACTATTTATATTGCCTCTCACTCTTTAACACAGTTGATCACTCTAATTATACTAGAGGCAATGGGCATAAAATAATTGGCAAACGATTCCTGTTACATGAAGCTAAGCATTTCTTCTCTAATGGAGCTGTAAATATAAGGAACAAATTTCCCTCCAATATGATAAACTGTGATACAGTACTAACCTTTAAAGGTCGCTAAGATAAGCATCCGACTTCTAACCCCCAGTTAATACGTTTACTTCTGAATAAAACATTTCTGTATGTATAAACTATTTTTTCAGAGCCGGATGATGTAACCCGCAGAACAACATTGATAAGTATTGTTGACTTCATTTTCAGGTAGAAAGATTAGATTAAAATTTCATTTCCCTCTTTCCTGTGAAAATATCCATGACAGCCTTTGAATGCTGCATGGTGGTCTTTCTAACTATATTCTGCCGGCTTCGGCTGGAGGGTTTGGTGGGTGGAGGGGAGCCTTCCTGATTTTCTATCCTTGTCTTTAAATGTTAAAACAATTTTGTTAGTTACAACCTTCCCTATACCAAACAACCACGAACAAATCAACAGGTCTGTTGCTGTTTGATTTTCTTTGTACTGCTTTGTACTCCTTTGCGCTGTTGCAAGCTTTATATACAATATCTTCAAAGAAAGGTTGGACGGAACAAGGTTGGACGATGGGATGGTGTTGGTCAGGAGGGGGATATTGTATTTTCTCTTGCGTCTATGAGGCTTTTTAACAATGACAATGTAATTCAAACGTTGTGTCCTGACTTTTCATAATGGAAATACTTTTATCTGGATTTTCCTTTACGTATTTATTTATTTTATTTATTATTTTTTTAAAGAACAAGGTTGTATAATCTCTTATCCTTTCCTTTTTCTTTCTTGCCTAAAAGAAATACTCGGAAACAGAGTGATGGTGTTAGGTGATGGAATTAATCAACAGCTGCTGACACTGATATGTATCCAGACTCTGGCCAGCGGCATCCTGGACACACACACTCGTTACCTCAGATTTATGTATAAAATCCTGCCTCTAACGCCCAGGGAATTTTGACAAGTACAGGACATTCATTTTCTTCGTGTAAGCACAGCAAGGGGAAAAATGTATGATATATTTTTGAGGTGATATCGACTATAGAACCATTACTGTGATTTATGAAGATATGAGTGATTTATGATCATGAGTTACATTTTACTGGCAGCCAGTGAATGAGCTGATGATTCAGTGAAGCTTTAAGTAATTTTCAGTCATTCATGTACATTGCCTGCAATATTTCTGAGATAAAATCATTTCCTCTCCTGGGTTCTCCACGGTTCAAGACAATACGAAGAGAACAAAAAGGGTTATCGAAGGGGAGGTTTGATTTGAGAGGAGAATGAGAGAGAGAGAGAGAGAGAGAGAGAGAGAGAGAGAGAGAGAGAGAGAGAGAGAGAGAGAGAGCAAGCGTGAGAGTGAGTATGAAAGAATAAATGAAAATGCAATAAAATTAAAGTGTAAATGAGTGAGACTGATAGAGTGAATGAGCGATACAGTGAGAATGGTATGAGTGAATGGGTGAGAGTGAGAAAGAAGTAACACTGTGAGGGAATGTGAGCGTTACTGAGTGAGAGTATGGATGTAAGAGAGTTAGTGTGTGAAAAATTGTTTGAATGAGTGAGGGAAAGCACGAAAGTGACGTAATATGATCGTGAATAAGATGGAGCACTTATTTCTTATCTAGAAAGAATCAACCCAACACTGCGAAGCTGAAAAAAGAAAAAAGAAAAAAGTTCATTTAAAGGTGGAGGGGCACATTGCGTTTTAACGACTGGAAGTTGAAGTAAGTTGGAGAAACAGACTGGATGAGAGTTCGAGTCGACCAATTATTTCCATAAACGACAGAGTACCATTTGTGCCAGGTAGAGTAGGAAGAGTATGGTTGTGGGCAGGACAGGGAAGCAGGGGGGAGGGTACACAGAGCAGGGAGACGCCCATCACCCTGCCTGAGTTCAACATTACTCGTACACCTGGTCATATCAGGGTACGGCCATAGAGGGTATACCTGAGAGTCACTGCGGGGGTTCTCACGCAACACTGATATACCATTGCCCCTCTCTGCCTTACTCCTTGCTTTATCCCCTGCTGACTCCTTGCTTTATCTCCTGCTGACTCCTTGCTTTATCCCCTGCTGACTCCTTGCTTTATCCCCTGCTGACTCCTTGCTTTATCCCCTGCTGACTCTTTGCTTTATCTCCTGCTGACTCCTTGCTTTATCCCCTGCTGACTCCTTGCTTTATCCCCTGCTGACTCTGACTCCTTGCTTTATCCCCTGCTGACTCCTTGCTTTATCCCCTGCTGACTCCTTGCTTTATCCCCTGCTTACTGGATTGCCTCACCATTCTTATCCCATTGCTCACCAACCTCACACCCTGCCTAACCAACCATCACTCCCTGCATAAAATAAGTAACCCCTTGCCTCACATTCCTACAGGACATCCCCTGCCATCAGCCTCCACCTAACACACCATCACCCCCTGCTTCAGCCTCCGTCATTCCCTCCCTCACTGACCATTGTCCCATGACTAATGCACTATCTACCAGTGCCTCACCCTCTGCCTCACCCTCCTTTACCCCTAGTCTCATCCTCCTTTACACCCTGTCTCCTCCTCCACCCCTGTCTTACCCAGCATAACCACCTACCTAACCCCCTGTCACCCCCTGCCTCATCCACCATCACCCCCTACCTTACACACTCACTCACTCACTCATTCACAATCTTCCCAAGCCTATCATACCATCGCCCCCATCCTAACATATCACCTCCTGCCTTACCCTCCTTTATGCCTGCCTCATCCACCATCACCACCTGACTAACACATTCACCCATGCCACATCAACTACCATCCCCTATCTACCACACCATCACCCCGTGCCTAACACATACACACCCTGCAGCATCAACCATCATCTCCTGCTTAACACACCATCATCGCCTGCCTCATCCACCGTCATCCCCTGCCTGACACTCAATCGCTTCCTGCCTCACCCTCTTGTACTCCTGCCTCACCTACATCATCCCTGTCTCACCCGACCTCGCGCCTGGCCTAACCTTCCCCCCTCCTTAACTGCCTCATCCTTTCCTTTACCACCTACATCGTTATCTATAGTGTAGCTTCTCGAAACTTTCCCTTCATTTTTTCTTCACTTTTTTTTTTTTTTGTGAATTTATCACCTCATATTAGGATTGTATTCGTCTTTACAGCATGTTACTGTTCTCAAACATTATTAAATTCAGTCCTTCTGCATTATCCTAATTTACCCTTATCACCGCCCAAAGCATGTGCCTCGTTATCTGATATATATAATAGTTATTACATAGTTCTTCTCGTCTCCTAATCCTACTCCACTTCACTAACATTTCTCTAATTGCTTGCATCCACTCCATCAATACTGTGCTAAGTACTCAATACATTTTTTTCGCTCACCTTTTCCCTTACACACAAAGTACGATTGCACCTTCCTTCCACTTATCAGGCGGTCTCCTCTGCATCAGATCAGATCTACAGTGCACAACCCCAACGTCAATTACTACTGTACCTCCCTGCTGCAAAAATTTTCCACTTGCGTCATCATCACCTGGTGACTTTCCTGCCCTGACTGTTTTCACTGCCATTCGTTTTCACTGTTGAACTCACCACCCCCTCTCATTCTTGCTTCAACTGGTCTAGCCAGCCTGATATCACGGCAACTCTTTCACTAACAACATTAACTGCCAGGAACGAATTTCGAATTCTTCAGTACTGCACCTCCCTTAGCTAACACTTTACCATCTGTTCCTTCTCCTCTTTTGTTGTTTTGATTTTCACCGCAAATTTTCTTTGTCTTTCTCATACATAGCAGAGATAAGCATTCACTGACCAATTATGGACGGACGTGCAAGGCAGTGGTGACCCTTCCCGCTGCTGACAGGAATGAGTCCTCTCGGTAGTCACAGCTTTATCATCCTCTTGGCTATGCTGACTACTCTCATGTAATTGGAGCGTTACCTGATTTCGTCCCCACCCACTAATTACACCACCACTCATGTTCACAAGCAGTACACTCAATTTCAAACACAAATGAGTCCGTGAAGTTTTACTTAGAACAAGGGCAGAAGCTTTGGGTGTTCCGGGAATGTAATTTTATACCAGTGCGATGGATGGTCGGCTGGGAGGGGAGTATTATCACGATCAAAAGTTCAACGACACTTCCCTGACGGCTGTGGCGATGAACAGTATTACATGGAATATTCGTTGTGTCATAGCAATATGACGCCACAGCAAAATAGGATAAGAAGGAATAATACTCTCTAATGGACTGTGAGGAATGATCAACATGGAAGGAAGACACACTGATGCCATGGGTTTGTTGGCTCGTGTTTTGTACTGTAGGGTTACGAGAGGCTGGCTACTCGGTGGTTCGGTCTGTTTGGTACTGGCATCATATCTGAACGACGTTATGCAGTGAGTTCAAGCTCCATGACTGGCAAATGACTTTGCGGGAAGATGCTTACAAGTTAAAGCCTGTCCACAACAACCATATATCAAATCCTACACCGTAACAGTCTCCTACCGCTGTCTTCTGTTTTAAGATCTATTCCTTGTACCGTTCCTACTCTCTTTCTCCATAACACTGCATTCCACCGTCTTCTGTTTTAAGATCTATTCCTTGTATCTTTCCTACTCTCTTTCGCCATAACACTGCCTTCCACAATCTTCAGTTTCAGTATGTCTGCCTTGTATCCGTCCTATTCTCCTCCTAAACTACACCATGACAGTGTTTCTTATCAATATCTTCTAATCCACCGTGTGTGCCCTGAATCTGTCCTGCGCTCTTTAACCACATCATTGTCTTCAAATTATAGTCTCTGTTTCTCAGTCTGTGCCTTGTATATATCCTTCCCTCCTCCAACATACCTCTGTGAACTATCATTATCTTCTCTTTCACTGTCTGTGCCACACATCATTTACACCTTCTTCACATCACTTTAAGAGAGGATGTGGGAGCACTGTAGGGTTTAGAGATACGGTATCAAGGTGGTGTATGGCAGAGAAGGTCAGTTACATTGTGGTTTAATTGGGGGTCAGTTTGGTGGAAGGGTGGATGGGTGGTAGGGTATGAGGGCGAGATGCTGAGCCGGTAATTGTAAGACAAAATGGTATGGGTTTATGATGGGGTAGAAAACTGGTGAGGCAGGATATTGTGTGTATACATGACAGGGTTACTGCAATGGCAGGGTAGGTTTGACTTGTGTTGGATTGCTGGCAGCATAACTATGTGGGGCGTGGAAGGGTTCTGACAGAGACCTAAGCAACTCATGGATGTTATTACCAGTTCATTGACAAGGCAGGAGTTATAAGATACGTCCCTCAACGGGTCGCTGAGGACGTGATGGTAAAGAAAAGATACTGATGGAATTGCAAGACAGAACAAGTTGTATAAAGTTGGTGATATGCAAAGTTGAAAAAAGTTGGTGGCGACTTAAGTTGTATAAAGTTAAGTGACTGGATGGTAGTGTTGGTGATGGCAAAGGCAAGTTTTACTTATGAATTCCTGGCAGGAAAATTTATATTAAGTTAGAGGCAGTATGAATAAGTTGTAGAAAGAAGTTAATGACAGCATAAGTAAGTTTTGAATGGTTTACAATAGCATAGAATAGCTGTATATAGAGAGTTAAGATTTTGTGTGTGTTGACAGGCTTATAATTATTATCAGGAACTGGTTGTGACAGACACGCTGATCTTAAATATATTCATATTTTATGGCGGGAAGAATAAACTTTTAGCTCAGCATATCGTTGAATGAAAGAGTATTACTTAAGACGGCTATATATGACAGCAGTATATTATGGATGACAAGCTAATACCATGGATTAGAGGCCATTGATGTAGATGCTAAAGTCAGGTTGATGATGATGAGTGAGACGGATTGTGGAAGGCAGGAGGGCAGGCTGAGGTAGGCATAAGGCAAGGCAGTAAGATAGGCAAGGATTTACATGGAGCAGGGGCAGTAGTGAAGGCAGGTTGAGTATAAGCGGCAAGACAAACAAGGGCAATGGCAGTTGGAGCGGCAGGAGGAAGGGGAGGCTGGGATAGATACTAAGAGGGGTTAGGGAAGGCCAAGAGAAGAATTAAGGGACAGTAAGGTGAGGCAGTGGAGGCACAAAGCAGGGTAGAGGATCAGAGTGGTTGAATTATGAGGGTTGGAAAAAGAGGCAGGCAGTGGCTGGGGAAGGGGCTGTAGCGAGCACGTGAATAGGGTAAAGGACTGGTAGTGATACGGTGAGGGCCGGGGCGAGTGTGTGGGACAGGCACCAGGCAGGGGTAAGACATCCAGTGAGTAGGGAAGTAGACAAGGACAGGGGACACTGGTGGTTCGAAGACAAGTGGAGAGGAAAACCACGGAGGGGTGAGCAAGATCAATGTCAGGGACAGAGGAGGGAGGAGGCCTGGGTAGGTGGCTTTGGTGGTGGAATGGTGAGATCAAAGAGGAGGGAGAGTAGGAACAGGTGTAGGAGCACGTGAGTGAGAGTGGCAAAGGCAAGGACGGGAGAATGAGAACGGCAATGTCAAGGGCAAGAAAATGAGAGAGGCAATGTCTAGGGGAAGAAACTGAGAAGCAAGGTCAAAGGAAAGAAAGGTAGAACGACAAAGGCAAGAGCAAGAGAGTGAGAGAAGCAAGGTCAAGAGCAAGAGAGTGAGAAGAGCAATAGCAAGGACAATGAAGGGAGTAAACTGTGAGGGGCAGTGATGATAAAGCACTACAGGTGGGTATTTTTGCCATGTGGGTGTATTACGTAGATGCTGCAGCGTCGGGGCCTCCACAACATAGCACTATGGGTGGCCATTTGGGTGTATTATGTAGATGCAACAACACTATGGGTGGGTGTTTTTGCCATGTGGGTGTGCAGTGTAGATGCATCAGCGTCGGGGCCTCCACCGCATAGCGTCACAACCAGTTCGGTTATGCTCTGCTGGTCCGGGTGAATGTACTCATTGCCACCAGCATTATGGCAGGCACACTGAATATCAGGTAGGGAAGATTGTGTTCCTTCCTTACCCAACTGCCCACAGAACTATACAGTACTGATGGCCATCTAATAAGTGTCGCGCATATCTTAACGTCCAGCACATATACAATATACCTCAACCGAAAGTTGATGTACACAATTTTTGCCACATTTGGCTTGTAACATAAAACTTTTTTATTGCATCAACTGAACCAATCATGGCGTGTTATACGATTTTGATACTCCCATGGAATATGTCCTCCAACGGTACAGGAATCTTCCCCCAAAGAGGCAAATATAGGCAAAAAAAAAAAAAAAAAAAAAAAAAAAAAAAAAAAAAAAGATCACTGGGCTGGAGGAGAAATCCTCTTTCTAAAATTTTCTCGGGTGTTAAGTCAGTCATGGCGTGTCGTTCCTTTTTGCTAGTCATGAAACTTGCCTTCCAGTATTATCAGTCATTTCCTTAAAAAAAACAAAAACAAAAAAAAACAAATGTAGCTTTGAAAACAGCCAAACATGCAACCTTGTTTGCTCGGCCACGTCCCAGACCCTTTGTGTGGACGACTATTTTTTTCATAATTATATCCCTAATTAGTGGTAGGTGGTGGCGACCATCATCCACTCACTTGATGTAGTGCTGCCTACTTCTTCCTTAGCCTTTATCATTCTTTTTCTGTGCCTGCCCTCCTCTCTTCCTATTTCTCCCATCTTTTCTGTCACTACTTATTGCTTTTCTTTCCGTTACAGGTGGCTTTATATTGAGTGACAAGCCAAATGGTTTCCTGTAAGCCAAGAAACCATTTACAACGCTGGGTGGTAACCATATAACCAAACCATACGTCATACGTGCTCCCTACGTGTCAAGTGGGTTGGTGGAGGGTTAGTGCCCCTCCCTGTAAAACAAATAACTCAGAGTCAAATGGCCACCCCGTACAGGATTATGGCGTCTGGCAATAGATAGATAGATAGATATCCCTAATAATTTTCTGCAGGCGAAACATGAGACTAACACAAACTTATGAACTCGCAAGATTCTTAAATAGCGTTTTTAAAAATATCTTATACTGGGGACACATACATTATCATATAAACCCCAGCAAATACTTCGACCTCTCCATCATTCCTGCAGACTAAATAGTGTGGAACCAGGGTTCCTAGGGCCTGAATGGTGTATGAATAATTGTACGGCCCCTTTCATATGGCATGGCGCTGACAGTTCTCTTATTATCATGACCTCTCTTTCCATATTTCTAGATCCTACTTGGGCCAGCCTTCAACTGGAAACTAGGGTGACGATGACGATGACGATGATAGGAATAAGGACGACGACGACAGCGACGATGATGATGACGATGATGATAAATCATGAGACTCCAGCCGAATTATATTCTCGTGATATTATACAACAGGTGGTGTTAAACTAATGTATAAAGCAAGCAATGAGTAAATACGTTAAGTCCTAGTTTTCCCATGGTGGAAAATGTGATATTGATAATGGTGGTGCCTATAATCTGCCTCAGGCCGGGGTAGTCATCTTTATTTTATCCCTGTCATTTCCAGTCAACGTCATTCAACTTGGTACAGACTTTTTAACTGGTGGGCTGGGCACAGAATACCTTCACGCAAATTTTTCAGCTATTTTTGAAGCTTTTGTCCAACCGGGGTAGAGCTTGCACACTAGAGAGTTTGATAAGGACTCCATTTACTCCTTTTCTTTTCGTTATTTTCAGACAATTTTACTCAACTCGTTTAGACTTTGTGAACTGAAGGGTTAGAGGCTGACATCAACCAGTTCACGGATACAGCTCTCCTAAGCGAATGAAATCGTCTGGCAATAGCAAGAAAATAATGAATCCGTCCAGGGGCTGCAATGGTTAATGTTAATGGTAAATGGTTAATGTGTTGGATGTAGGAAAAGCTGTGGTGGGTGTGGCGTGGGATTCCCAGTGCCTTTGTTCTCCGTGTTGCCAAACTTCTCACTCCAGTTATTTTGCATAACCATCTTGGGTCATCCCTCCCTTGATAATTACCTTTAATCGTTACCACTCGCGAGGATTCCTGGAGGCAAAGAAAACTGTCTGGAGTTAAGCATTGTAAAGTAATCTTGCATTGGGCAGAGGAAAATACATATGGGTCCCCAGAGGCTTAAGGGTGGAATAGAGACATGTCTAAAACAAACTGCCCTCAGGGGCCTCTCCTGAGTTGGACAAAATCATCTGGCGTCCTCGTGCTGCAAGGGTTAATTCATCGCTGAACATCAGTATTAATATTTTTCGATCAGTTCTGTTCGTGGCAAATGTTAGAGTTGGCTCATGTGTTGTGGTCTACCAGTCTATGTTTTTTGTTTTCTTCCTCACTTAGTCAGCTCGACTTTTCCCTTGTTTTCTTTCACTGTTTTGCTGTTCCTTCTTTTTTTACTTCTACGCTCCCTCATCCTATCTTCATCCCCTTCCTGCCATTCGTTCCTTTCGCTACTACCGGATAAGGCACACTTACACATGAAGCTTCACATTATATTTTATTCTTTGCTAGCTAAAGCTACTCTTCTCATAAGAATTCTAACTGGAGGGGTTAGATATATAACTTCCATTAACTCCTGCACTATTGGAGTGCTCTCCTAAGCTGACATAATCGTTTGGTGGCGGCAGCAAGAATTTAAAAAAAATGCCTGCGCGTAATGTAGTTATAACGATAAAGCCTTTTACAAAAGGTGCAATGGGAATTTTAAAAAAATCACTGGTCTGAGGTGGATATGGCAGACTTACAGTAAACATGTAAACTTACATTCATTAAAGCCGTTGCATCTTTAATGAGGCTATATTTCTCGATAACTGAATGCAAACTGAGAAGATACAGCAACTCGGCCATGCTTTAAACAAATACTGGATGCTGCTCCTCTGCTCGGAGTTAGAGCTCTTTCACGAAGCAATTGTGCGAGTTGTAAATCAACCGAACTAAATGCCTACTCAACACACCACCAACAAGTTTACAGTAACAACCAAAGCAGTCATTCTAGTTTACAGTAAGAAAGTAAAGCAGTCATTCTTGCCCATTCAGACTGGTAATGAAGTCAGGTTTACAACTTTATGTACATAACCGAAACACTGTATATTTTTTCTTTTTATCCCAGGAAACCTGTTGATTTTATGTTGATAGGTAAATACACAAACGAGCTGAACGTAAGAGCCGCACACCAGCCTAATGAACTGAAGGTACAAGATATAATCAAGTCATTTTCAGTGCACAACCAGGATATGTTGGTGAGCCAGTTTCACAAAAGAAATACAATCACTTCTCTGTTACGACGAAGATTTAATTTCTAAGGAAGGAGAAAAAAAGGAGACTGTATGATCTTCCCACGCCACCTGCTGTTTCTGCAAACATAAATCGTGTTTACAATACGGAATTTTGTTTGTGAATATCTGTCAAGACACGAGCCAACCGGAAGGAACCTCCAATGGCAGCAGCACACCGCCTTGCCAGTGTCGGTGGTATTGCTTGACTACTTTGTTCCATCACCATGATGTAGCACGGAGTACTGGTTGTAATGTAGTATTTTTAGAGTCATGAAAGGATCCAAGGCAATGCTTAGATTTTAGAGGCGCGGAACTAATTTGCTGAGAATGTCAGATAATGTGCAGGGAGGAGTATTATTCAAAGATACTCGATTACTTTACCCAGTACCATGATGTGGCACAGAACTTTAGTTTTAATACAGTAAAAAGATTTCCGAGTTTAACCCTTCAGTGCGATAACGTCGTCTTGTTTCTTTGCTGCCTCTAAGTGATTTTATTCAACTTAGAACCCTCTAGCAAGGATCTGTTAATGAAGGACGTAGCCAAACCTAAAAACGAAGTCTCTCCTAAACTGAAATTCAATCGTCTGGAGGTAGACGAAAATCAAATACAAATGATGTCAGAGTATTGAAAAGGGTAATATTGGTAATTAGCTCATATCTTATAGAAACTTCGTAGCTTCTTGTAGTGTGTTTTGTAGATCAGTTATACATATATTAGACTCGTGGACAAGCTGTTGTTATACGTGAGTAGTTTTGTAAGTAGATAACCTTCGTTCCCTTTGTCATGCAATGACAGGAGAGGTAAAGATTAGTATGGGCCTATTTTTATTTGTCTTGGAAATATTCTCTCACACGAGTGAAGTATAGAGTTCCGCTAGCTACCTCCCTATCTCGCTCTCTCTCTCTCTGCCAACATTTCGCTACGATCGCCAGCCCTCTTCTGATCTCTGATTCCTACATTCTCGTTTAGCAGGGGTCGTGTCACGTGGGCTCTACTGTTGTTGAAATGTTCTAGAAGCCTGTGTGTGTGTATGTGTGTGTATGGTCAAGAGGCGCTGTTTGTGGGCTATTGTGCTGGTGAGACATTCTGGAGAGGTGTTAACGTCACTTCCTTTGGCCCCTAGGTTTGACATTGACCTAACTTCTAGACTATATTATATATGTTGCTGGTTATTATGTATTAAGATATTTTACAGTCCTGACACATATTTTAGGCTCCCGAGGCACAAGTCTGTTGAGAATACCAGGCAAATGTTACAGACCAGTGATGACTGAATAAGTCATGCAATATACAACACAGTGTTAAGTAGGAACAAAGAGTCTCAGGGTGTGACTGGGGTATGTGTGTTCACCTGATAAAAAAGCCGTAGAATTACCAACAATGGACAAGTACTAATTAATATAAAGGTAACAAGAAAAAGATAGTGCAGCACCCTCACCTTACAAATGATCTAAGGACCGAATATTTGACTTTACCCATAGACCGACTGCTCTCAAAATAGAATTACTTCATTCTTGCTTGACCCTTAACACTTCCACAGTTAATTATACAACTCTGTCTTATTTCTTCTTTTTTTTTACACGAGTAGTAGGATTCTCTCACCTTTCCTCTTAAATTGTCCTGCTCCTCAGTCTCTCATCCTCAACTGTTCGTTTTTTCTCTTCTGTCATAATTATGATCTGTCTCTAATTCTATATTTCTGAGTCACTGTTCCTGTTTATCTTTGTCTTGTCACTCTCCTTTTAAGTTACCCCGCTCATCCTTCTTTCCCCACTGTATGTTTAATGTCCCACCTTCCTCTCGCCACTCCCACCCCCACCCCGTCCCCCCAGGCCGGCCGTCGGCCCACTGTGGGTGTTGTCTGGGGTGGTTAAGGTAGCAGATACCGCGCCTGGGGTAACATCCCCCACGGCAGGTATTAGTAATCATGCTGGCCATGCAACTCTGTCTGTCTCCCTGCCTGCATGATCTTTCTGCCTCACCTTCCTGGCTCACCGCACACTATCACTGGCTCAATTTGCACCTTTCTTGTCTCAGACTGCTTGCCCGCCTAATCTTCCTGTCTCATTACACAGTTTTGTTGCCTTACCTTCATGCCTCATATATCATACCATGCCTGCCTCCCCTTCCTGCCTCACCTTCCAACCTTTTCATTATGTCTCCTTACCTACCTCACCTTCCTGCCTCACTTCACCCCATTACCGCACAGCCACAAACAACCCATCATCTTCCCATTCCTGTGTGTTTACTGTATCTTTACCGTTACGTGTGTATATCACCTGCTTACCTCATTCTCACTACCTAAGCATCATAATACGGTCTTACTCTTCTCAACACGGCTACATACTCTTAATAGTCTCGCCCGGAGCTCTAAGTAAAAATATCCTACACTGCAACCATTGTTTATTAGAAGTGCTGGTCGGACCATCTCTAGTCTTTTATGTAAATGACCTGAATTTATTCTACCACAAATTTGGGTTCTTCAAAAATTGCTGACTCTCATTTTATGGTATCAAACAAAAAACTGAAGAATATAATTCAAAAAAGGTGACCACCTTCCTACAAAATGTGTTGCTGTGCACTCTTGAGCTTAAAATAAAATGGCAATGACAGCATATACATAATTTTCATCACATATTCAGCATCCCCGCTGGCAGAAGTCGAGGGGTGACGGTAAGAGATCCGGCTGCCTGGCTAAACAACACTACGTAGAAACTCAGAATAAACTTGCAAATGTGAGCATGTGTGAGGTGAGATGGTGAGCAAGAGCAGCAAGGAAGGAGACACCTTGTTGTAGCCAGTGCTGAAGATTTACATGAATATTAGAAGCAACTTGAGTACCATGTGCACTGCAGCCTTCAGCCCCAATTGTAACTTACAGCGGGTCACGCAGGACGATTTCATTCAGTAAGGAATGATCTCTCTTGCTGAAAGCGTTAAGTGAAGTTGTTTATAACCCCTGCACCATGGCAGTCACTACCACAATGAATAAAATTGTCCCACGGTACCAGGAGTAAAGAGAATAGCATCATCATACTAACAGGCTTATCTACATTCGCATCTTTGCCACAATTGCCAGACATGTCAGTGGTAATAAGACTGGAGATTTAATTTTGAAGTAAACAGAAAGACGAATTTTACCCGAGATATACTGCAAAATAAAGTGCATCTAATCACTGCCAGTGTCTCTGTAGCCTTGGACAGTAGTGCTGTGAAGAAAGGCACTGTCTTATTGAATAACCGAGACAAAGATGAATATGAAGAAAGGCACTGTCTTATTCAATAACCGAGACAAATATGAATATGAAGAGGGGCACTGTCTTATTCAATAACCGAGACAATGATGAATATGAAGAGGGGCACTGTCTTATTCAATAACCGAGACAAAGATGAATATGAAGAGGGGCACTGTCTTATTCAATAACCGAGACAAAGATGAATATCTTTAAATTGTCAATAAAAATATGCTCCCTGTTTTGTGGGAAAAAATGAAGGACGGTCCAACCAATGATGCAAAAGCACCGATTCTCATTGTTGCTCGGTTAACATGGCGTTCATTTTGCATGATAAACATAATAATGCTTTATTATGTTCATTCTGTCCCTCCTGAAGTCAAGGTCCTTCGACTAATTATACATTCCAATAATGCTGTTGTAAGAATAAAGGTCATATAAGGGATGTTCATGTCAAGAATAAAACTTCGTTAAGGAAAGCGCTACAATATTTAAGAACCAATAAAATGTCTACGAATATGAAAGACGTAGGCAGGTGTGACTTAGTATGTGTATGTGTGTGTAAATCATCAGCACCACTATTATGGCCTGGGAAAGACACTCCATCAGCCCCCAACACCCACACTATGCCTCCCACACCCACACCCACATACACCCATCCCCCCACTTAAATCTCCTCCCCATATACACACGTAGTCCAGAGCTGCCAACCACGTACACTCACAGACAAGTTTGCATAAAACAATTTTCACCACTTCTTTCTACTTTCCTCTGGTTGAATAATCCCGAGCTGAGAAAGACTTGGTCTGTTTCTGTGCTCATAGATGATTCTCTTTGATATGATACATGTGAAGAAGATGCAGTGAACAGCGGCCGAACTTTTGTCCACATCTGAACTAGTGTGAAAATAAATACTGATGCACTTTGTGTGTGTGTGTGTGTGTGTGTGTGTGTGTGTGTGTGTGTGTGTGTGTGTGTGTGTGTGTGTGTGTGTGTGTGTGTGTGTGTGTGTGTGTGTGTGTGTGTGTGTGTGTGTACCGTGGTATAAATATTATAAATTGTTTGGCAAAGCTGTATGACATGGTGCTATCAACTCGGTTAATTATGTGGTTTGTTCCGCATCGGGAGCAGGCAGGGAGTCAGGAGGGCCGGGGCTGCATTGAACATGTTGTGGCACTTAGACTGTTAATTTATCTGGCCCACAGGAGAAAGCATAAGTTATTTGTTTGTTTTGTCGATTTTTCAATGGCATACGACCGGGTCCCTCGCGCCAAATTGTTTCGCATGTTACGTGAGTTGGGGTGCGGGTCGCGAATGTTAGCGGCGCTAGTGGCGATATACGGGGTTACTTTGAGCATTATTGGGACAGCCATTGTAACATCCAGGATCGGCGTCAGACAGGGGTCCCCAACATCTTGTTTATTGTTTATCATTTTTGTAAATGGCATAATTAAGTTAATAAAGTCCAATTGTGGGCCAGATGGTTTTTTACAGTGGCTTCATCTCCTTGTCCTTATGGACGATACTGTTCTTCTCTCGACAACGCGATGCGGGACGGAACATAAACTTACATTTCTGAATCAGTTCTGTGTAAATAATGGCATGGTTGTGAATAATATTAAGACCAAGTTCTTTGCAATCCATGCGTCAGTGGGCAATCGTGGGCCATTCTGCGTTGGTGATATGGTCGTGCAGTGGTGTGACAGGTATGTGTATCTGGGCAGCCTGTTCACAAGCGACGGCACCCTATCATCCGCCATTACCCCCCACGCACAAGCAAAAATGTGCCACATTCTGAAATTTGTGTCATTTTTGGAAAAGAATATAGACATACCATTTTATGTTAAAAAGAAAATGTTTGAAGCAGTCTTAATGTCAACCATCCTCTATGGCTGTGAGTCCTGGTTCAATGGGAACTTGAGGCCAATGGAAAAATTGTATAACTGGGGTATTAACCCCTTAACCGCGGGGCGTCACTTTCGTGACGCTTGGGAGCAAGGGATCATACCGCGGGGCGTCGCTTTTGTGATTCTGTGTTATTTTGAATTCACCCGGGCTTTCAAGTGGGGGCTTGTATCATCTATCAGTACTGACAATGTCCAACACTAGTCAGCACTCCTAATCTCATCTGTACTCCCATCCATTGTTGACAATTTAGCCATTTCTCCCCGTTCTTGACTCCCCTCCCTACCCCCACTCCATTACCCTATCCTCTCGCCTGCCCGGCCATGCTACGCTAAGTAAATCTTCCCTGGAATTTTTCACTGATTTCATCCATTGAAATAAGCCCTATGTCGTATTCTTATACCAAATAATATATACAAGAAAGAAATCAGGTAAGTGAGAGTGCCATACACCTGGAATTGGCTAATTATCACCCGACAACACCTCACGTGCACTCGTTCGCTAATTTTCGCTGTTTTTTTCCCCTTGAAATATGCCGTATAATCTATTTTCGTAATAAATATACATGTAAGGAGAGAAGGGAGAAGCCTAAATGATATTTACATTCACCTGGAACTACCTAATTTATAATGTATTGTCTAGATTTCCTGCCAATCATATCGGTGCTACACAAAGCTGTTTCAAGATTTAACATTGGTAGCTCTGATTATATATCTCCTAAGTAGGCCTCCAATCTATTTTCGTAATAAATATACATGTAAGAAGGGAAGGGAGAAGCCTAAATGATATTTACATTCACCTGGAACTACCAAATTTATAATGTATTGTCTAGATTTCCTGCCAATCATATCAGTGCTAGGCTTAGCTGTTTCAAGAGCTACGTTGGTAGTGCTGAATAACCCTCAAGTAGGCCTCTCAACCCGGGCCGGCCCTCCTAGCAGTTCTCTCTCAGATTCCGAAGAGGAGGTACGGCTCATCCTCTTGCTGACTTGAGGGCCTTTTTTTCACCCCCATGCAAGGGCCCTGTGACCTTTACCCCTTACTAAACCTCGTGTGGAAAGAGGTAAAGGGCTGACAATTGATAAAAGAGTGACTACGATCATTCTATTGAGTAAAACAGTGCAAGTGGAATTGTAAAAATAATGTGTAAATAATGTGTAAACAGCAAGTGAAAGTAATGAATGTAAATATACGTGAACAATGGAAAATAGTTTTATAAGTTATTTCAAGTGACAGTGCACAACACAGTGTAAATAAAATAGAAATGTAAATAACGTAAATAAAATAGAGAACGTAAATAGAAATGTAAATGAGTAGTATTATAAGAATACGAGTATATACCCTAGGAGTAATGAAAGTGAAAGTTTCACTCTAGCATGTCTGAATGCTATGAGTTATGAGAGTGAAGATGAAAGTGACATTCACTCTCAGTGCCAGTATACAGGACGAGAAAGTGAATGCTACGTATTTTACTGAAAGAAATTGAATCCCTACAGTGACAATAAACTAATACTACTGAAGGAAACTTATGGATAAAGCCTGTAGATATATATAAGTGTTATATAGTAATAGAAATATAAAGTGTGAGGGGTTTTATGAATAATAAATGACAGACTACCATGAGCGAACTAGTGCCAGTGCGACGATCAGACGCGCTCGTAATTTCCATTGCTTTCACAGTGTTTTTTTTTTTTAGTATGGATCCCAAACTACTTGAAAATTGTAGAATAGTGTTTATAGTGTTTGTATCTGGCTGTGGTAATCATATTACGGGTTGTCGGGAAGTGTAAAGTGGAGACTTCGTTACCCTACTTCAGAGGTCTCCACAAGTCCTACGGTAACCGACGAAGGCTCAACGATCATTCCAGGAGAAAGCTGAAGGTATGTGCCATATGCATATGTAATTTTATTATTCTAGTACTAATAACTGATTTTTGGCAAATATTTTTTGAGAGTCTGTCGGAGCCCAAATAACCCCGCGGCACACGCAAGTCATTGGTAAACAAGCCCGCGGTGTAGGGGTTAAAAAGGTGCTAGGAGCTCGTATGACGACGTGCACGGACGTTTGTTACGTGGAACTCGGGTGCCCGCCACTGAAATCTTTAGTACTAGCAAGGCGGAAGAAGCTTTTCCAGCGACTGTGGGGGGAGAGGCGCGATATGCCCGATGACCCGTGGGTGCACGCCGTCAGGCTGACCATGGCGGCTAACTCACCAACAAGTAAACACATTAAGAGTTTAATTAATAATTCTGTTGATGATGTTAAAGTCGGCATTGAATGTTTAAAGCAATCAATTTCTAACTATACATCTTATAGAAGGCTAATTTATAATGTGTTGAACCCTACCTTAACAGTTCACGAGATCAATAAATGTCGTGGTAAAACTAGTGAGGTACACAGAATGTCATTTAGTCGGCTGCGGGTAATCATTCACAATCTGGCGATTGAGACGGGCCATTGGATCGGCGTGGACGGGGACGTCTCCCGGTAGCAGAGCGGCTCTGTCCATGTGGTGCTGTGCAAACAGAGTTGCATGTACTGGAGGTGTGTCCACTGACTCAGCACATACGTACAAGATATAACTTTACTTCCTGGAGTCAAATCATTGGTGATGGTGCTCAGTTTCCTATTGAGGAGATAGTGTATAAGGTCCTTTCCTGTGTTGGCTAGTGTGTACTATAATGTTTATCATAACCTATGTCATTTAGAGTGTATTTAATTCATTTTGTATGCTCTTATTCTAACCATGATATATCATTGGAATTTTTTTTTTTTTTTTTTGTAAAAAAACGTGATTGGTCAAATTACAGTTACGTTACTAATCAGAAGTGTAATAATTTCCACCCCTGGGGGTAGGGTTTTTTTTCAAGACTACTCCCCCAGTATCCCTGCTTGTCGTAAAAGGCGACTAAAAGGGTTGGCGGAGGGTTAGTGCCCCTCCCCGGAAAACAACTAACTAAAAAAATAAACAATAAGCCTCGGACAAGGACTGACCAAACGATGACGACCCAGGACCGGACAAAGGACTTGGTAATGGCTACGTGGAATGTAAGAGGAGCGAGTGATGAGGTGAAAGAGAGAGAGATTGTCCAGGTGCTTGAGGGTGCAAAAGTGGATGTATGTGGAGTAACAAACCAAATGGTGAGGGGAAAGTGTGAGAGAATGGGAGTATGGATGGGGTATATGTGCAGGAGTAGGTGAGAATGAGAGGGCAAAGGAAGGAGTATGTATAGTTGTGAGTAAAAGATGGAAGAGGAGCATAAGACAGTATGGATCAGTTGGGTCAAGGATTGTGTGGTTAAAGTTGAAAGTTGGAATACAAATGTGGGCGATCGTGTGTGTGTATGCGCCAACGCAAGATCGTGCTAGCAGAGTGAGAGAAGAGTTCTGGACAAATGTGGAAGTGTGCATGGAAAAGTCTGGAAGGAATGAGAGAGTGTTTTTGATCGGTGATATGAATGGTAAAGTAGGGAATGTGAAGGTGGATGGAATAGTTGGTGAGTGGGGTGTGCCTGCTGTGATAGATGAGAATGGCAGTGCGTTAGTGGACATTTGTGCTAGGAGGGGGTTGGTGATAGCCAATACCCTCTTCAGGCATAAAATGATCCACATGTATACATGGCGAGTGATGAGAAGGGTGGGTGGTGAACTGAATGAAAGGAAGGCAATGATTGATTATGTGTGTGTGGATGAAAGGATGCGAAGATGTGTAATGGATGCAAGAGCTTATAGAGGTTGGGGGAGTGGACTATCTGACCACTACTTGGTGGTGGCCAGAATTAGGATACAAGTAAGATGGAGGAATAGAAGAAGGGAAAGACGAGAGGAAGGAGTAGTTGCAAGGAGAGTGGAAAGGTTACAAGAGGATGAGAAAAAGGCAGAGTATAAGAGAGAAGTGGAGGAACAATTGGGCAAATATGAATTGGAGCAGATGGGGGACGTGGAAGGTGTGTGCAGGATATTTACAGAAGAAATATGTGCAGCGTGTGATGTGGTGTGTGGGAGGAAGAGAAGACGGAGGGGGGTGCAAGGAACAGCATGGTGGACTGAAGAGGTGAGACAGGCTGTGGCACAAAAGAAGAAAGCATACAATGAATGGATAAGAAATAGGGGCGTGGAAGAAGTTGGGAGGCGGAAGAGAGAGTTATATGTAGAAAGAAAGAGAGAGGTGAAAAGATTAGTAAGAGAGAGTAAGAAGAGAGTGGATGAGGAATTTGGAAGGAATTTGAGTGTAAAGTGGAGGGACTGTAAGATATTCTGGAAAGAGGTGAAGAGAGTAAGACAGGGTGGAAGTGAGGTTAACAGGGGAGTGAAAGATAAAAATGGTAGATTACTAGTGGAGAAGGGAGAAAAAGTGAGCAGATGGAGAGAACACTTTAAGGAATTGTTGAACATAGAGGATGGAAGTAATGCGAGTATAAGTGGCTGGGGAATGGCTGGGAGAAGGAGGGAGGTGAGAAGACAGGAAGAAATCAGCAGGATAGAAGTTGTGGAAGCAATCAAGAAAGTTAAATTGGGGAAAGCCCCAGGAATTGATGGAGTGTGTGGTGAAATGCTGAAGAATTGGGGAGAGATAGTAGTAGAATGGATGTGGAAGATGTGCAGATTGGCCTGGGAGGAACGAAGAGTCTCGGAGGATTGGAAGTCAGGTATAATTATTCCCTTGTACAAAGGAAAAGGGGAAAAAGAAGTGTGTGGTAATCATAGGGGTATTTGTCTTCTTAGTATAATAGGAAGAGTGTATGATAGGATACTTATTGACAAAGTTAGAGAAAGAACAGAGGAATTAGTTGGAGAAGAACAGGGAGGCTTTAGGAAGGGAAGAGGTTGTGTAGATCAGATATTCATTCTTAGATCTTTAGTGGATAAGTTTCTAGAGAAGGGAAAGAAGTTGTATGCGGCTTTCATGGATTTGGAGAAAGCATATGACAGGGTGGATAGACAAGGATTGTGGAAAGTATTAAGAATATATGGAGTAGATGGAAAGTTGTTGAATGCTGTGAAGAGTATGTATGGTGGTGCTAAGGCTGCAGTGCGTGTGGATGGTGAACTAAGTGAATTTTTCTCTTTGAAGGTTGGGTTGAAACAGGGATGTGTCATGTCTCCATGGTTGTTCAATCTGTTCATGGATGGGGTAATAAAATAGGTGCAAGGTAGGGTAGTGGATGTTGGAGTGGCCCTGGTGAGAGAGGATAGTGTTTGGAAACTCCCTGTACTGTTGTTTGCAGATGATACTGTGTTGTTGAGTGAAGACGAAGGGGAGCTGCAAGGCTTGGTGGATGAGTTTGGGAAAGTGTGCAAGAAACTGAATCTAAAGGTGAATGAAGGGAAGAGTAAAGTGATGGTCTTTGAGAGACGTGATGTCAGTGAATGTACAGCGAGGTTGGATGGTGAGGAATTGGAAAATGTGAGTACGTTTAAGTACTTGGGTAGTGTGATGAGTAAGGATGGAGGTTTGGAGGGTGAAGTGCTTGAAAGGGTACAGCAGGGAAGAAAGGTTGCTGGTTCTTTGAAAGCAGTGGTAAGAAACAGGAAAGTGAGCATGGAAGTGAAAAAGTTACTACATGACAGTATTGTGATACCAACTCTAACGTATGGAAGTGAAGCTTGGACATTGTTGGAGGGACACAAGTCAAGAGTGAGAGCAGTGGAAATGAGTTATTTAAGAGGAGCCTGTGGAGTCACATGGAGAGACAGGTTGACGAATGAGGGTATAAAGGAGCGTTGTGGTGTGGATGTAGATGTGATAGGAAGTGTTATGAGGAACACACTGAGGTGGTTTGGCCATGTGGAGAGGATGGATGGTGAAAGACTGACGAAGAGAGTGTATGTGAGTGAGGTGGAGGGGGGAAGAGGGAGGTGGAGGCCGAAAATGAGATGGAGGGATGGGGTGGAGAGGTATATGAAAGAGGGGGGTGTGAGTTGGGAGCAGGGCAGTGAAATGGCGGGGGACAGGACGACGTGGAGGCGATTTGTTTGTGGCCACGCCAAACGGGATTGAGGCGTCTGGCAATAGATAGATAGATAGATTAAGGCTATATAGATTTACTGATCAACCCTTTAATACTTCGCTTGTTTTGTGGACCATAATTGTCTGCTAATATCTGATGTGCTGTTTATCATGTTAAGGTTTATTGTTGTTTGAAATCTTGTATGTAACTGGATATTGTGGTCAATAAATACTTACTTACTTACTTACTGTGCGTGTGTGTGTGCGCGTGTGTGTGTGCGCGTGTCTGTGCGTATGCGTGTTTGTGTGTGTGTGTGTGTGTGTGTGTGTGTGTGTGTGTGTGTGTGCGCGTGCTTGGAGAAAAATGATGACAGTGGATGAAAGAAACTTCCATTAGCTTTGAGAAGAGATGTGGTGTGTGTGTGTGTGTGTGTGTGTGTGTGTGTGTGTGTGAGAGAGAGAGAGAGAGAGAGAGAGAGAGAGTAATGACTGTAAAACCAGTAACAGGTTCTTTGAAACCCTCCCGGCTTATCAATATATTACGTAAGACTTTCATAATTATTCGCCTAATAACTTGAGAGGTAATTCAATAAAGCAACAAAGCAAGTATCGAGATTCCTGCTTTCCACGACACAACCTACTGTAGGTGATATTGCTCCCTGGGTGTCCTTGCCTGGTAATTCTGAGCACCGAAAAGCTATGCTTTGTGCCAGACTTTTAAGCTTCGTTATAATTACGTCGTTGGTGTGTGTGTGTGTGTGTGTGTGTGTGTGTGTGTGTGTGTGTGTGTCAGTATAAGGTTTCTGGGGGTAGTAAAGGATTCGATACCTTATATGGCACGCTAGTGTCCCGGTGAGCTATAAACTGGTAATTCAGCTCGTGGGTCTGAGTCAGCTTCATATTAGTATTCTCTGTTTACCACCACATCCCTTCTCAAAGCTAATGGAAGTGTGTTTCATCCACTGTCACCATCTTTCTCCAGCACTGATTTTGGCTTAACTTCCTCCATGTTCTCATTCTACAGCCATGGATATGTCCTTTCCGTCTACAACAAATTATAAATCTATTCACTTTACAGTAATTCCTATTTTATTCTGATGGTGGTGTCAGGAGGCTGTGTGCGATGGTGGTGTCAGGAGGATGTGTGCGATGGTGGTGTCAGGAGGATGTGCGTGATGGTGGTGTCAGGGGAATGTGTGCGATGGTGGTGTCAGGAGGATGTGCGTGATGGTGGTGTCAGGGGAATGTGTGCGATGGTGGTGTCAGGAGGATGTGTGCGATGGTGGTGTCAGGAGGATGTGCGTGATGGTGGTGTCAGGGGAATGTGTGCGATGGTGGTGTCAGGAGGATGTGTGTGATGGTGGTGTCAGGAGGATGTGCGTGATGGTGGTGTCAGGAGGATGTGTGTGATGGTGGTGTCAGGGGAATGAGTGCGATGGTGGTGTCAGAAGGATGTGTGCGATGGTGGTGTCAGGAGGAAGTGTGCGATGGTGGTGTCAGGAGGAAGTGTGCGATGGTGGTGTCAGGAGGATGTGTACAACGGTGTGGGTGGAAAGGTGCATAACCTGGTAAAGGGACACGGCATGATGGTGGTGTTAAGGTGTGTGACTACTGATGGAAGCGTGCATGACTTAGAGAGTGGGAGTGTGTGTGACTGGTGAGGAAGGGTGCATAACAAGAGGCATGAGTGCGGTGAAAGAAGGGTGAGTGACAGGAAGTGTGCAGGTGTGGTGGTGGGAGAGTATGTGAGGGTACTGGAATGTGGAGGTGGTGAGAAAATGAGAAAGAAAATAGGGTTAGAAGGGTATGGACGGAGGTGAGAGGGATGGAGGGCGGTAGAGGGAAGTGCGAGGGAGGGATGGAGGGAGGTGAAAGGGACAGGAGGAGGGTGAGGAAGGAACAGAACAGAAGAGGGAGGGGAGGAGGAAGAGATGGCGAACAAGAGGGGAGGAGAAGGGGGAAAGGTAGAGCGAAATGTGGGAAGGAGAAGGAAATATGATGAAGGAAACATTAGGAAACTATCTTAGGAAAAGTGTACAGTAAAGACTAAATGAAAGAGTGAGTGAAGAGCCACAAAATAAAGGCAAGAACAGCAAAAACGAAAAACACAGAAAGATAGCAAAAAGACAATTAAAAATAGTGGAGGAGGATGTTTATTACCGTAGGAAATACGTAACAAAATGAATGATGATCATGCTGAGTTGAATGGAAGGTAAGCGAGAACTGAGGGAAAAAAAAAAAAAATACGATTATAGCAATGCCAACCGGAAGAAATGCAATTAATGGAAGAGCATTTACGAAAACAAACAAAGGTGGCATCAGAGGAAAAGATTTGTGAAAGTGCAGAAGAACATAAGGAAAAAGGCCGAAAAAAAAGGCATGATAGGAGAATGTTTAATAATGGAAGAAGACTTGGGAGGAATATGAACTTTATGACCCAATGACAAAAATTAAAGATTATAAATGACATGGACAATAAGACACGAAAAACATTAAGAAAACTTTGAAAAAGAAGGGATAAGGTATATTAATGTACAGTAAGAAGATACAAGAGCAGCGATGAAAAAGAAGGATTGGACACGAACGAGGCTCAGGGAGACTAATAAGGAAAATGATCAAAGCGTGTTAAGTAATGAGTACCAGGGTGAAGGGAAAACGGGAAGGAAAAGATGGAACTAAATATTTTGAAATGAGAGAGAGAGAGAGAGAGAGAGAGAGAGAGAGAGAGAGAGAGAGAGAGAGAGAGAGAGAGAGAGAGAGAGAGAGAGAGAGAAGAGGGGGAGGGGATACTTTCGATAAAAAAATTAAAGGTTAACTCATAAAAATATTCTGGGAGAGGATATAGGAGCGGCGGCAGGCGTGAGGATGTGGTAGTTATGAGGAAAAAATAACTAATGTTGTAGGAAGAGGAGGCGAGGGTGAGATGGAGGGGAAGCTGAAGATGAGAGATCAGAGCAAGGGTTGGAAAAGTAGTACTAACACATGGACGAAAATTATATATGAAAGAATAGAAAATAAGGATGGGGATGGAAAGCAAGTTTATGATGGAAGGATGGCAGATGACCGGAGAATGGAAATGGTTAGGAGAGATTGTGAACAAAAACATGAATAGATTAGAACTTGTGGTGA
>NC_137067.1:16314603-16412103 GCF_032717465.1 Coenobita brevimanus | reverse complement strand
ACCCCACACCACACAAGACGTTTACTTCCCCACACTACTCATTTACTCCTTTTCCTCTTTCCCCTCTCGCCTCTCCACCTACTTCACAGTGTCACTGTTTGTATATTTTTTATGAAAATAATACATCTTTGTCCCGACTCGAATCCTACTCTGCTCGTGGGGAAAAAAAAAAAATCACGTATTAAACTATTTTATACCTGTTGCTGTGAATCCTTAATTATTCTACATTTGGTACTGCAGACGATTTTATGATGCTTAGGGTTTGTTCCCTGTCATCCTGTGGTTACCCTTTAAACTTCAGTAGACAGTATATCCATATTATCTGGGTAAAGCCAAACTATTTTACTTGACTCCTGGAAAGCTGGCCAGGTTTGATATTACAGAAAACTACCTCGATTTAGTCCTTTAGCCCAGAGGGACGATTCTTTCATTTCTTTTCATTTTTTCTGCCTTTAAGTGATTTTACTCACCAATGGAAAATCCTCCGAGGTTAGAGGGTTACGAATCAATCTGATATACCGCCACTTTTACTTGTATTGACGTCTGTTCTTTATCATTTATTCAAACCTTTCATTCTGATTCGCTACACAGATTGTCCACACCCTTGATTTTCTCCCATCCCTCCTCCTCTTTGATGCGTCTTTGCTAATCTGTTTACTTTTGTTCAATGCTTCTCGTTTTTCCTCAACATTCACACCTTCCTCGCCACTCACTGCTACTTACCCAAAAAGCTTATTATCTCCCCTCAACCTTCTCCTCTTTTCCTGTATCTTCTTAAATTTATTCACTTTCCCTCAACTTGCTTCTTTTCATTCCGCACCACTCATTCAGACTCTCCCCGTCACTCACTGTTACCAACCCACCCTGCTTATTTCCTCCTCCCAGGCTATATCATTGTCATCTCGTCCTTCCTTGTCATCATCATTATTCTGTTCACTTTAATTCAATTTGCTTCTGCTTTTCCATACCACTCAGACTCTCCACACTATTCATTGCTACTTAAACACCGTTTATCTTGTCTCCTCCTTCATTGTATATCCTAATTTTCACCACACCTGCACCATTCATTCAGTTTTTACCACACTAAGTCACGCTGTGGATTAAGGCTATATTGGGCCACAGCATCCGTAACCCGAGGCCATAGTGGAGCTGGTTTGTCAAGCCACTGTCTCCTTCCTCCTTCCCCCACCTCTCTTCTTTACCCCTTTCCCCAGTCCTTATCTCTCCAAGTAATATCTTCTCCCTTTCCCTCTCCTCTCTTCTTTACCCTCTTCCCAATTCCCTGTCTCTCCACCTCCTATCTTCTCCCCTTCCCTCCGACCCCTTCTTCTCCCCTTTTCCCTTCCCACAGGCCCTTCATCTGGATCAGTATGTGCAGAAGTTTTTGAGCTTAAGTTGCGTATAATATTGCTTGTTTATACTTGCTATCACCCATACAGCCACCATGGTGGGAAAGAAGAATAAAAGAAGAATAAAATAATGTCAGTCTAGGGTAGGAAGAAAGGAAGGAGAGAAAATGGAAATCTAGAAAGTTGAGGAGGAATTACACACATCTTCTGAAACTGGTTATTTCAATGATGCAACTATTTAGGACTGACTTAGGTCACCTCAAAGAAGCACAGTTTAGTACATGAGCATAAAGCCTCCATTTTAACAACTACAGGAAGTGTAAAATGAGGCTCATCAAAATTATAAGTCGTTGCAAGGAAGGATAAAGGAAGGATGAAATAAATGAAGAATGAAGAAGAGAGAAGAAGAATGGAACAAGAAAAAAGGTTGATCATGGAATGGAGAAAGAAGAAGGAGCAAGGAAAGGAGCGGCAAATGAAAAGGTGGAGGACAGCAGAGAAAACGTTCAAGCTCCAAGGTGGGATGGAAGATTTTGAGAGGAAAAAATGAGGAAGAGATGGGGCACGGGGGTCAATGATTAGCGAGGAAGTGGAGAGGATCTGGGGAGGTCGGACGGGTTGGAAGGCGCGGAGACCAGGATTTTGGTTAAAAGTAGAGGAATGGAGGTGGTCTGGGGATGAGATAGGGAGAGGAGGGGGAATAACAGGGGAAGCTAATCTACTGTATGGTTGGGGTAGGAGAAATGGTTGGGAGTAGAAGGGGAGGGCATAGTGGAGAAGCAGAGATGGGAGGGGGCTGGAGATGGGATAGGAGAAGGAGTAGATGTGAAGGGGAGGAGGAAGTAAGATGGAAGGGGATTGGATAGCGAGTACGAGATGGGGTAGGAGATAAGGCGATGGAGGGTGGTGGTTGGGAAAAGGGTCCGAGGAAGGAAAGAAGGGAGAGAGTGGAGAGGAAGGGAAGAGTGATGGGAGTGAGAGCAGAAGGGTGGGGAAAAGAATCCTGGATTAAAGATGAAGGGAGGGGACCTATGAAGGGGTTACAGGGGGGGGGAGGGCTTTGTGGTAATGGGGTTGGGGGTAGGATGTTGGGGAGGGGATAAGGGGTACGGGTAGTGGTGAGGACTCTGCAGATAAGGAATGGTAGTGGGGCAGGGGTGGGGGAGATCACGCACAACAAGCCCTGACCTCGACTCCCAGTTTGGCTAAGGAATGCCATTGGACGGCTCTGCTGGGGGGAAGAGAGGAAGGAAAGAGAGGTGAGAGGGAGTGAGAAGTAAACAGGAGAGAGGGAGAGGTACGAGTGGGAAGGGGCTGTGAAAAGGACGGGGAGAGGGAGGGAGGAAGAAAGGTGGTGAGCTGGAAAGAAGGGAAAAATCAAAAGGGAAATACAGGAAGAAGGAGATGGAGGGAGGTGAGAGGGAGGCAGGAGAGTAGGGAAGTGTGAGGGAAAGGGAGGGAGGTGAGAGAGAGGAAGAGTGAGGGAAGGGGGTGAAAGAGGTGAAAGAGAGAGGACGGTGAGGAAGGGAGGGGGTAGGAAAAGAGGAAGGAGAGGGGTAGAAAAAGCGAGCAGAGGGGAGGAGCAGGGGGAAAGGTAGAGATATCGATAGGAGAAGGAAATAAAATAAAGGAAGCCTGAAGAAATTATAGCAAGAAAAAATGTACACTAAAGGCGTAATGAACGAGAGCCCCAAGAAAAGGGCAGAAACAGCAAGAAACACCTGGGAAGGCAGCAAAAAGACATTAAGAAAATAAGAGGAGAATGTTTATTATCCAAAAAATAAGATGAAGGAAAGACAAGCGATGACTGAAAAAGGTAAGATAACAGTAATGAAAATACGGACAACTGACATTCATGGAAGAGTATTTACGAAGAGAAATGAATGTGATAATGATTAGAGGAAAGAAAATTAGAATATACAGACGATGAGCAAGGGAGAAATGATAATAAATGAGAAACTATAAAAGTATGTTTAGTAATGGATGATCACTGAGATGGGTATGAAATTTATGACAAAATGAGGAAAAAAGAATGATTTAAACCTAAGAGTTAAAAGAAATAGAGGGAGAAGTACCAGTGCTGAGAAAGAGAAATTAGGGGAAAAAGGAAGAAGGTGTACGAGTATGATAAGAGCAGAGGTGAACGAGAAGCATTAGACACGAATGAGGGTAAGGAAGACTAATAAGGGAGAATGATGAAAGTGTGGTAGGTAAAGAATACCGGGGTGAAGGAGAGACGAGGAAGAAAAGATGGAGCTGAACGTTTTGAAATAATGGGGAGAGAGAGAGAGAGAGAGAGAGAGAGAGAGAGAGAGAGAGAGAGAGAGAGAGAGAGAGAGAGAGAGAGAGTGGGAACACTGCCGATTAAAACCTTAAAAGTCTAACTCATAAAACAATTCTGGGAAAGGAGATAGGAGCGGCGGCAGGCGTGAGGATGTGGTAGTTACGAGGAAATAATAACTAATGTTGTGGGAAGAGGAGGCGAGGGTGAGATGGAGGGGAAGCTGAAGATGAGGGACGATCAGAACAAGGGCTGGGAAAGTAGTACTAAAACGTCGATGAAAATTATATATGGGAGAATAGAATGAAGGATGGGGATGGAAAGCAAGTTAATGATGGAAGGATGAGAGATGACCGGAAAATGGAAATGAGTAAGACATGCGTGAATAAAAACATGAATAGACTAGAACTTATGAAGATGTGGAAAGAAAGGGAAAGCTCAATGAAGCGTGGATGGAAGGGGGAAAGGCTGGGAAAATTACACCAAAGCGTGGATGAAAATAGGGCAGAAGGGAGGCAAAAATGAGTGAAAGAGGAATGTGGTTTGTATTAAAGATGAAGATGCAAGAAGATGGAAGGTAAGCTGAAGATGAGATGGCTAGTGTAGGGGGTCAAATAGCAATATTGAAGTGTGAATGGTTATTGGATGAGAAAAAATGGGCATACTTAGGAAAAGGAATCGGAAAATAGTATCAAAAGTAATATGAAATACAGGGTTCGAAAGTGATGGAAAATTTAAATAATAATAAAGTTAGACGAAGATGAAAAAAGAAGGCAAGATGAAGATGGGATGGTTGAAGAAATAAGCCAGATGTAAGATATTGAGAGTTAAACTGAGGTAAGGAAGAAAATGAATATGAAGATGAGAAGGAGGAGGGTAAGAAGTAGATGGGATGAACTCTGAAAGTGATATCAGATAATTATACTGAACTTGGAATTAAAATGGAATGTGAATGAGTATGATTACGATAAAACAGAAAAAAAAAAGTGGAGATTAATAAAGGGGGAGAAAATGAAAGGAGAGTTGAAGAACTGAGGAGAGAATGGACTCGGAAAACAAAAACGATGACGACGACGATGACGATTTACAATGAAATGAGAGAAAACCAATTTTCAAAAATGGAGATGAAAGTTAGAGAGATGAATGAAAAGTGAAAGGCGAGGTGGGTGCGAGGGTAGGTGGTTGGGGGAAAGGGGAGTAGGACGGAGGGGGGGGGGAGGGAAGACTGAGGCGAGGTTGTGAGAAGATGGTGAGACGGACGGCAGGGGAGAGAATAAATAAAACAAAAGATACTACAAATGAAATGAATGTTGGAGATAAATAGGAACCGGAACGATGAAAGAGGAAGAAGGGAATGCTTGGGGGAAGAGAGGAGAGACGGTATCTTACTGTTTAAATGACAGAATAAGAATAACAGGTAGAGTCGGAGAGGAAAAAAGTATGCATAGACAAAGTAGAAGTAATACATCATCAAAGAGAACGGGAGGGATTAAAGATTATGGGAGATATTATCAAACACGTTATTTGTGATATGAGAGAAAATATTTGAGAGTAAAAGGTAGAGATGGAAAGACAAAAACTGATATCGCTGTTAATAATAAACGTGCAGGGTTGTGGCGGGAATTTAAGAAGAGGAGAAAAGACTGAAAGAATGAGGAGAAAAAGAAACACTGCTATAACGTTATTGTGGTCTATAAGGACTGTGATTTCTCTGTAGACATGCCCTAGATAATAGTAGAATGCGTGGTCATTCTTCATTTATGTAATAAGTGATTCAGTGACCTTCTCCGGACCTTTCCTGCGACATACAAGATGTATTGGAAGTAATCATAGGCAAAGTGTTCCAGCACACAGTCATCACTCTTGCAGCTGCTGTTGCGTTGGGTCTCCTGTCTGTGTCAAGCAACGAGCTTCCTCACTATCTTATATTTATTTACGTTCCTCCATATAAGAGATAACATGTGACCAAACACTTCGGTCAGTAGTTTTCTGCACATCATTGTTTTTGTCTGGAGAATGTACCTTTCACTTTAGACCTGTTTGATTCTTCTCCACACAGTGTTGAAACGGTTCCGAGCTGTATATAAAACAGTCAGGATTGAATCCGTTAAATGCTTGTATCAACACATTTCTGCCTTTCCTGTACGCTGAAGACTCAAAAACTAACATGGCCTCTTCAGGTTAATCATATTTTGTATGTGTGTCTTAATTTTTGCATCCCCACCATAAATCTCTGAAGTACAAAATAAAAATATCTTTGGTGACTGAGAGGCCACTAATGCACCACGGTTCCAATGTGAGAGGCAGGAGGAGGTTTTGTATTTGTGAAACACTGCTTGGGGCCGGGATCTTTTATACTGAGAGAGAGAGAGGGAGGGAGGGAAATCTTCCCTACCAATTGAGACAAACTGACTACGTGTGTGTTTACCTGCGCACACCACTGTTTATGGCATATTAGTGTTTGTCAGCCCGTTTTGGCCATGCCTGTGTGGGCCAGCCAATTATGTGGATATGAGAGAGAAGGGGGTGTCAGTGGATGTCACTGTTCATGCTTACTGGCTTATTATCTTTTTTTTTTTTTTTTTTTATGTGAGGAAGAAGGAACCAAAGGCAACGAGCCTGCAAAACTATTCCTTCCAAGAGAAAAACAAAATATAAGAGAGAGCCAAATTCAAGATCCGATCATTTCCAGATGCCTGGACACTACTGCGTTTGAAAAACTGGAGATCATAGGAAGTAGGAAATAGAGACAGAGGGAGACAGTTCCAGAGTTGACCTGTTGCATACATGAAGGACTGGGAGTAACGGTTAACTCTTGCATTAGAGACTTGGACAGAAAAGGGATGAGAGTTTGTTGCTAGACGGGTGCTACGCGCCCGTCGTAGGGGTGGAGGAATGCATGCAGACAGTTCAGAAGAGCAGTGACCATTGAAGTAGCGATAGAAAAGAGATAAAGATGCAACAGTGTGGCGAAGAGACAAAGGTTGAAAGGAGTCAGTAAGAGGAGGAGAGTTAATGAGACGAAAAGCCTTTGACTCCACCCTATTGAGAAGAGCTGAATGTGGGGAGCCTCCCCACACATGAGAGTTGTACTCTACACAGGGACGGATAAAACCCCTGTATAGAGTCAACAATTGTGCAGGGGTAAAGAAGGAACGGAATCGGCTTAGCACATCCAATCTCTTGGAAGGAGATTTCACAAGAGATGTAATATGATCTTTCCAAGACAAGTCCCGAGAAAATGAAACCCCAAGCATGTTCAAGGATGATGCAGGATTAAGCTGAATATTATCAAACATTAGTGGGTATACCTGTGGAAGATTTTGTCGGGTTGATAGGTGCAAGAACTGAGTCTTTGATGCATTAAAAACAACAAGATTATTTTTACCCCAGTTAGAGATATGAGCCAAGTCAGACATTAGGTGTGCCATAGCCTCATCCCTTGTTTGTTGAAGTAACTGCTGAGATGGACGTTGTGGGAATTGAATGGAAAGGTGAAGGGTGGAGTCATCAGCGTATGAGTGGATAGGGTTAGATGTATAGCTTAGAAGGTCATTGATGAATAAAAAGAAGAGAGCTGGTGATAGGACAGAGCCCTGAGGAACACCACTGTTAATAGATCTAGAAGAACGATGGCCGTCTACAACAGCGGCTATAGAATGACCAGAAAGGAAGCTAGAGATGAAGGCACAGATAGAAGGATAGAAACCGTAAGAGGGCAGTTTGGAAATTAAGGATTTATGCCAGACTCGATCGAAAGCCTTAGAGATGTCAAGTGCAATGGCAAAGCTTTCGTCAAAGTCCCGAAAGGAGGATGACCAGGAGTCTGAAAGGTAGGTGAGAAGATCGTCAGTGGAGCGTCCCTGATGGAACCCGTACTGACGATCAGAAAGAAGGGTGTGATAGGAAAGATGCTTTAAAATTTTTCTATTAAGAATTGACTTGAAAACTTTTGAGATACAGGATATTAAGGCAGTTGGACGATAATTAGAGGGTTGGAGGTGGTCACCCTTCTTTGGGACTGGGTGAATGAGAGCAAACTGCCAGCAAGAAGGAAAGGTACAAGTTGACAGACATAGGCGAAAGAGTTTACGTAGGCAGGGTGTAAGCACAGAAGCACAGTTCTTGAGGACAACAGTAAGGACACCATCAGGCCCATATGCCTTGTTAGTATTGAGGCCTGTGATGGCAGAAAATACATCAGCTGAAGAAAATTTAATGTCAGCCATGAGGAATAAGTCAGAGGGGGGAAGGGATGGAGGAACAGCACCGGAATCGTCTAAGGTGGAATTGGAGGAGAAAGTCTGAGCAGAGATCTGCTTTATCAGTAGAAGAAATAGCTACAGAACCATCAGAGTAGAAAAGAAGAGGGAAGGATGATGAGGTGAAGTTGTTAGAAAGGTTTCTGGCAAGGTGCCAGAAGATGCGGGAAGAATTCGAGTTAGAGAGTTGAGAGCAGTTAGTATGGATGAAATTATTTTTAGCAGCACGAAGAACAGACTTAGCATCATTCCGGGCAGAAACGTAAAAAAGATGTGATTCAGGGGTGGGTTGGCTCCGGTACCGTTTATAGGCCATCTCCTTGTTGCAGACAGCATTAGAACAAGCGTGATTAAATCAAGGCTTTCTTGCATTAGTCAGAGGATATGAGAAAGGAATGTATGCTTCCATGCCCGAGAGAATAACCTGCGTAATGCGCAAGGCACACTTAGATGGCTCCCGGCCATGGAAGCAATAATCATTCCAGGGAAAATCAAAGAAGTACTGCCTGAGGGTCTCTCAATCCGCAGCTCCAAAGTGCCACAGTCGACGTTTCTTTGGAGGGTCCACAGGCCGTACCAGAGAGATAGGACAGATTGAGATAATAAGGTTGTGATCGGAGGAGCCCAACGGAGAGAAAAGATTAACAGTGTAAGCAGAAGGATTATTTGTAAGGAAGAGGTGAAGTATGTTGCAGCTCTCTCCAAGGCGGTCAGGGATACGGGTAGGGTGCTGTACAAGCTGCTCTAGGTCATTAAGGATAGAAAAGATGTAGGCTTGTTCACCAGGTGTGGGTGTGGGTGTGGGTGTGGGTGTGGGTGTGGGGTGACCAGTCTTATGCATGTAATTTGTTTTTCTGTGTATCTCTCGTATTTTTCTATCGCTTTGTCTGTTACTGGTCATCTTCTGTCGTCTTATTTAATTACACGTCACTTCCTATCGTTATCTCACTGGTATTGGTTTTTATCATAGTTGGACTTGCTCTTCCCGACTCACTTCCTCTTCACTCATGTCTCACTTCCTTCCATAGGGCCTTGCATTTCCTTTTCATCGTATTCGCCTTTCATCCCTTCTATCCCCATCCACCATCCTGCCCACCCATATCCCTTCTTTGTCCACCTTCGTTCTCACTCCACCCCACAGCTACACCCACAACCTACCCTGTCTATCTACACCTTGACCCCAATCCTGTACCACTATCCCGACCAACACCCTCTACACCTCTAGCCTTTACACCCACACCCACTCCCACATCCCCACCCATATCCCAGCTCCCTCTACCTTCAAGAGCCTCATTCATAACCTTGGTTAATACTGAACTCGCTGCTCGACTGACGTGCCTTCAGGTTTGCACAATACACTTCACTGACTTTATTGTACTTGTGAGTTGAGATGGAGAGGATGAGGAGTTTAAGTAGATGCCAAATGAGAGGAGGAGTGACACACAGCATGGCGAAAAATGAAGGAAGGAACGGAGGGATGGAAGGGGAGGAAGGAATAATTTGAAGAGAGCAAGGAGTGGCGTAAGTGAATTAGAGGCATGAAATCATATCGAGGAAGGGATGAAATAACTAGTTGTTGCGAAGAAGAGGGAGAGGGCAGATATAAAAAACCGGTATAAAAGAACCTGTGATTAAATTATCTTCCGTTCATATTACAATTAAAAGTCAACAAGAAATCGGAGCTGTAAAGTTGAAACTAGAAAGATACAGGTAAAACAGTGTAACACAAAATTCATTTCAGCCTTTGCTGCCTTCGCTAACATATTACCTTCCACACCTCCTACCTCTTTTCTCTTCCTTCCTGAGCCTTTCTTTCTTTTCATCCTCTCCCCCTCCCCTCCTTCTTCCTCCCCCTCTCACCCCTTTCTCCCTTCCCACTCTACCCATCGTTTCTCCTTGTCTTTTTCCCTTCTTATCCCTTTCCTCAACCCTTTTTCCTCCTTTCCACCGTCCCTCGCTGACCCTATAATATTTCACATACTTGGGCCAACCTGCCTTTAGGAATTATCCACTCCTCTAACGTTCTGAGTTGTTTTCATCCCTCTCTTCCTTCCCTTTCCTTCATCCCCCTTTCCCCTTCCTCCATCCCCTTCTCCCTCTCTTCTTTCACCCTTCTTTCTTCTTCTTCTCATCTACGCCATGTCACCCCCAGTCAGCTGCTACAGGTACAGATGTGGTGGCAAACATACTACGACAACCGTGAACTAACGACGACAGGCACAACCACAGTCCTTTCCTGGTCTGATCCCATCCCTCACATTGTCCACCTTTTAGTCCCATTACCTCTTTCTCTCCTGCACTTCTCATGTTTCCTCCCCTTATCCCCTTTCCTCCCCCTCCCCCAACACCCCCTCCCCTTTCCTCCCCTCCCTCACTCCCGTGGCCACAGTTGAAAGCAGCCAGACAGTCCACAACAAACTCCTCAATGAAAGTAATTAAGGTGTGCACAGACAGAGACAAAAGTTCTCCTACTGCGTCTACTTCAACCTTGGAGCATGTCCGTCACCCTCCTACCTCACGCATTACATATACCATCACCCATGAGCAGGGAAACATAAGCCTCTCCCAGTTCAGGAATATTAGCCATCTGAGGAAAATGACAAGTGGAAGAGGTGGGAAATGAGGCAGACTTTTTGCTCTCGACACAAGTTAGCCCCATCCACTAGTTTCCTGTTTGTGTTGTCATTTGTCATAGTCATTAGCAAAGTCACTCTCCTGTTTTCCCTCTCTCGTTGACCCTAATTCCATCAAACACTGTCAGTATTCATTTTTTTCTCTCTCTCTCACTCTTCTGGAAACCTCTTCTCAAACAGTCAGTACTACAACCGCGCTCGTGATATGAAAACAGGTGTTATATTTTGATCGGTGTGGGGGAAGCATCTGAGAGAGAGAGAGAGAGAGAGAGAGAGAGAGAGAGAGAGTGTGTGTGTGTGTGTGTGTGTGTGTGTGTGTGTGTGTGTGTGTGTGCGTGCGTGCGTGCGTGCGTGCATGCGTGTGCGTGCTTGCGTTCGTGTAGCCAATGAACTGCATGGTATACTGTGCATTCCTACTTGTCATTGTCAGCCCTACCGGTATAGTTTCCTACATCCTCGGAGTCAGGTATTGAACTGTGGTCTGGTTTCCGAACTTGAAAAATACCTACCATATATACTGTCCTTTAACAGTATGGTAACCTTCCTGTAGATGTTTATCTGGAAGCCGTATTTCAGACTTTTACCTTTCGTGAGCATTCCTCTCACCAAATTTTATGCATTAATGTATAATTAACATAAAAGTAAATTTTAAAAACAATCGTCAGCAAAGGCACAATATCCACGAAGCTCTTGTACTTCCTGTCCCTTCCTCACCTAGTCTCGCCTCATAACACTTTCTCCATCCCTTGCCTGATTTTCCTTCACATCACCGTCTCTGCCTATCCCTGCCGTTCCTGGTCCTGCCTCACACTACTCCTCTGTCCCCGTCCTGACCTCGCCTGGTCCTGCTCCACACTGCCTCTCTTTGTCTATCCCTGTCGCCCTGGTCCTGCCTCACACAACCCCTCTCTGATCATCCACACGGCGCCTGGGCCAATCACACGCTACCTTCCTTTCCCTATCCTTACTTTTCTTGGTCTTTACTCACAGTACCTAGCTCTTTACCTCCCCTTCCCCTTACCTGATGCTGCCTGGATCAACATACTAACCTCTACGGTATATCCGTTTCTTTCCCCATAGAATACTCCTTTTAGTTTTACTTGGCAAAACTGGCCCTACCTCAAAATTTAATACTCTTTTGTGGCTGCATTAAATTCGATGAGCCTTTGCTGTGGGTGGAGATTAGTCTCCCTGGTTACTAGTCAAACTGACTTTATATTTTGACCACACTTACCTATCAACTCAGCTTCGAGGATTTAAGAAGCATCGTCAGGTTTGAAATTGCTTAGTCTTGGTTAACCCCTCCCCCCTGGTTACCTATACTTGCCCTATCTGTCTTGTTTAATCACCCTACCTGCTTAACTCTACCTCGTATACCCTTCTGTCGTGCTTAATCACCCTAACTGCCACTCTCCATCCTTGAACGCTCTGGTGAACCCTGGGCAGGTGAGTAATGTGACCACACTAGACTTATACTGCGGCCCTGACCAGACCAGCCCAATGATGCGTGACCTGACAAGTTGCTCACACGCTGCCCTCACTGCCCTCCCTCACTTTCATACAACAGACGTTAATGACGGTGCACTGAGTTGTTCCTGTATATGGCCGTATATCTTTTTCATGTAATTACTAGACAAAATGCAATGAGGTGGACAGTTATCGTCGGAGGTCATATTCTTCAAAGTAAGAGAGCGACGGTGGCTTAGTCGGTCTGGCTCACATTCAGAGTACGCTGTAGAGTGTAAATCCCACTGACAGCCAGAGTTTGTGTGATGGACTTAACCACAACAGTCATATAACTAAACCTACACCACTATTTTATGTTTCTCCATATTGTTCCATGTGCTTTCTATTTAGAGTGTTTTAATGACTTGTCGGTGGGTGTTGTGAGAGAATACAGGACAAATAAACAGTGCAAATTGTATCTCATTATGAGATGGAAAAAAGAAATTCAACTGAAAAGGAAAAGAGAAAGACAAAAAAATAGGGAGAAAGGGACTATGAATTACTAAAGAAAAAAATGAGAAAGAGCAGAAGAGAGAAAGACGGAGAAACAGGGAGTGAGAGAGGTGAAGGAAAGAAGGGACAGAGAGAAATGGAAACACGATTGATAATTGCTTGATGAATGACTCTGACCTATAACTGACCTGTTGGTAACATTGATAATTTGATTAATGACTGGCTGATTGATGATTGATTTATTGCTGATAGTTGATTTACTTTGATGATTGATTAATGAGTTGATAATTGGCTGATTGATTATCCATTTTTATTTAATGAGGATTGTTGTGATAATTAACGACTGATAATTGATGATTGGTTGATTATTAACAATCGATTGATGATTGAAGATTTTGATGGATGATTCATTGATGATTCATGTTGCGCTGATTGATGATTGATTGATAATTTGATTCATAATTGCTGGCTGATTGATGATTGATTGATAATTTGATTCATAATTGCTGGCTGATTGATGATGGGTTGATGATTCGTAATTGATAATTCACTGATGATAGGTTGCATGAGTATACCTGATTAACTGGTGAGTGATGGATGTTGTTGTTGTTGTTGATGATTTGGTCTTGTTTGGTGCAAGGAAGCCATGGCCAACAAAATACCAACTGAACAGAAGCAGTTACTCAAATATCAGTAGAGTTTCAAGAACTATCATTGGTAAGGAATTAAGTATTAGGATTAGTTGAGGTGGTATATGTATATCTAAGAGTAAACTGACACATTTCGTTGTGTATGCGTTCCTGTGTTATGTATTTCTGGCTGTGTATGTGTGCACAGTGTGTTTATGGATGATATTTGACATACGAATTTTATTGTGTATTTTGGTGTGCATTTGATTATGTAAACGTTATTTAGCATTTGTGTTTTGCTTATGTGCAGAAATTTGTGATAATGGAATTAAAGCTGCATATATTATAATCTTGACTGTGTGTGTGTGTGTGTGTGTGTGTGTGTGTGTGTGTGTGTGTGTGTGTGTGTGTGTGTGTTTATAGCCATTAATTAATATTATGTGTGGACGTCAACATGAACCTTTTTCATCCTTTTCACATGATACCTCCACCACACTGCTCACTCAAGACACAGCATGTTCCTCAGTTAACGTACGAGTGTATTGGACGTGAACTGGAATATTGGTGATCTTTTCCTACCCTTCCGTGAATTAAGACCACTGTTTACATGCCGATAAACAAGACGTGAATGTTATATGCATGAGATTGGGCTCAGGTGTGCGTGTGCTTCTCTGGCGCCTCTGCTTCCATGGATGACGTACTGCTGGCATGAAGGGCATAAGTATCGGTTGTTGTTGATTCACTAGATTATAAATGCCCATGATGGGAAAAGCAGAAGAGGAGATGGGACTTCTGCTACCTTTACTCGGTGCCCATACGTCGTGTACACCTCTGTCCCAACCAGACTGGAGGGAACTCGTAGGCAGAGCTGCACCAAACAG
Organism: Coenobita brevimanus; assembly: GCF_032717465.1. Lineage (NCBI taxonomy): Eukaryota > Metazoa > Arthropoda > Malacostraca > Decapoda > Coenobitidae > Coenobita > Coenobita brevimanus. The sequence continues at coordinate 16,398,109 of NC_137067.1, read as the reverse complement.
AGATTTGTCATTCACTCGTAATGTGGCCGTTGTTAAGGTGTGCTACAGTACATGAGAAGCAGTTCATGATGATATTGATACTCGTGTAGCCTACCAAAGCCTCGAACTGCCACCTTTACACTGGACAATGTGGCTTTTTTGTAGTCAACGAGAAGGTGAGCAGAAACAGTGGCACTCGGGTGTACCAAAACTTTCACCACCGTTTTCTTCCTCAGTCATCTTCATATCACGACTGAGCACAATGACTACTTTGTGTTTCTGTCAAACACTACCTTGTCAAGCGTCACGCACCGGCAAATGTGAGTGTCATGCACCGCGTATGTGAAAGTGAGTATGCACATGACCTCAGCCTGACACAGTATAAAGCTTCATTTCCCCCCACACAGGCACAGGCACGTCCAACACACTGTATCACAGTATGTGGAATTTTCTCCATTCCCTTTTTGGGTAGCTCACGAAACATTTAAGTTATCGTCGCCTGGATTCAAGCAACATCACCTCAGACAATCCCTGTGATCTCAGTACTTTAAGATTTTCGTGCATATTTTTCCATTCCGTCAAAACCTTAGTAACGATGTGCATCCTGAATATCGTGATGCCCCGCAGTGCACGTCCCACTCTGACATGTGCACTTCAGGAAGGCGAGGCAGTGACGTGCGCCTCACCAGTCCCTCTCCAGTTCCACGCTGTAATAACCCGAGGAGAACATATATATATCCACGTTGTGTTGAGGCGGAGACGCTGTGGTGGCAGGTAGCTAGTGAGAGGGGAGTTTCACTTTATCCCCCCAACCCTCTCATCCCTCCATATTTACCTTCTTGCTGTATCATTGTCTTAGACTTTTTACTATAACCTACCTTGTATCAAACAGCCTCGAAAGGACCAATGTCTGTTGCTGTTTACTTTCCTTGTATCATTTTTATTCCTTCACACTCTCCTTCTCATCCGCACACTCCTGCCCTTCCACACACTCCTCTTCCCCACACTCTGTTTCTCTTCCACACACTCTACTTCCCTTTCAGACCCTTTACTTCTCACCAAAACTCTTTCCTACCCCCCCCCACTCTCTCTCTCTCTCTCTCTCTCTCTCTCCCCTTCCTTCCCACACTCGCCTTCCTTCCCACACTCCCCTTCCTTCCCACACTCGCCTTCCTTCCCGCACTCCCCTTCCATCCCCCCACACTCTCCATCCCCCCACACTCTCCTTCCCTCCACACTCTCCATCCCCCCACATTCTCCATCCCCCCACACTCTCCATCCTCCCCACACTCTCCTTCCCTTCACGTTCTCCATCCCTCACACTCTCCATCCTCCCACACTCTCCATCCCCCTACACACTCCGTCCCCCACACTCTCCATCCTCCCCACACTCTCCATCCTCCCCACACTCTCCATCCGCCCCACACTCTCCATCCGCCCCACACTCTCCATCTCCCCACACTTTCCTTCCCCCCACACTGTCCATTTCCCACACTCTCCATTCCCCCATACCCTTAATCCCCCCACACTCTCCATCCCCCCCACACTCTCCATCCCCCCCACTCTCCATCCCCCCACACTCTCCATTCCCCCCATACTCTCCATCCCCCCACACTTTCCATTCCTTCCCACACTCTCCATCCCTCCACACTTTCCATTCCCCCACACTCTCCATTCCCCCACCCTCCATCCCTCCACACTCTCCCTTCCTCCTCACCCTCCTTCCCTCCACACTCTCCTTCCTGGTTCAGCCTCACCCAGCCGTGTACGTAAATTTAGGCACAGTGTTGTTTGGTGTCTGGTTAACAAGGCAGTGGTCACCTGGTGGTTGAAGGTGGGCAGGTAATTAGGCCAATTACCTCACCTGGGAAGAAGAAAGCATGACCACCTCACCTTTGATCCCCACCTACCCTACGTCCCTCATCCTACCTCACGTCTCTCATCCCACCCCACATCCCTCATCCTACCTCACGTCCTTCATCCTACCTCACGTCCCTCATCCTACCTCACGTCCCTCATCCTACCTCACGTCCCTCATCCTACCTCACGTCCCTCATCCTACCTCACGTCCTTCATCCTACCTCACGTCCCTCATCCTACCTCATGTCCCTCATCCTACCTCATGTCCCTCATCCTACCTCATGTCCCTCATCCTACCTCAAGTCTCTCATCCTACCTCACGTCCTTCATCCTACCTCATGTCCCTCATCCTACCTCACGTCCCTCATCCTACCTCAAGTCTCTCATCCTACCTCACGTCCTTCATCCTACCTCATGTCCCTCATCCTACCTCATGTCCTTCATCCTACCTCATGTCCCTCATCCTACCTCATGTCCTTCATCCTACCTCATAACAAAGGAAGTCGTCCCCATAGGATTCAACTTAACGTGAAATTCGCCCCCTAATTTACCACATTCCTTCATTTTTCACAAACACCACAGCAGTGAATGCCATCTTTTGTGCTCTCGCCTCTGACAACCCACTTTTAAGTCATTTTTGAAGCCATAAATTTTTCCACGTGGTAAATTAAGTGGACAGAATCAATATTATACCCTTTGAACTCTCTCTTGGCCTGCAAATACCATCTCCCTATCTTAATTGCTGAGTTTTAACGGCAGATTAGCGAAAATATGATACTAGTCACGAAGAAGTGCTATGGAATGAATGTTGGGACGTGGGTTAGTCTTTTTCTGCCACTGAGCTACGTAAAATAAGCTGCAAACGGTCGAAACTCTGGGCCAAGTTAAGGAAAAAAGGGCAGAGTCAGGCACTTAGTAGAAGGAAAGAGCCAGCGTTCTTTAAGCTTACCCTTCACTATCCACCGTTACTGCTGACTTTACTGCTCCGCCTGCTGACTCAGTGTGTGAGGGGGTTATTGTTGTCTTTATTAAGCTGTGACTGAGAGAGTGTATCGCTGTCGTGAGTGTGTATGTCTGTCTGTTTTGCCTAACGCCGCACCGACCAGTTATCTACTTTTTATTATATAGTGATCAGTGGATAAAATGGGTGGGAGAGGAAACATAGGAAAGGTCTTAACCCGTTCTTTCGAATAGTGTAATTTCTTTAATATTCTTGCTATCTCTAGACGGGTTTGGTTAACGTAGGGGACATAAGCGGGTGTGGTCATGGGTCCTTCATTGACCCCCTTCACTATTAGCTGTCCTTCCTAACGTACATAAAATCGGAGACAACAAGGCAAAGCAAAAGAAAAAGTAGTTGGATTCAACTGTTTAACCTCCTTCCTGTGTTTCTCCCCCCAGCTTTCAGAATTATATATATCCAAGCAATATACTTCAACGAAAACGCCATTGAGCAGAGATATAAGTGAGAACAAAATGGTGTAAGTTGATGAATAGATAAGAACCGGTTGTGTGTCATTGTCAGACTGAGCCACTTGATATCCAGGAGCGCTAATATGGAATAACGAGATACAAAAGCGACCTGGACAGACGCACCAGCTCCCTAGATAAGCGTAATAACTAACCAGATAAACAGACAGCCCAGAACGCATACAGACTCAGCCTGTGATAATGAGGCAAGCACCGCACATCAGTCATACTTTCTGCTCAACCATAGTAATCTTGCCACCTGTTTAGTCTACCTTCCACGCCCTGTTCAATCTTGCCACATGTTTAGTCTACCTTCCACGCCCTGTTCAATCTTGCCACCTGTTTAGTCTACCTTCCACGCCCTGTTCAATCTTGCCACCTGTTTAGTCTACCTTCCACGCCCTGTTCAATCTTGCCACCTGTTTAGTCTACCTTCCACGCCCTGTTCAATCTTGCCACCTGTTTAGTCTACCTTCCACGCCCTGTTCAATCTTGCCACCTGTTTAGTCTACCTTCCACGCTCTGTTCAATCTTGCCACCTGTTTAGTCTACCTACCACCCCTGTTCACCCAGCAGCACATCTGGGGACCTGGACGGAAATTCGACTGTTGGTGGTCGTAGACTTGAGGAAGATTTTAACAACAAAAATTGGGTGTCTTCCTTGATGACAATAACACATTCCCTAGGCATATTTTTGTCTTAATCTAGGGAATGATTGCGACTTTGCAGAACTGGATTGTCTGCCTTAATGAACCTGATGCAGTCAATGGATATAAAGCTAAGCCATCGTCTTCGTCGTCGTCTTCGTCTTGTGCTGAGTATGCCAGCTGCATGGTGGGTGGTGTGTGTGGGGCAGTGGTGGGGTGTGGTGGACGCTACCTACTGTGTACAGTGCAAGCTGTATGATGGGTGGTGGGTGTGGGGGCAGTGGTAGGGTGTGATGGACGCTACCTACTGTGTACAGTGTAAGCTGTATGATGGGTGGTGGGTGTGGGGGCAGTGGTAGGGTGTGATGGACGCTACCTACTGTGTACAGTGTAAGCTGTATGATGGGTGGTGGGTGTGGGGGCAGTGGTAGGGTGTGGTGGACGCTACCTACTGTGTACAGTGTAAGCTGTATGATGGGTGGTGGGTGTGGGGGCAGTGGTAGGGTGTGATGGACGCTACCTACTGTGTACAGTGTAAGCTGTATGATGGGTGGTGGGTGTGGGGGCAGTGGTAGGGTGTGGTGGACGCTACCTACTGTGTACAGTGCAAGCTGTATGATGGGTGGTGGGTGTGGGGGCAGTGGTGGGGTGTGGTGGACGCTACCTACTGTGTACAGTGCAAGCTGTATGATGGGTGGTGGGTGTGGGGGCAGTGGTAGGGTGTGTTGGACGCTACCTACTGTGTACAGTGTAAGCTGTATGATGGGTGGTGGGTGTGGGGGCAGTGGTGGGGTGTGGTGGACGCTACCTACTGTGTACAGTGTAAGCTGTATGATGGGTGGTGGGTGTGGGGGCAGTGGTAGGGTGTGGTGGACGCTACCTACTGTGTACAGTGTAAGCTGTATGATGGGTGGTGGGTGTGGGGGCAGTGGTAGGGTGTGGTGGACGCTACCTACTGTGTACAGTGCAAGCTGTATGATGGGTGGTGGGTGTGGGGGCAGTGGTGGGGTGTGGTGGACGCTACCTACTGTGTACAGTGCAAGCTGTATGATGGGTGGTGGGTGTGGGGGCAGTGGTAGGGTGTGATGGACGCTACCTACTGTGTACAGTGTAAGCTGTATGATGGGTGGTGGGTGTGGGGGCAGTGGTGGGGTGTGGTGGACGCTACCTACTGTGTACAGTGTAAGCTGTATGATGGGTGGTGGGTGTGGGGGCAGTGGTAGGGTGTGGTGGACGCTACCTACTGTGTACAGTGTAAGCTGTATGATGGGTGGTGGTGTGGGGCAGTGGTGGGGTGTGCTGGACGCTAACTACTGTGTACAGTGTAAGCTGTATGATGGGTGGCATTTCCTAAGCAAGCTGGAAGCCTCAGACTATGATACCGTAATCTGGTTGAAACCATTAGGGGCAGGGGGAAATGGGAGCACCTAAATATACACTAGTAGGTGGGGACGCCCACCATCCACTCACTCGATGTAATGCTGCCTTGAGTGTATGCCCTTTCCTTCCTCTTCTGTCTTTCTTTCCTTCATTCTTTCCTCTTCCTTCTTCCTATGGGCGACTCGACAAGCCAAATGGTTTCCTGTACACCAGGATACCATTTACTGCGCGGGGTGGTAACCATATAACCAGATAATGGCGTCTGGTGGTTTAGTGGGTAGTTAAGACGCTCCAATTGGATTGAGCCTGTGTAGGTATATATCCAAGGGGTGGTTAAGGTTTCTGCTCACATAATGCCACTCAGGGATGAGTGAGGCTGGTCATTCTCATCTTAAATGTCAGGACCAACTTGCCTAGCCCCGGGCTCCTACGCTCCTCATGGGGCAACATAGGATTAGATGATGGATGGATAGATGGACAACATATTCGAAACTGAGGCTTGCTGTGACGTAAAAATGTTGAGTTTAAAACAATTTTATGTAAGCCATCTAAAAACACTTCTTAATCTTTTCAAGTAGTCTAAAACCTGAATCTTCAAAATCTCTTTGTTATTAACAAGTGATGTGCCAGTCCATAATCAAACTCGATAATTTCATTTCAGAATGATTATCAAATACGTTATTCTCAAATTTATCTTTCATAAGTTATTTGCTGAATAAAGCTATTATATTTGAGGTCGCTCTGACATCCACTCCCCGACCTTTAGAGCATATGACTTTATCTCGTTCATTAACAAGATTCTGGTCCGGTACGTAACTTTATCAACTTGATGATTCTGTCTGTCTGTTTCTGTCTCTGTCTGTCTGTCTGTCTGTCTGTCTCTCTCGGTCTTTCTCTCTCTCTCTCTCACACACACACACACACACACACACACACACACACACACACACACACCCACACACACTTTATCATCTCATTACACCTTTGTCTTGCCCTACCACGTTCTCCCCCATTCAAGCTTACCCATATATACCCGTTCCACAACCCTGCCTGCATCCATTCTCCCCAGATTACCATACTAAGCACACACTGTCCTACCCTGTCATCAACAGATTACCTCACTTCATATCCAATATACCTGTTTCACCACCATATCTACACCACCCTCCATACTACCATACCATCTTAGTACTCTCTCTCCTGCCCTGCTCTTAAGACTTCATTTCTCCACTTATTTCGGAGCGAAGGTAAATGGTTGTTACGGGTAGGAGAGGCTGTTAAGGGAAACTGATGGTTACTAGTAGAGGGTGTAAGTTATCGAGGTAATAGAAGAATGAGTTTATGTGTTCCTTATTGATGGTTAGGTGGTACGCTGCATTTATTTATTTATTTATTTATTTACTTATTTTTTTGACAAGACACAAATGCTTATGCTTCTTGAAATTGGACGGGGTTCTCCATTAACTTATAAATATAATCCAGTGCAATGCGAAACTCTAAGTTAGCCAAATAATGTGAAATCAGAATTAGGAGGGTACGAAGCAGGAACACGTACAAGAGTGCAGTGAATTAGAAGTAGAAAATATATATATATAGTATTCTCTTCAGTAGGAACACGATTTTCTTATCATGATGGCCATTTCTCCCGACGATTATATTCAGGCTAAAAAAAAAAAAAAAAAAAAATCCAGGGAGCATTGTGTGTAAAAACTACAGTATTATGATTAACGTTCAGACGGAAAAGGAAGCATGTTATTTATTCTGCCTAACGTCAGAGGGTTTTACACAGCAGTTCACTAAGGTACACAGCAGCCAGAGGGTTAACCATGACTGTGAAGAACACGCAGCTCTTAAATATAACAGGATGGTAAGTAGCAGTGTCTGACTTGGAATGGTTGAGCTCAGGAATCGACAAACACTCACCCACAGAGAACAGCAACAAGGCCTCTTACATTCCCCAGTCAGATGGGATGCTCGTCACTCGGGCATATCGGAGTGGGCCTGACAGTAGCAGCGGGATAGAAGGGAGAGAGGAAACGGAAGAAGAGGAGACGTTAAGGGAGGAGTAGAAGGAGGACGAAAAGGGAGAGATGGAGAGTAATATTAGGAAAGTAGAGGGAAGACAACTAAGTAGGAAAGAGGATTACCTGCACTTGGTGGCAGAGGCGGAAAAATGAGAGGAGAGAGTAGGGTGTTCCAGAGAGAGTAGAGAGAACGAGGTGGGTAGACAGGAATCTAAGGAGGAAGAGGAGAGAGAGAAATACTGAATTCCATGTGCAAGAGGGAAGACACTTAGAGGGAAATGAGAACAGAGGAAACTTGTCAATTGTGAGGGAGCTGTGAGCGGAGGAGAAAAGAAGGGAAGAAGAAATTTCTAGGAAAGGACGGCACCTGTGTGCGTGTGATCCTCATCATCATTTATACACTTCACGGTAGCGCCGAATCAACATGACCGGTGATTCCCACGAGGAAGTAAGATGTTTTGAGAAGAGGAGAGCCTGCGATTCCGAGGAGATTAAGAAATAAAGGAGAAGGAAGAAATGATCTAGAAAGAGGGAATGGGCGATAGTAAGGTTATTCCGATCAGGAGTGAGGTGAGGAAAGAAGATAATTCTAAGAAAAAAAGAGAAGAAAAGAAAGTCCAGAGGCATTAGTGTAGAGAAGATATGAGGGCTTCTGTGCGTGAGAGGGTGGGCATAACTCATTCAATTTATGGTAACTACTAACAAAACCCAGAAGAGAGGAGAAGAGAGCAAGAGATTCGAACGAAAGGACAGGAGAAAAAGAGGGATTGATACCAGTGAGATCAGAGCACAGTAGCGGAGACATAAGGTGAGGAGAGGAGAGACAAGGAGAGGAGTGGATTATAATAAAAGGAGAGATCAGAGGAGAAAAACAAGAGGGAACGAGTGAGGAAGAAGTCTGGAGAATAAAAAGGGCGGCAGATGTGTGAGAGGGTGGACATTACTCATCCACTTTACAGTAACTCGTAATCAAACTTACCCGTGATCCCCACCAGTTTTATTGCTCGTAAATCAAGACGGTGGTTGCCCGTTGGTGAGCCCTGAGATCAGAGACTCCTTCCCCCCACCCAGGCAGCGATGGCTGGTGAGGTGTGGGATGGGAGGGAGATGTCTGAGGTGAGTGGTTGGGGTTAGTGGATAAGAGATGGAGATTTGTGATATAAGTAGAGAATTGAAGGCCAGTGGATAAGTGAGACTTAGTGATATGAGTCGAAAATTAAAGATCTGTGGTGATAAGACATGAAGACAGGAAACGGACAAACGAAAGTGGAGAAAATGTAAGGAGAAAGAGAGAGAGAGAGAGAGGGGGGGGGGGTTAATTCGTGACAAATGTGCGTGGTGACATGACAGGGCGTGGAATAGGGTGTCCGAATATAAGGCCATGCGGTGTGAAGGATCGGTGGGCAGTGAGGGGCGTGGTGACATGATAGGGCGTGAAGAAGGGTGTCTGGGGATAAGGCCATGCGGTGAGATCGATCGATCGGCCGGGAGGGTCGGTGTGACATGATAGGGCGTGGAGAAGGGTGTCTGGGGATAAGGCCATGCGGTGTGAAGGATCGGTGGGCAGTGAGGGGCGTGGTGACATGATAGGGCGTGGAGAAGGGTGTCTGTGGATAAGGCCATGCGGTGTGAAGGATCGGTGGGCAGTGAGGGGCGTGGTGACATGATAGGGCGTGGAGAAGGGTGTCTGGGGATAAGGCCATGCGGTGTGAAGGATCGGTGGGCAGTGAGGGGCGTGGTGACATGATAGGGCGTGGAGAAGTGTGTCTGGGGATAAGGCCATGCGGTGTGAAGGATCGGTGGGCAGTGAGGGGCGTGGAGTAACTGGTGAACGATAAGGCCGAGGTGAGAGTGAATATGAAGGGCAGCTTAAGTGATGATGAGCTTGAAGGAAGCTGTCACTTCGTGCATACAGCCTTGTTGATGGATGAAAGGTTTGTGGGTGTGGATTGGTGTGGTGATGATGGAGTTGTGATGTGATTCCATTTACAGGTAGGTACAAGCAGAGAAGGTTAACCTATAGACCTCGGAAACGTTTTGCGAAATAAATAAAATCGAAATCCATTCTCGAACCAGACTAACAAATGTCCTCGGGCCAAAGGGGTAAACCCACTCATTGCTGGTGCCGTATTCAAGCCACAGCCTGGCGGTTGAATTTGTGCTATTGCCACGCGATATTACTCAGTTTAGAATTTCACCTGGGTTGCAACAGTCTTCACTAACTTCAAGAATATTTTTAATGAAATTGGCAGACGATATATGTATTAGGATGTGTCATAGGGAACGTTTAGCAACAATGTACCAAAGTATGGCCGTTGTGTGAATGGTGTGAATGCGAGTGCCTGTAGTAAGATGGCATTTTGGTGAGAAGTGCTTATATAGACTGTCGGATATGGTGTGGATGAAATGAAGGCCATGGTGGTAAAGTGGCACCTTGTAGATAAACGTTTTGGTGTGAATATTGACTGGTGTGGTGATGAGCTGAATGGGTGGTAATGTGGCGTGGCAGGGGGTAGTGATGATGGTGGTGATGTGGCAAGGGTGGTGTTCGTGGTGGTGGTAGTGTGCCAGCGGTGGTGGTGGTTTCATAGGGGATGGTAGTGGTGTGGTAGGGTGGTGGTGGTGGTGGTGGTGGTTGTACAAGGTCGAGGGATGACTAAGCACACTGGAGTCAGGAGGCAAGTAGGTGGTGTCAGGGACTGAGCGTGAACAGGCATTGGGGCGCGGTGAATAATAAATTTGTCGGATTGGAAGTTATGGTGGAGAAGTGGGAGGCAATGGCGTGGAAATGTGTGTGTGTGGAGGGGGGTGTGTGGATGTGTGTGTGTGTGGGGGTGTAGGTGTGCTGGTGTGGAGTGTGGGTGAGGTGTAGGTGTGCGTGTGTGGGGTGTAGGTGTAGGTGTGGATACATGTGTTCGAATGTGCATGGTTGTGTGTGAATGTAAAAGCACACCAGGCCATGCAAGGCGAGGCAAAAGTTGGGGCTTACATGAGCGTCACATCAGCTTCCTGCATGATTGCACCGCCTATACAAGAACTGTAAGATCATCTGATTTGGCTACAAGTCGGCCTGTCCGAAGAGGTAAAAAGCCTGCAATCACTGAAGCGAATTTTATCAGCTCTGTAACTGATTATATCGTAGTCGTAGTCGAGCTGTAGTTAACCGTGAGTAGAATTCACTTTGCCGTCGATGACAGGAGATGATAAAGATGAGTTTGGGGTTGATTGTAGTTTATTCTCTTCAAAAGGAAAAGCTCAAGATTAACACTGAGTATATTACACAAGACCGTTTTATGCTTGCTAACTTCTCGCAGCCCTCCGTGCCTCTTTCTAGACCCTCCTTCTCGCTCTCTCTCCTACAGCCTCCTAACTCCTTCTGTCTTCGGTTTCCTTTTGTATATGAGAAGTTCTGTCACGTAGGGAACCTTAATCTGCCAGGGATAGATTGGAGAAATCAGACAGGAGATGCAGAGTCAGAGGAATTTCTAGAGGAAGTACAGGATAGTTTCCTTCATCAGTATATCAGGGAGCCCACCAGAGGTAATAATATACTAGATTTGGTTTTAGCTAATAAAGAAAATATCATTAGTGATATAGAGGTTGGTGGACGACTTGGTAATAGCGATCATGAAGAAATAAAGTTCAAATTTATTTGGGATGTCTGTTTCACTGAAAATACCTCCACCGTTCCTAATTTTCGTCTAGGAGATTTCGATGGCTTAAGAGCTTATTTTTGAACGGTATTCCACAGGGAGATTAGCTATTTGAGGGAATGCCAGGTCAGTGGGGAACCCCAGGTCATAGGTGAGGGCAGGAAACACGTGGGAATGTCCGTCAGGAGGTGGTAGATGCGAGTGTAGTCCAGGTGACGGGAATTAACTCAGCTCCAGTACCAAGCAGACGTTCGACCAGTGATAAGTATAACGAGTTAATAAATATAATACACGGAGGCCAAGATAGATATATCCCTTCAAAACCGTTTAGAACGAATAATTCAGAACCAAGATGGTTAAACAACAGATTAAAATCTCTCATAGGCCAAAGGAAAGGAATATATAGAAAAATAAAACGTGGAGAGGAACACTTGCGTAACCGGTACGCGATTTTAAATTGAGAGGTAAAGAGGGAGCTAAGAAAAGCAAAGAGAAGTTATGAAATTAAGGTTGCCAGTGAATTGAAAGAAAACCCTAAGGGTTTTTAGCAAATGTACCGTACAAAAAATAAAGATAGGATAGGACCACTCAGAACAGAATCAGGTGACACTACCAGAGAAGATAAAGAAATGTGCTGCATCCTAAATAATTATTTCATATCAGTATTCACCAAGGATAATCTATACCTGGTCCCTCAAGCAGCAAATATTTACGATGAGAATACGGAAAATATTTTTCGTAAAATAACGATTAGTAAGGAGGACGTATTGAAAGAAATTAATAAGTTAAAACCTCAAAAATCGCCAGGTCCGGACGATATATATGCAAAAATTATAAAAGCAACCAAAGAAGAATTATGTCAGCCACTTTTAACATTATTTAATGACTCTTTAAGTTCAGGAGAAATTTCAGAGGCGTGGAAGACCGCAAACGTAGTGCCCATCTTTAAGAAGGGTGATAAATCAGTTGCGTCGAATTATCGTCCGATAAGTCTAACGTCAATAGTAGGAAAAATGTTAGAGTCAGTTTTGGCAAATAAGATTATAGAACACTTAGAAAGATTTAATCTTATAAACGAAAGTCCTCACGGATTCAGGCAAGGACGATCCTGCCTCACAAACGTCTTGTCATTCTACCCGGGGGTCTATGAGGCAGTAGATAGCAACAAAGCTTACGATGTTATTTATCTGGACTTTAGTAAAGCTTTTGTTAGGGTCCCACACGAAAGGTTAGTCAGAAAGGTTCGAGCACACGGTATAGACGGCGATATCTTAAAATGGATAGAATCCTGGCTGAAAGGACGAAAGCAGAGAGTATTAATAAATGGAACTAAGTCGGGTTGGGGATTAGTAACTAGCGGTGTACCACAGGGTTCAGTACTCGGTCCCTTATTATTTATTATACATATAAATGATCTAGACTTAGGAGTCAGTAGCAGCATCAGCAAATTTGCCGACGAAACAAAAATAGGGCGTATCATTAACTCGAATGACGATTGCCATAACTTACAAAAAGACCTCGATACATTGTCCATATGGTCTAAAACTTGGCTAATGGAATTTAACGTTGAAAAATGTAAAGTACTTAATGTAGGCAAGACCATTGGAGACACTAAATGCAGCATAGATAAGAAAGAAATTAGCAAATCCGAATGCGAGAGGGATGTGGGAGTTATGGTTAGTAACGACATTAAACCAAGGCAACAGTGTATTAATGCGAGAAATAAAGCAAATAGGGTCCTAGGATTTATTTCGAGAAGCGTGAGCAATAGACCATCAGAAGTAATACTGAAACTTTATCTAGCATTTAGACTACACAGTACAATTTTGGTATCCTTACTATAGAATGGATATTAATTCGTTAGAAAATGTACAGAGAAGAATGACAAAAATGATACATGACGTCCAGAACCTGTCATATGAAGACAGACTGAAAAGACTAAGACTGCATTCGCTAGAGAGGCGTAGAGTAAGGGGAGACTTAATTGAGGTGTTTAAGTGGATGAAGGGTATAAATAAGGAGATATTAGCAAGGTACTTAAAGTGAGCATATAGGATAGAACTAGAAATAATGGTTTCAAACTAGAAAAAATCCGTTTCAGTAAGGAAATAGGTAGAAATAGGTTTGGTAATAGAGTAGTAGACGAATGGAATAAGCTACCTAGTAAAGTAGTTGCTGCCTCTTCCATGAGAGTTTCAAGCATAGGCTAGATAAGCATATGACAAATAAGGGGTGGATATAGAAAAAAGAAAATCTTATAACCAATACTAAATCATTATTTCTCCTTTTCAGGTTACACTACGATAGTTTCTATTCTCCTTTCACACTTTCCCGTAAAATGTCCACGCAAGTTTTTCTATACTGCGTGGTGTTCTTTCTTACTTTTTCCTGCCGGCTTCGGCTGGAGGGTTTGGAGGACGGGGGAGAGCCTTCTTCTTTGCTATCCTTATCTCATTCTAGTAGTACAGTTACTCTTCTAGGAGCTGCCTAGCATGGGCCAACCGGCCTACTGCAGTTATCCTCTCTTCTTATGTTCTTATGGACTATACGGTTGTCGAACCTTCTAGAAGCCTGTGTGTGTGTGTGTGTGTGTGTGTGTGTGTGTGTGTGTGTGTGTGTGTACCGTAGCTTTCCGGTCAAGCGTCACACCTTACTGTCTTGGCATTCCCGAGAGAGAATATGCTAACACCATTTCCTTCAGGGCCGAGCTATGACTTTCATCTAACCTCTAGGTAACATATGTACTTTCCAGCCATTATGTATTGTATTATGATATTTTTGAGTCCTGACAGTTTTACAAGGGGATCTGCTGTATAAAAAACTCGAGAAATGTTTTTCCTCTGATGGTCATAAGTTGTTGCGGATAATATTATATCTTAAACAAATTAAATTCGACTGTTAAGTCCATAAACGGCCTATTTAATTATTTACGAACTTTGTAGATCATTTCTGATTACAGTTCCTATCATTCTTATAATATCTCTAATCAGATACTTATGCTGTAGAACTGCTACGGTTCTGTTACCTGCTGATATTCCTGTATCTTCTCTTATGCACAATAATGATAATTTCCTTGTCGAAACTAAGATTTTTTTTTTTTTTTTTATCACAGAAACGGGAAAATGCATAATTTTTCTGTCTTGTTTTTCACACAAAACAAAATTTTAGTTGCAAGAAAATGTTCATACTTAGTTTTGTGAATCTGTCCAGGATTTTTTTTTTTTTTTTTCCATTCCACATCTCAGTTACCCTTTAAGAGTATGCCAGTGCAACAGCGTCACTGTATTTAACTTCCAACACCATATCAACCAAATATTTAAACCCATTCTCTCTCTCTCTCTCTCTCTCTCTCTCTCTCTCTCTCCTTTTATTCTTCCACACACCTGTCCTTCCCCGACACACTTATCCTTCCCCGACACAGTTATACTTTCCCCACACACGTGTCCTTCTCCCAACACACGTGTCCTCCCCCCAACACACGTGTCCTTCCCCAACACACGTGTCCTTCCCCCAACACACGTGTCCTCCCCCCAACACACGCGTCCTTCCCCAACACACGCGTCCTTCCCCAACACACCTGTCCTTCCCCAACACATCTGTCCTTCCCCCAACACATCTGTCCTTCCCCCAACACACGTGTCCTCCACCCAACACACGTGTCCTCCCCCAACACACGTGTCCTTCCCCAACACACCTGTCCTTCCCCAACACATCTGTCCTTCCCCAACACACCTGTCCTTCCCCAACACACCTGTCCTTCCCCAACACACCTGTCCTTCCCCACATACCTGTATTTCTGCACATACATTCTCTCACACACCTATGCTTCTCCCATACACCTGACCTTCCCCAACACACGTGTCGTTCCCCCACACACCTGTCCTCCCCATACACCGTCTACCTGAGCCACGTTCTTTGCCCAGCCTCCGCGCCAGCAAGGCCAGCCTCACCCTTGGTCGGGCCAGTAAATATCACAAATTGCCGAGTCGCTCCCAGAATAAGCACAACAAATACACAACTGAAGACCAGTTTTGGCGTTCTGGCGGAGGCTTGGTTAATGCCCCGTGTCGCAGGGTAAACACCGCCTCCAGCCTGCAGTTACGTTATTAGTAATAGCCGGGTGGATCAGTGGAATATAGGGAATAAATTACTTTTTATTTTTTGCCATTTAACTAATTCGTGTGTGGCGAACGTGCCAATGCAGTTTCGGTAACTAGATGCCGTGTACTTACTGAGAGGGGAACACAGATATTAAATAATTTAATGAAAGCTGACTATGTTGTGTTAAACTACATACCGGTACTTAACCGTGGACTAAACTTACCCCTGCTTAATTAACTCTCGTATAAGGGGCCAGGGGCCTACCGATGTGATATGAATAACCAGGCATCTTCTACTTGGGTAGAAGAGAACACAGTTATATAACACTTTATGTAAACTGACCAACTAGTATTAACGTTTTTACCTGCCCTGGTAATAAACTTAGCCCAGGGTAACTAACTCTAGTGTACTGTACAGGACTTAACATTGCAGTTTGAATAAGCAGTGACCATTTACATAAAGAAGGAAGGAACATTGTTGTTTGATATGTAAACTGGCTATAACAAAACTTCGTTACGAAGGTGTAATTTTCATTTAATTCTAGTTGCCCCGAGTTATATTTTCCTTAGTTAAAAAAATTATTTTGTAGTGAAGGAGTTACTGAAAATTGTATTTAATTCCTCCTGTTTTAAAAGTGCTTCAAAATCTAAATGCTATTGCCCGATGGTAATAGGAGTAAATAACAAATACACCGTCTCGGTACAGTGCTTAAATGTTAATCTGAGCACTGACTAACCCAACTTTTATTGTGAAATAGAGTTACGATGATGATGATTATGTTGCTGTTGAAGCAGTCGAGTGTCCAACCTTCCCCTGCAGTATAGAGGGCAACAGTAATCTCTTCATCCCGAGGATTTTTATATAAATGATTCATGCAGTTAGCTGATTATATATTTTGAACAGGCGAGGAACTGAGGGTGTGTGATTTTTGTATAAATTATTCATGCAGTTAGCTGATCATATGTTCTGAACAGGCGAGATGTACTGAACTGAAGGGGTGTGATTTTTGTATAAATTATTCATGCAGCTAGCTGATCATATGTTCTGAACAGGCGAGATGTACTGAACTGAAGGGGTATGTTGTAACTTTCGTTAACTCCTGCACTACAAAAGGTCATTCTAAACTGAATAAAGGTGTATGGTGACAGCTGCAGTAAAACAGAACAGACGTCATCATAATATAAGAATTAACCTAAGAAACTAGACGTGAAAATACCAGTATTTGGATCCGTTAACAAGCATATGGTGGATATATGGTGGCTTTATGGCGGGCTGTAAGTACCACACTGCAGTGAACGGCAAAAAAGAAAGGTGAACCATATACCTTACCTACACTTCACTGATTTATGGGGAGCATAGAATAAATTTATATGGCCACGAATATGATGGAAAAAAAACTATAGCACAACCTTCTTTTTTGTATAATAGGCATCAACATTTTTTTTTTTTTCATTATTATACGATACTATGGAGAAAATAACGTGTTTTGATATGTTTGATATTGTCCCTCACTGTGTTATTCCTCAGCTGTAGAGCATATAATGCAGAATTTAGAGGGTAAATTCACGGAAAGCTTGAGGGGGGGGGGACTGTAGGGACGGGGAGTGTAGAGCAAGAGAGGGGCTGTGGTTAGGGGAGGGGGAGGGGATAAGGTAGGGGGAGGAGGCAGAGGAAAATAGGGGTTAGGCAAGATGAGGCAAATAGGGGGAGGGGATAAAGGAGAGGAGGGACCAAGTTAATGGAGAGGAAAGGTGAGGGAAGGAGAGGCAGGAGAAAGGCAAGGGAAGAGGACAGGAGAGAGGAAGGAAGCAGGTAAGAGAAGGGGACAAGGAAAGGTAGACCTGTGGATTGTTTGTTAACACTGGAGGTGGGGGGCTGAGACGAACAGAACGAGTGGGAATAGAAAGATCAGGGCATGAGATAGAATCTAGGCATCCGAGTAAAGACGAATGTGAGAATAAAAATAAAAAACATCCAGAGTGTTATGCTGAATCTCTCATTAATGCTTCTGCCAAAGTGACCCTCATTGTCCAGGCGGTAACTAAGGCATGCAGACACGACGACGAAGAATGCTGGGGAACTTGGATAATGGAGCTGGATTGGTAGGTGAGCAAAACACAGGCCGAATATTGTGAGGTAAATGAGATACGAGTGGTGAGGTGAGAGAGAATGAAATCATCGTGAGGCAGTGGAACGTACGGAACGACGCAGAGGGTCGGGATATCGAGTTTTATGGGCTGGACGGGGGTTGGACGAGATTGTTTAGTTGAGAGAGAGAGAGAGAGAGAGAGAGAGAGAGAGAGAGAGAGAGACTGTGACTGTGTGTGTGTGTGGGGGGGGGGGAGGGATACATACTGAGGGTGGTGGGAGAAAGACATTAGTTGGAAGCTGTGTGTAAAGTGGGGAGGGACTTGAAATCTGACAAGGATGTGTCGGAGAAACAAAAAATAAGTTACAGGATGAGATGAGATGCCTACCCTATGTCCTGCCAGATCTTAGACTGACACAAGAATGTTTGAGAGACACTATTAAGATGACATCTACTCAAATATAGTGTTGATACCAAAGGTAAATTTCATTCAGCTTAGGCAGGCCCTCTTTTGGTAAAGGTATTAGAAGAACTAACAGTTAATTCCATTAGTGCATTATTGGCTTTTAGATTCACTTCTCATGGTTTTATGTAGCACTGAGTAGATCTTTCAATGCAAATTGGGAATAACTGCCAAAAACATAAATCAGAACGATATTTTAAAGTAGAGACTACGTAATTAAATGATGACAAAGATAATTCTGCTTATCAAGTGCATGAGTGTCAGTAAGGCAGAAAAGCAACTTATACTAAATTTGAATCTTCCTCTGGACCACGACTCGCAGCGGTACGGTATTATTTACATCCAGGTCCTAAGTTGTACTGCTGAAATAACAGGACTAAGACGGAAACAAACTCAGCTGAACATTCTGGCTGGCTCAGGAAAATAACACAAAACTCCTCTGCTACCACTTACATTTGGAAGATTAGTTTTGGAAGATATTAACGAATAAGCAGACCAAGTTGTGCCAACTCATGGTGTTGCAGCTGCTGTATAGGAAGGTAGGGCAAATATCAATGCCAACTCTCATACTAGTCAAAGCAGTGATGTGGAAAAGAATAGGTTGTCACTATCCATTAACATCATACTGGATTCACGTCCTCCTCTACAGCTTACAGCTTCTCCTACATTCAATTTTTTTTTTTTTTTCAGGGTTACATCTTTCATTTAACGTCATTTATCTTACCTTCCCGTCCCTTTGTCACCTCGTTGTCTTCTTTACCCGTATTCACACACTTTCTTGATATTAATTTGTGTACGAAACTCGTTGTTTATACTGCACGTTTTCTGTTCAGTCATGCAGCTGTCAAATACTTCACAGCCAAACTTGAGTTAATATTAATTCTCTCTGACAAGAAGAATGTGTTATCATCCCTGTTTGTTTGTTTGTTAGTAGGATTGCTCAAAAACTACAAGAGAGATTTAGACCAAATTTGGTGGGTAGATAGCCCATGTCCCAGGGAACAGTTGATTACCTTTGGGACCGATCCGGATCGTATTGCAGATTCCGGGCCGTTGTCGGAGAGATGCGATTTACTGAGTGCCCCTCTAGTTTGTGAATAGGAATATTTGTTTACATGTTTTTCTATCTTCACTTATACAGTTACATACACTTCACAAATGAAGGAGTGAATGTGAAGTGCTAAAATAACGACCATTGTTTCTGGTAGTAACTAATTTAAATGGAGAATTGTTATGGCCATGATTAGTTAGCCTGTGTAGTACTGTGACGTTTATCTTCTAGTATATTCCTTGTGCCTTGAAAATATCACATTGGTTTGCAAAAATTTTCTAGCAGGAAGGAATGGTTGCAAGTTATTTCTTCTTCAAATATATAATGTCTTCTCAAAGGCATAAAATAACAGTTAGTAATAGCAAGAACTTAATACCAGATATTTCTCAGCAGTGAAGGGTTAAGATCCTCCTTTTAAAGGTTAAGATCCTCCTCCTTTACCGATCCAACACCATGTTCCCCTTTCCCTTTACCTTCCCTCGCTCCACTACCCTTCCCTTCCCCTACAAACCCTCATTCCATCTTCATCCTCCCTCTCCTCACTGTCCACACCTTCATCCCTCTTCGTCACCTACCTTCCCCCTCCACCCCTTTCCCCACCGTCACGCCTGGTGCCTTTACTCTGCACTACAACCATCACCATTACTTAACCCACCATCAGAATGCTAAGAGTTCTCCACAAAGGCCTCTTCGCTTTCGCATAAGTTTCCTGCCCCTATTCAAAATAAAAACACTCGAGTACAAAAGATTACAGGTATATTGTAATGCGGTGGCCGTAAAGACAATTAATACCCCATGTTTCCTGTACACCGGCCACCACAAGTCATGGTTACCGGCATAAACGCATCCCTCATCCCGCCCCAGACCACCACCACAACAACACGGACAAAGCAGCAAACCACAAATATGCATCTAAATACACCTCTGGTAAACAAAACATTCCCTTAAATACCCACGGAGTTTCAAGGTTTACGTCTTCATTAGTGACGTAGAGGATAAGCCCTAAATTTACATATTAATGCACCTCAACCTTTAAACTGCTAAGCTGTATAGAACATCAAAATAATCTCCCTGGAGTCTGAATGTTGGTATCTTCGTTGGCTGCATAAAAATGGATGAGTCAGACATGTACATCTGTATGCACCTCTTCCATAACACTGCTTACCGAAGTAGTACATGCATTGCCCCAGAATCTGAACGTTTGTGCAACACATACAGCTTATTAGCTTAAATTCCACATCTAAACGCCACACCTGCCTCTATTTGCACCTAGACCCTAAAACTTCTAAGTGTAATAGTTTCAAATATTCTGTAACTCTGAACATTTGTGTCTTGATTAAAGACATCAGGAAAGGAAGCGCCAAAAATTTACATGTAAAAGCCACCTTTAACGTAAAACTATTAGACTTAACAAGGCCTCGGACCCCGAGTCTGAACATTGTGTCTTCGATAGTGGCATGGAGAATGGAAGGCTGTGGCTACTTATATTTGATGCCTTGCGATTGCACGAGGGTGATTGATGTAAACAGTCAGTAACTACCAAGTCCCAGTCTACCCCTAGAACACGACCCTCAGTAGTTGGTTTATATCAAGATGACCAGTTATATTGCTGTGTGAACGAGGACAAGGCGGAAAAAAACCGAGCCCAAAAGTCTGACCAGCACGAGAAATGAGAATGGTTACGTCAGGAGACATCCAGGTGATAGGATGCGGTGCAGTGAAGAGTCTCTCTCTCTCTCTCTCTCTCTCTCTTACACACACACACACACACACACACACACACACACACAGCAGGATTGTCGTTAGCATAGGAGATACCTTATCATAACAACCTTGGCGGTTTATCCGGCCTATAACGGCATAAAATCCTCTTGTATTATTTATATCCATTAATATCGACATCTGTAAAATGTAAGAGGGTATTCACTAACTCAGCGCCAGGACGACGTTTTTGTAGCCATCATTTCTGTCATCTCAGGTATTTTATTAAGCTTTGCAGAGATATTTCGATTCTGATAGAGCCTTCATTAACCTTTACATTGCTGAGGTACCTTCCTGTGCTGTACATAACCGCTTGTCTGTAGAAAGAATAAATTGTTAAGTCTGTTTGAGTGAAGGAATTAGATGTATCTTGTACAATAAGCTGCTGAGGAGGGTATGTCACAACAATTCTAAGCCACGAGAATATAACGCAAACTCTAGGGGTCGTACTGATGTTTGTTAAGGAGGATTATTAACTACTGTTCTTCGCCGGGTTGTGTCTGCATTCGAGGTATTATATATTTTTTTTACACAAACCTGGTCTGTAATTGCCATCTCTGCATCTTGAATCATGGTCGTTGCAGTAGATTAACACTAGAAAAACATACAAAGAAGTGCTAGGAAGAGGGTGTAGAGCTATAGTATCATTTTATTCCGCCACTGACCTGCATTAAATAATCTGCAAAAGGATAAAAATCTGGTCCAGGCTAAAGTAAATGGACTATAGTAGCCTAATATTTCGCATGTTATCTGTATAATAGCTTTCTTTTAAAAATAAGCTACAAAAGAATGGATGTAGTATACAGATAAATCGCTGAGCTAAAGGTGTTACAAAGCCTGGTGTGTCATTAAGAATACGATCCAAGGTGCCCCAGACTTCCTGCTGGTGGGGTGAGGGTAAGGGAAGCTGGAACCTGCGTGCCTGACACAAGACGGGGCGCTTCATAGCATTCCTGGCTGACATCTGGTTGGCTTCCTGAGTGTTCTCATAATTAGTGTGATGATGCTCAGACAGGCCAAGTGGGTTTTGCATAGTAAAACATCGGGAAATTTTGGCAAGGGCAAACATTTACATTTAGGCTGCTTCCTTGGGGGAAGCAGCCTAGGTATATAGATAGATAGATAGACTTACTTCGATGCAACGATAATTTGTCCACTGATAAAGATGTTTGTGAAGGAAAAATTTATATGCCGTATTAAAATTATATAGGTCAATAATCTAAGAGTAGGTCGTAGTCATACTAAAGCAGAAAGAACTGTTGGTCGCGAGCTCAGTAGCAGGCTGTTTCAGGGAGATGTGTGAGGAGGTGAATATCACCAAAACTGTCATCACTGATGATCTGTAAGCTTCATCATCAACCGATAACAGACGTAGTTAAAGCCTGGGTAATATTGGCTTAGGATCTCTCAGCATCGACCGTGGATACTTCAGAGTGTAGGTGATGGCATGTGAGGGTGTGTGGCGTCGTCCTCTTATGGCGCGTGGGTGCTCTGCTGGAAGTGAGAAAAAATTTCTTCAATATCTCCGGAGTTTACGCGTATAAACATTCGTTCTTTTCATTAGTGAATTATGGATACAAAAATTTAATATGTATGTTTGTCTGTCTGTGTGAAAAAGCCATTGCTATAAAAGTTTTTGGCTGAGTCCCCATTCCATTCCTCTGCATGCATGGTGTTATCTCACGTGTATGGTATTTATCCCCAGTAATATATGCAGCCTCCACACAATACAGTCATTATTTGTAAGGGTGAGGGTGCTGGTTGGCTGAACACAGCTTGTGATTTGTGATAATGCATAGTTACAGGTCACACAGCTTCAGCTTTCAAAGAGGTTCGTACAGTAGGAGACAATAATTTGCCTAATACTTCAACTCTTCTTCTGTTCTCTTCCCTGTGCTAGCCAGTACCCCTAAGGTGAGAATTGCTTGATATGTTTTTTACCTACAGTACAAATGATGAAATTCAATAGGGAAGAAAGTGACGGACATGACCTAAATTTTTTAGATGCACTGGAATATTATCCGAACTTTATCCCCTGACAACGCTATAGAGTTGTGGAATAAATCAGCGGGTGTGCACTCGTTCCCTTATGATCATTAACTAGATAGTGAGCAGTGACTTTCGAAACCCAGCGATGGAGTATTTGGATTCCAACAAATTTTTCTGAATAATTTTAAATGTTTCATAATTATTAAGTAGGGATGTGGAGTGGTATTGTCCGACACTGTGCGTTTGCTGTTGACATCTTTGTGTCTTGTTCTGACGGCTTGACCAAGATGTTAACCCTTATACGACAAGACGCAGCTACACAGATGAATATCATCATCTGGCAGTGGTAAGAAGTAATAGCTAAGATTCATGTATTCGTTAAAGTTAATGGCGACTGTTTTTACCTCATGCAAGACAAGTTGCTCTAAAGCTGAATAACGTAATGTCGTGGTAGCAAGAACACATCATTTTCATTTCAAATGACGTCGGAAGGATAATGAGCTTTGAAGCTCTACAAAGTGAGAGATGAAAAGGGCTGAGCTGGCCAAGTAACTTCAAAGGCACTAGCAACACTAACCATTACACGGCGCTATTCATCCTCCTTTATTCTCGTGACACGACATTTCTTTACGTATTCCCAGCTGCCTAGAATTGTCCCAGAGCTAACATTTCTCAGGAGACGGGGGATAAATAGACGCCTTTTTATTTCATGCTTGTCACCACCGGATGATGCTATTCAGTTTAGGGAGTCCTGAGAGGTTATTTTTATCCTTCTGAGTGGAAGAGATCTTAAATCTAATCTAGGTGACATAGCACCAACAAAGCATACTAGACAATCATTACCTAAGTTAAGAAATGATGATTCCAAAACAGGTAAACTTGAGTGACGTAAGTGAAAAGAGCCTGATAGAAATGTTAAAGAACGACTGGTTGACACGGTCAGGGTATTGGCGTGAGGTGAGAGATGAATAGCGAGAGTTGGCCTTATTACTTCACATAGAGTAAATATAATATGCTGTCGGTAGCAGGACTGGTGTACTGGTATTAACTAGGGTATTAATACATGTCGGCGGGTTTCCTTGTAGATGAGTAAACTCTGCTTTTATGATAATCAGATCCTTCAACTGTTCCCTGCCCCTGCCGGGACTCGATCCTGGGTCCATTGGTACTGCAGGCCGCCTCTCTACCAATTCAACCACCGCCTCCCCCAGTGTCAACTGTTAGCGTATCGGCGTGATGGATGGTGACAACAGCGAGGCGAAGCCTGTGTATCATTTTACTAACTCATAGATACATTACCTTGTAACGTTTTGCATAGTCACCTATCATCTTTGTCGGGTTAATGATCAGCCAGCATTACGGGTGCGCTTCCTCAGCATCGTAAACCTTCTAATGGCAGTACAAATCATAACTGTTGTATTCTTGTTCCCCCCAGCACAGGAAAGTCTTTCCTTCACTGCTAAGTGAAAACATCTGCCGTTAGCAAGAATAAGATTTGAAAAAGAAAAAAAAAAATCCCACTGAAAGGGTTAAAACTCAGTACCTCAAGGGTTGCCATACACCACAATAGGCCTTGTTAATGTACTCTGTCCTCTGTGATGGAGTAACCGTACACTTTCCACATATTACCTTGACAGAGATCATAAGAATACAGGAATATCAAACTATTTAGCCTTCTCTGACCGCACCGTGTTGGATGATCCGCTGTTTTTTTCTTTCTTTTTACATGTTGAGAGTGAGGCCGAGGGAGTGGACGCTGTGAGGCCGAACCCTTCTTTAACTTATCAACTGGTCGGCATTAGAGATTGCCGACAGGCATCGAGGTAGTGGAAAATATCTTATTTTCAGCAATGATTAGTCGGACATTTATCATATAGCATTTACACGAACTTGGTAGTTCGTGCATACATGATTCATCGGTGCCACTTATGTAGTTGAGAATTGTTCCGGAGATTAAATATTCTTGTACCATTTAATTTGTTCATAAGTATATCGGCATTAAATGTAGGGACCCTAACATAACACAGCTGAACATACAGTACGACCAGCCTACCAAACCACTCCTTCCAGAGGCACCGAATAATCAAAAAACCTTCAGTCATTCCTAAGTCCCTGTTCATGCCTCAGCCAACGCTCCGATTGGAATGTTTCAGCCGCTGGCCACCAGGCACTCAGGTCCTTTGGGACTCTTCCTTGCCCACATTTTTCCGAAAAACAAAAA
The DNA here is from genome assembly GCF_032717465.1 of Coenobita brevimanus. Classification (NCBI taxonomy): domain Eukaryota; kingdom Metazoa; phylum Arthropoda; class Malacostraca; order Decapoda; family Coenobitidae; genus Coenobita; species Coenobita brevimanus. The sequence continues at coordinate 16,373,421 of NC_137067.1, read as the reverse complement.
AATGCCCTCCTTTCCTCTGAGATATTAATGCACAGACCAGCAATATGACGAGCATGGCAGTATTTTTCACTGAGGCTGAAAGACCCCACGCGTCACGTTCTTGATCTTTTAACTTCTGTCCTTTAATTCAAACCAGGCGCCAGACCTGACCGGTGCTGTGTGGTCACTGTTGTGCTGGGATGATACAGCCAGTCACTGTCTCACCCGCGCATCGTAGTGCACTTACATGAGCGAGAGTTGTCGCTTCACTTAATTACCCGATATGATTTGACTAACTTATTACCAGCCCGCTCCCAACAGAAACACACACTCACACACACACACACACACACACACACACACACACACACACACACACACACACACACACACACACACACACACACAAACAAACAGGCACGTTCAGATGATACCAGTCTCGTGTTATATGTTGTCATACATTCTAGTGCAATCAGATGCTGTATTTCCTCGCCTTGCCCTCCACCAGTCACCACCCAGGCTAAAACATAATTTTACTCCGCCATCCCGCAACACTTGACTCTTACCTTGTGTTGTCTGCCGGACGAGGGGGAAGGTAGGGGTGGGGGGGTTAGTGGGAGATGCTAAGATAGGGGAGAGGTAAGGAAAGGAGAAGAGAAGGAAGAAAGAGAAGGGTTAAGGAGAGTGAAGGAAGAAAAGCGAGGGGAGGAAGTGGGTCTGGGGTAAAGAAAGTGAAGGAGGGAGGGAAACTGGGATAAAGTGGAGGGGTGTGGGAAGCGTATGGGAAGAGGGAGAATAATTGCCTTATACAGTGAAGGAAAGTGACGTAAATTGTGGGAAGTGATGGAGATCTCTGTCCAGGCAACATTTTGGATTTTTGGTAAATTTTTGTGCTGTATGATGTTACTTGAAAAGTGGGTTTGAGGAACGGGTGATGTGTGAGATGAACCTTAACCCTCCCATTCCTTGTGACTGATAACCGGGATGTATGTGTCATTATCAGAGAGAGAGAGAGAGAGAGAGAGAGAGAGAGAAGATTACAAAGATTTCACATTTGCCCAATGGCATCATACGAGGTGGTCAGATCTTACTACTAAGAGAATAAGCCTATTAATATATCTCACTACTGGAATGTGCTAGCTTTCAGTTTTAAAACATCTGCGAGAATGAGATATTGTTTGTATAAATTTTGCTTAATTAGGAGGCTTAACTCCTCTTTGCCATTTGAAGGTTAATAATACACCTGTTATGCATTTGGCTGAGAGAGAGAGAGAGAGAGAGAGAGAGAGAGAGAGAGAGAGTGGGGAGGAGAGGACGTAAACTGAAGAAAACAAAAGACAATGAAACCCACAAATCAACCCCCCTTACCTGGTGTGGTAAAAGCTGATACTGATATACACTGACTCTGCCTTCTATTATTTTAGCAGGTTTTACACAAGCTAATAATATCATGGCGTCTTCCTGTAAAACAAGTATGGTTCGTTTAGCTAAGAATCTTAAAACTGTCCTTGCGATTTTGGGTAATGACAGAGTGAAGCCGAAAAATATTAGTCACCATCCATGACCAGGTTTTTTCGTGTACTCTTGCCTTTTCGCTCCAGTGCGCAGATACAATCTGGATCATGTTTGGGTTGATGGGTGCGCGTGTGGATGCGTGCGTGCATACACGTGCGCGTCCTATAGTTTACATTGCTTATGTAACATGCCTACCAAGGTTATTCTTATCCAGATCAAAGATTTCACAGTGAGGATTGCTGCCATTTGCTGTCTCACAAAACAGATAAGGATTGCTGTCATTTGCTGTCTCACAAAACAGATATTTCCGAATGTACTTCTGACATTGCTATAGACAACGACTTTATGCTGTACTGAAAGAAACAACAGGCACATACATTAATAAGATGGTACTGGATAATGTTCTCAAAATTTCATACACTGTGGAAAAAAAAAGGAAAAAAAAGGAGAAGAAACATGGATTACGTTTCGCTAATATGAAGGTCGAGTTTTCACGAATTCATTTTCGTCTATAGTGTGCGTGCGTTGGTGCGTGCGTTCGTGCGTGCGTGTGTGTGTGTGTGTGTGTGTGTGTGTGTGTGTGTATGTGTGTGTGTGTGTGTGTGTGTGTGTGTGTGTGTGTGTGTGTGTGTGTGTGTGTGTGTGTGTGTGTGTGTTTGTTCGTTTGAATTGTATTTTACGCCTCAGAGTTCAACAAATACAAACTCTTAAGTTATTGATCATTTTGTCTGTCTGTGCTGTGTGAGTAGGCTATAGGGTATGCTGGAGAGTTGATGTACGAGTATTTATTGCTTAGGGTATTATCTTGCAGTTTATAATTATTACATCAGCGGGAGGGTGATTATGGGGAGGGAACTGGCACCACCAGTTTATGAAGTGTTCTATCCATCAGCTTTAAGGCCGCCACAATTATATAGACTGCAGGAAAAACCAACTTGAGCTGTATCATCCTGTTCTCCTTTGGCGTTTTCTCAGTCGAGGTTGGTCACTATTTTTCACATTTCCTGCCGTCTGCTTCTACCGCTTGTTGTCTTTTATGTCTTCCTAATCCTTTCTCTCTCATACTTAGTACCTCCTGCTTAGCTGTCCTTTTTTAATATTACACCTTAAAATTCTCCTGCATGTTGCCTACTAATGACTGTTAAATGTAGCTTGGAAAATATACGAAAGAATTTGAAGGTAATTAGGCACAATAAATTTTTATTGGTGCTGACATCCACCTGTCACTTACTTAATATACTGTATACATTCAGGGGACTCTCCTCTGAGTGACAAGCCAAATGGTTCCCTGTACTCCACGATACCATTTATTACGTTTGGTGGTAACCGTAATACCAACTTATGGATACCTGGTGGTCTGGTGTATAAATCAATCCAACCAGACGTGTCCCGCATGGGTTGGAGGAGAGGGGATGCTTGGGGTACACAGTGTTCACATAATGCCGTTCAGGGGCTGTGAGTGGTCACCTTTGCCTTAAATACCCTAGCCCCGATCCCCTGCATCCTGATTTTAGGGTCAGAACAGGACCAGATGGTGTATTAATGGGTTACAAAATATGCTCAAGAAAAGGTGTTAGGATATCTCTAAAGCCAACAAGAACACTGTTCAGTGACTGGTGCACCGGCAGGGTGGATGCCTTGCACTACTCTTCGTCCATCATCTGTAGTGTGGGGCGGGTCTTGTTCTGTTTTACTTCATAATAGAGGAGGGTAATTACTGGCTTCCCAACTGACTCATTTTGACCCAAAACAGCCGAGCAGGGGAAAATGTAATTCGTGGATCCTCGCGCTACAGCAACCCAGACACACATAGATAATTATTGTTGCAATACCGGTGGATTTTGGCGTGCATGGCTGAATACTTAGTGTGTTGTTTGTTGTAAGAAACTGTCTGTTTGGTAGTCCGTATACTAGAAACAGTGAGTTGCTCTAATACAGGTTAACCTCTTCAGGCCGAGGAAGACATTTTGATTTCATTTGCACTCTCTTGTGACGAGTTTATTCAACTTAAGATAAAATTTTCTTACTGGGGAGGGGAGGGGTTAGACAAAAGTTTCTCGAATTCTTACTGGGGACTCTCCTGAGCTGAATAAAATCCTCAGGTGATAACAAAAGTAATTAAAAAAAGTACATCCTTGGGCTGCGGGGGTAATGTTGGTTATGTGCTCAACGCTTAAAGCAACCCCAGCCTTAACCTCCCTTGGACCAATGTCCTGTCGGGCGTTGTGACGCAGCCAGGAAGACTTGGAGCCTTGTTCTCCTGAGGGCAAGGGACTGGCTTGTACCTAATTCTTGGCAGTTTATTTTGTATATTACGCCTTGGTATTTTGTACAATGATATTATTATCTTTTTATAACGACATGGTTTGCATGGATAACATACAAGAGAGATAACGCTAAATGGAAACAAACCTTATAATAAGAGGCGCTCTGGAGCCATTATATCCCACAAGAATACTTTCTTCATGAGACGCCTGGACGTCTGGTAGTCTGAGTTCCAGTCGGTGTGAGGATCCTGTGGTAACTCACGTTCGATGATACAAGAAAAGTTTGGAAGTTTTACAATAATGTAATGCCTCCCGGGGCAAGAACCAGCCACCTGCCCGTAAATGTTCTGAACCACGGAGGCCAAGCCTGGGGCCCTGACACCTTGAAGGAGGTTGTTATATAGAGTATTTGGGGGTTCAGTTGACAATAGAGTGGTGATACAGGTATCTTATTCGAACAGAGCAAATTAATGGTTGGTGAACATAAGGGCCGGTGAACAAAAATCGTAACTTTGATAATATCGCAACTGAATTAATTCCTGTACATTGGGTGTTGCATCTTGCGAAATAAACAATCCGAATTCGGCAGTTAGGTGTAGTTATATTATACATATGATGAAATGGTGAATGAATGCAAATGTGTGGGTCACGTGGGAATGATCTGAAGATATGTGTGAATAACAAGTGTTGCCTGAGATCATTGTATAGGATAGTGTGTATGTGTTATGCTTACAATACATAATTGGTGTGTGGCTTATCCTTGGAAATAAGATAGTCAGGGACAGAATACAGTTGTAAAAATCCTGTTGATGTGTTAGAATGAGAGGAGAAACCCCAAACTGATCTCAAGTGTCGTGGTGTGGAGAGAGGTGTCTATCCGATGGTCTGTCTGAAGGCTGATTCTGAAAGAAATAAGAACGGCAGGTGAACATATTATTGCAGTCGAAGGGGATTAACTACCTTTGACAGCCCTTAGTTGTGGACCTAACCTAATAGCTTATGCTTGATGGGAACACCGGAACTTTTCTGGGAAAATTATGCCGGGATGACCTGCCATGTGGTTTCCGAATGCCAAGGCCTTCATTTTCACTGCCAGACTCACTGGAGGATGACATGGATAAATCACAAGACGAGCTGCTAATCCGAGTATGTTTGGTCAAAGCAGGGATGACTAATTCCCTCCAGGTGTGGTGGTAGAAGATAAGTAAGGAAGCTGGACTGCACTAGCAGTCCTCTGGTTCACAGGGCGAGGGACGTGCTGGCTGAAGGGGGAAGGAGGACTTATGGAAACCTGGAAGTGATTGGCTAGATCCAGAGTGACTCGGGGTCGTTCACGTACCGGTATTTCACTTCAGTGTTCCGGTCTTAAGTGTAGCATCCTGTTCATCTACTTTAGTTTCCAATTTTCCACTGTCTGAGACGTGGTGTCTTTTTGTGAATATAGTATGCAGTATCATGCCCGTAGTAGTTAGCAATGGCTACCAACACATGTTTTAAAGCAGGCAGGGCTCAGCGTCAGGTACGATCCCGAGATAGCAACAAGTGGCCGGGTGAGAGTGAGGCTGCCTGAATGGCCACAACTACTGCCCGTGGAATGGATGAGCAGCGCCGAGGATGTGTTGTGTATACAGATAGTGGGTCAGTGGTGCGTTACCCCTCCCCCCCGCAAGAAAAAATTATCGTAGTATAATCTTAAGAAACTGGCAGATAAGCTTCACCACAGTTTGTTTATTTATTTATTATTTTGAAGCACTGGAACTGTAAGTCATTTTTTCCGTGATTTACTGTTGTCTAGAAAGGAAAAATATATTAACAATTAAACAGTTTTCCTTAAAGATTCTGCCGTAGTCTGGGGAAACTGGTAAATTGGCTATATACGGGTAGCAATGGATAGTTAATGGACCTATTTCTTTAATTTAGCATGGATTTGAGAACAGACTTGATGAGCTGCAAAATATCAGTCCATAGGCAAATGGCAAATCGTTTTACAGGTAGCACTAGAACTCCAATAAGCATTTTTTTGCGGAATGTTCTGTTGGCCTGAGAACAAAAGTAAAAAAAACGACATACAGCAAGGACTGCCTGTAATAAATCAGCCGAGTGAGGTGTATGTGAGAGAGAGGGTTGGGGGATGGAAGGAGAGTGTGCGCCAAGAATGTGACGAAAACTGCCTGATGAATGAAGGGGAAGAGCGGCGTGGAATATATTTGAGCATATAAGGCGCGCGGGGGCAGAGAGGAGTGAGCTGTTGGGGCCGGGGAGAAAGTAAGGAAGAAATAATATATACCTTAGGCTGTATTAAGGGCATCGCGGGGAGGTGGGGGGGAGGACGGGCAACATTAGGTAGAGGAATAGAGTTGCACGCAGCTTGGCACAGCACACATTTTAAGGCAGAATTGCTTATCCAGTGTTTCTATATTTTTTTTTTTAATAAGTAGATTATTTTTTTTTTTCCAGAGATGGCACGTATTTTTAAATTAGCGTTTTTTTTTTTATATTGACTTTTTTTCATAGCAAGTAGAGTTGTTGTGTTCAGGTTTAACAGAGTTTTAATTTCAAAGATTGCAGGATACTTTTTATACAGTTGCTATAATACTGATTTGAAATTTGACATTGTTATTTTTCAAAGCTGGCATTTATCATATCAAAGTAGTTTTATTTTTCTGAAGGTCGCAGATCGGTTTCTGAGAACTGGTTGAGAATATTCTTCAGTTACCAGACTTTATTTCATATATGTCATATTTTCCCCTTTCCCCACAAAAGACAGTCAGAGAAACAGCTGCACCTTGTGTTGGTAAAGCCTCCCTGTGTGAGTACCGCTAAACCAGCCTTAACTCCAAGCCTTGATATGAGAAGTTTAAGTTAAGCATCGACGTCGGTGATAATTCGAAATACATAAGTCAAGATTGAGATGCTGAGAAAATGTAGCTTCATTTAAAATCACGTCGTTATTATGATCATTTCAAGAGAGTTGATGGGCAGGCACGTAGACAAAAGAACGAACTTGAGCCGGCGGGAAGGAGAGGGGATGTCTGGACACAGTTTGGGGATGTTGATGATGCACTGTCAGATTTTTAAGCAACTAGTTTGACTTCGAATTCGTACAGTTAGGAATTTATATATGTACAAAGTATAATAAATATCTTTCAGAAACCGTAAACCATCTACGACACACTTTAGTCTTGTTAAAATTTTTTTCATATTTTGAAAAGCTAAAATAAGCTTCGAACTAAACTGAATGTAGTTATTTAATCTCTGATTCGTTCAAGCCTGATTCCTGGTCGCTGTGGGTCGTGTCGGGTGGCAGGGGATGGTGTTCATTCATCCCAGTTTAGTGACCTGCCAGCGAGGCAAGGGTTGGCCGGGGCCAGTGAAAGCTTTTCCAGAGGATGGCAGAAATCTGTGGTTAGTTGGCAGGCTTTGAAAATATCCATCAGAGCTGTTTGCCATGTAAGGAAACCAGGCTTACTGCAAGGGTCGCTACATCTCTTTACTCAGGTCACACCAGCAATATGGTGGCATTCACAGGCTTGGAGGCAACACCTGACGTAATGCACGTCAGACCGTAATATTACCCACGACTTCAGATACCTTGGCAGGGAATTTTCTTCATCTGTCCATCCAGCGACAAACGACAAGTTTTATTCATTTCAATTTGCCCTTGCAATTACTTCATCTGCCAGCCTTCGCTCTCCACACCTGTGTGCCCCAGTATACGTGATAAGAATATTTTTAACGTGTTAAACTTACATTCCTGTCTTGTACATATTTATATGTACAAGACACCTACCACACCCTCCTGCTCTGAACCTGTCGCGGTGACTAAATGGCACTACGACGGGGCGGACTGGGAGGGTCTCCAAAATTTTTTCATGGATGTTTCTTGGACCTCCTTTTTCTCCCATGATGCAAACTCCACATTGTGCCACATATAGGATTTCATTAAAGTCAGCATGGAAATATTCATTCCCCATCATAATTATAGAAAAAGATGTAATTCACCTAAAAGGTTTGACCACAATTGTGCTAGAGTAACAGAACATAAAACAATAGCCTATAATACTTACGAATACACAAGGACCAAAACTAAAGAAGCCTTTAACTATTATAAAAATATCAGAAACCATGCCAAAACTATTATCAATATTTCTAAATCAAACTTTCTTCATAGACAAGCTAACAAACTACTAAACAACCCAAATGATAACATAATATTCTGGTCAACTCTTAATTCATTCAAAACTAACTTCACTAGCTCCTCTTCCATTCCACCTTTACTGTCCCCCAATGGAAATCTAGTAAGTGACCCACGTGGGAAAGCCAAACTTCTTGTTGACATTTTTTTCAACAAACTCAACCCTAAATACAGAAAATCACAATATTCCTGTACTTGATTTTGATTCCCCTCAAATACCTCCTTTCAAGATTCACACCAGATACATACAAGCTGTATTACAGAATCTCAGCAGACAAAGCTGCTGGTCCAGATGAAATTCCTTCAATAGTACTTAATAATTGCTCCCCACTGTCGGCTCCTGTATTTTCAAAAAATTTCCGCTTATGCATCTGTACCTCAAGTGTTCCAGCCCCTTGGAAAGAAGCAAATATCCACCCTGTTCCTAAAAAGGGGCCCACTTCTGATCCATCAAACTATAGACCAGTTGCAATAACTTCCATTCTCGGTAAAGTTTTTGAGACACTAATATATAAACACACAGTCAAGCACCTAGAAATTAATAAATTAATCAATGATCGGCAGTATGGATTTAGACAAGAGCATTCAACTGTAGACATTCTCTGCTTCCTTTTCCATCAGATTAACAAAACAATAGACCAACATGGTAAAACACACACAGTAGCACTTGATATTTCAAAAGCATTTGACAGAGCATGGCACCGGGCCTTATTGTCTAATGTAACGCTATGACCTTGCATCACTGGTTCCTCTAATTTCTTGTTACCTTCATAATAGAAAAATATGGGTCATGGTAGATGGAATTTATTCCCAATTTCATTCCATAAATGCTGGCGTACCTCAGGGATCAGTTTTGGCCCTAACACTCTTTCTCATTCAAATAAATGACCTCATATCTGTCACTCACAACCCAATACACTCTTATGCTGATGACTCGACACTTCATAGTTCTTTCACATTTGTTACGTCCTTTACACAATCTGATATTATAAATTCCCAAATAAACACAGCATTTCCTCTGAACCAGGACCTTTCTAAAATTAATCAATAGCGACAAACAAATCTTGGCTCATTTAATGCTCAGAAACCTAAATACATTAATTTCTCCAACAGAAAGAATCCCTCAGACTCCCACATAATTTAAATGATGTCATTATTCCCATATCCACTACAATTGATATCCTAGGTGTTACTCTAAACCCCAACCTAAGCTGGACAACTTATGTTAAATCCCTTGCTAAAAATGCTCCTAAAAAAATTGGAACTTCTGTACAGAGTTCGTTTTCTTCACTGACGAGCAGATGACCACAATATACAAAAGTCATGTGCGTTCTCAGATCGAATACTGTTCACCACTGTGGAGTGGATGTGGAGCGGTTGCACTGAGGCAGTTGGACAAAATTCAAAATAAAGCCACTAGATTAATCAATAATCCTGCAATTACGCAGGACCTTCCTCCGCTATCAGTACGTAGAGATGTTGCATCTTTAGCATTATTTTATCGATATTTTTACAGTAAGTGCTCTGACGAACTGGCTTCAATTGTGCCTCCCCCTCACATTTTCTTCCGAAATATTCGGGCAGCTGGGAGCGCCCCTGAGCTCACACTCTCTCCCCCACAATGCAAAGCCTCTGCTTATGAAAATTTATATATCCCCAGATATACTACTCTCTGGAATTCACTTCCTTGGAGTTGCTTCCCATAAACGTTTAATCCACTTTTATTTAAATCCAGTTGTTTTAAATATTTTATGAATGGAGGATGCCTTTAGGCACATGGACTTTTTTTTCCCTCTGTTTTTCCTTCCTCCTTGCATTGTTTCTTAAAAAAAAAAAAAAAAATCTCAGTACCAGAATATTCCGTCGAACTCTCTCAGCCACTACATAAGAGAAATAAAAAAAAAAAAAATCAAACAGGTCATCCATCTGGTTCTAAAATCAGTGAAAATGACCGATTTACTATTTGATTAAATAAAGAGGAATATACCGTAAGACAGATCAAACAGGTATTCAGTAATGAACTGTGGGTATTAATGCCTAAGTACACTTGTTAAGGTGTGTCAAGCATAGGACTCCTTGGTCTCGAGGAAGGGTCTGACTAGTGTCTGTATTACATAGTGACGTGAATTGTTCAGGTAGAAGTATTATTACTGACATTTGGAGACTGTTCGTTAAAATAACTGTAGAAGGGTCAAGTCTGGCCAAAACTGCTACATCTTCTCTCTCTCTCTCTCTCTCTCTCTCTCTCTCTCTCTCTCTCTCTCTCTCTCTCTCTCTCTCTCTTTCTAAAACCCTTTCAACTGAATAACTACACCTTCATGAAGCTGTTGCTGTGGGTCGGTAGTTGGCATAAACATCTCGTAATACGTGTTCCCAGAGACTAGAGGTCAAGGCCAAGCGTGACAGAGATTTGGGTGTGTTCTCTTACATAATATAGTCCCTTGTCATTTCTACTTATGACATAGTATAGACTCTGGCGCACATAAACGCAACGAATACAACACTTCGCCTTTCACATACTTTACTCTCTATATAGAGCTATGGACACTCCTTCCCTGTTTGCACTTCGCCAGCTTGAAAACTGGTTAATTTTGACTATCACTCTCCCTCCTGCACCATCGCCGTCTTTGTCATCGTTGTCGTTAGGATGGATATGGAATCCAGTCACGGGCCAGTCGATTCTGGTCCCCCCTGGTCCCGGCCATGGGTGAGCAGCAAGAACTCAGAACTATTAAACTATTAGCCATAGTTTATCACGTTTGGACTTGCCCTCGCTGGAATGAGGGAGAGAAGCGAATCGGAAAATCGTGTGTCCATGTTGGAGTGTGAAGGACGTGGGGCCAAATCAAGGTCGGGGAAGGTCTTGCGTTTTCTTGACCTCCAGAGTGAGTTTATGGGGGACGAGGCAGGGGCTATGGGCGAGTCATCATAAGAGATCTTTGCAAAATATTATTACGAATATTTTTGTCTTGCCGCTTACTTGATATCATTCACGGCAATATGGTTCGAAATGTAAGGCACAGTTCATTCACTTTACACTGACCCAGATTTTCGTCCTTTAGTATCTTGTTTCCCGTAACTCAGTGGCAGAATAAGACAGTGCTACACTTCTACCTCCTTTGCATAACACTTCTGTGACTAGCACCATATTCTAGCACTAGTCTTATGTTTCAGCTCAGCATTCGAAATTCAGACGGCAATTTTATGTCAGGTTAAAGGAAACAGAGCATAGCTGTACGAGTGAAGGCATAAAGGAGCGATTTAACACGCCACTCATGCAAAATTAGACGCAAGGAATGGGTGGGGGTTCGTGAGGTAGCGTCACTCAGCTGTAAATATTGTTAGTTATGCTGCGTCCACGTGTACACAGAGAGAACCTGAGGAGTGGGAGGAGGTGGAGTCTGGAAAGGAAACAAAGGGAAGAGGGAACAAGGGCGTGCGGGTGGCAGTTGAGAGAGGGGGAAGAAGTGCTGGAGAGGCGAATACGGATCAAAATATATTGCAAAAAAAAGCATGAGAAGCTGACGACCACAGAAAAAGCAGGAAGAAGGGTAATCTGAAATAAGAAGGTAAAACGGAAGGTGGATTAATACACCAACATACGCTCCATTCCCTGTCGTATCTGAGATTTGCTTTTGGAGGTAAAACAAGGAAAGGAGAATGTAGAACCCTTCAATATTTCTTGATGTCCTTCCAAACAAAAATCCTAGTTAACAGATGGAAATGATTGTATGTCGGTTTGAGAATCTCAGCCCTGTAGAGGCAAGGAACAAAGGGCCTAAAACTGTGGTAACAATGAAAGGACTAACGACCCTAGAAAAACTTACTCAGCGTTAAGGAAAAAATAATGGGAAAGAGAGCAGCAAGAACACAGGATGAGGCTGATGCTATTGTTCCATACCACCACCACCACCACCGAGCTACCGGCTTTCAGCGGCTCGTTTTAGCTGCACGCCTGCTTGTCTGAATGCTTGCTGCTGTGATTGCGTTTGTGGCTATAAATGGCCATATGTATGTATTCCTGATTGTCTGGTTGTGCATGTGTGTTTCTGATGTGTGTGTGTATGTGCGCATGTTTGTATATGTGTGTGTCAGTGGGAGCTAAAGGCACAACACAGCTAGGGCCTAATGTGGGCTACTGATTTTATACACGAGTCCTCTTGAATGATTACCTTTCCATATGCAGCAGTGCCTTTGTTGCCATGTGTCTGAATCAAGAGGAAGGATTTCTCTCTCTCTCTTTCTCTCTCTCTCTCTCTCTCTCTCTCTCTCTCTCTCTCACACACACACACACACACACACACACACACACACACACAAACACACACACGCTTGCTTACTTAACATACTGGCCCGTACTGGTGTTGGTGTGTGTTCAGTGCCGGGCCAATCCAGGCAGTGTACTCGAATGGTCCCCGACACTGTTCCGGTGTTTATAACCCGTGATGGGGGTGGCGGCTGGCTGGCAGGGAAGGAGTGTGTGGCAGGGGTAGAGAGGGGCCAGGGGAAGAAAGTGACAAGTTGTTGGAAAATGGAGAGAGGAGGAATAGAAACATACTTATAGAGGAGGAACAGGCCGACAGATACTAATAAATGGGAGGGATTGCAAGAAGTTTTTGAAAAATTAAGAAAGAGAGGAAGTAGAGACGGAGGAAGCGGGGAAGAAAAAGTGAAAATTGGTGGGACAAGAAAAAAGTGTTTTTGACACTGAATGAAAAAGGATGAGAGGAGAAGGAAATGAAAGACAGGACAAAAAAAAAGGGAGGGGGGGAGGGAGTTTGGTACTGCCTGAAAGGTTGAAACTGATTAGTGGAATGTATGTATTGTAAATTATTATTGGATGGGATGTGAGGATAAAGGGAGATGGAGAATGCATCACAAACTTCTCCATACAATTAGTGATCCAAATGAGGCAAACTGGCAAATGTACTCTGAAGGTTGCAGGATTTTAGCACTCTACTGATACCATGAAAGAAAGGAAGAAGGTTAGAAAAGTGATCTATAACGAGAACTTAATTTACTAATGAACAAAGAAAGAACAAGAAGCAGTGCCAAGGCACAGCAAACCCATCCTTGGGAGTCATTTAGTGCTGACGTATAAACACAACAGGATATCTAGTCAAAGATGTCACATATTATATTTTGGAGTATATTGGGTGAAAATCGCATCCATTGTGCCACCTCTCCATGCCTTCCTCCGCCCTACATGGGCATCTGGTTGCGCTCATGACTGGACTGTCACACTACCATATTGCAGAACTTCTGCCCATCAGAAATCTTTTATTCCCCGAACTGCATCTCTTTGGAACTCGCTTCCCCAGCGTTGTTTCCCCCAACACCTCAACTTACAACTGGTTAAGTCCAACTGTTACAGATTTTTTATGAATGGAGGACACCAGTAATCTGCTGTATGGATTTTTTTTACTCTTTTGTTTTTTCATCCTCAGTTCTGTTATCTCAAAAAAAAAAAAAAAAAGCCTCATTTGAAATTTTAGGCCCGATCCTCCTGACATTGACCCCCCTAACTGGGGGGTGACCCCCTGATGTAAGGAGGCATGCCATAGGATGCAGATTTGAAAGATGCTCTTTTAGGTTTTGTTTCCATGTCGCTATAACGATTTTGAAATGAGTTATGGCAAAAAAAGCATTTTTTTTTTTTTTTTTTGGGGGGGGGCCAACAGCCTTGGCGTTGGCCCAGTTTGGCCCAAAATTTAATCAGGTGATCAGGTCAAAGTCCATCATCCCTTTAATTTTAGTCAAAATTGCCCCATTAGTTTTCGCGTAAAGTTGTTGACAGACAGACAGACAGACAAAGAAACAGACAAACCGAGTGAAAACAATACCCGTCCCCGAGCCCTTCCGGGGCGGGGACGGGTAATAATTGTGGTCAAATTAACAATGCAACAGTGATTGCAAATCATAGATGGAAAGCGAACACAGGTGACGAAGAATATATGGAAAAGAAGATATTATACTTTCACGGAAGTTATTTTAATCATCATTTTCCCGCCCATGTTTTCCATCCTAAGGATGGGATGATGATAGGATCTAGAAACAAGGAAAGAGAAACTACGGAAGTGGAAGAAGAGAACCACTGATGAAGGTAAGAAAAGTGAAATAAAGCAGTGGGAATTAGTGAAGAGATGAAATGTGAGATTACCTTTGGTGGGAGAAACGACGGCACGAAAAATATTGGAAAACGGACTCGCAGGAAATTTAGAAAGCAGAACTGGACACTGAGAGTAATATAGGAGAAGTAAGATATAATTTCTGGGGGAATGAATAGACGGAGGGAGGGAGTTACCAGGGGGGGAGGATGGAGTGGAAAGGAGACGCTCTGGCTGAGGTCACGAGTTCAGTATTGATGATTCGGGTCCAGACTCCTCCCATCCCCCTGAATATCTTCCTGCATTTGCTCTCTCTTCCTCCCAACTCTCAGACAAGGAAAGGTAAAAGTTTCTAATATCAAATTTTAAGATTACTTTATTTGTTCTCGTCTAACCTCTTAACTGTTAGAGATCCATCGTATTTTAATAGACTCGTCTGCAGTAGTAAGTGTAAATGTTTATATGTTACTTTCACTGCAGGGAAGGAATTAAATACATACGGGTAGCTGCTTATATGACGTTAACCACCCTCCACTATCACCGTTAACTTATTCACTGTCGCAATCCACAGTCATTCACCATTAAACCATCCGCCAGCGCCACCACCTCCAGCACCACCATCACCACCACTACCACTGGACGTAACATATTGATCCACTGTAGTTCCAGTACCACAACCACATCTTTCATATGACTTTTTGTCCCTCATACCCGAGTCGGTTGGTAATCCTTGACATCACCCCGTAATTAGCTCTGGTGTTGTACACATAAAATTAACTGAGTTGAACTGCTACTAAATGGTTTGTTATACTTTTGTCTTCCTTAATATACTTGCTAAACTCTACACAACCAAGCGACTTGTTCTTTGTCTCATACCCGAGTATGTTGGTAACCCTTGATATCATCCAGAAATTAGCTTTGGTGTTGTATTCATAAAATTTACTGAGCTGACCTGCTATAATGTCGTTTGTTTATACTTTTATCTTCCCTCAGATAACGGCCAATCGCTTCACAACCAAGTAGGAGTCATTAACAACATTAAAACTGCAACACAAAATGAACTATGTTATTTAAATGCTATAGAGATGTGTTTATTGTAGAAAAGGATGGATCTCTTCAACTCGAGGATGTAATTTCGTTTTATTCCTACCATAGTCCAACGATTTTGTTCTACCTAATGAAGGACGTCTGAAGGTGATGAGATTAACGACGGCTGTATCTAATCACAACAGTTCCAAATGTCCCCTATGCTGAGTATTAAAAAAAAAAAAAAAGTGGAAGTGACTGTTTAAAAAATTGGGCTGAACTGATTATGATTTGTGAGTATGCCAGCTGGACTGAGGAAAAAAAAAAAAAAAAGTGAAAATTGTATGTTGTTTTCAATATAACTTGGCCTAAAACTGCCACCTCGACATTTTGAAAGCCGAGCTGTAGCAATACATAAACGCTAAAATATGATGCAAGTCGCGTAGAGGTGCAATGGAAAGGATATGCACCTGTAGCAATGCCTTATCCTGGCACTGAGCTACGTGAGATAAGCAGCAAAAGGACAAAATTCTAGGTTAAGCTGCGAAAGGACAAAATTCTAGGTTAAGCTGCAAAAGGACAACATTCTACGTTAAGCTGCAAACGGTCAACATTCTAAGTTAAGCTGCAAAAGGAAAAAATCTAAGTTAAGCTGCAAAAGAACATAATTCAAGGTTAAACTGCCAAAGGACAAAATTCTAGGTTATGCTGAAAAGCGTATAGCTCCTGAAACAACGAGACCCCAAGTGAAAAGTGGAAGAGTATCGTTTGGGAGTAAGACTTTCTTTGAAAATGGCTGCTGATGATTGTACTAGATGAAGGGGTTTGGTAATGGGCGAGAGGTTTTCAGTGGTACAGGTTTGCATGGCTGGATATTGGCAAAGCCTCACACAAAAACTGGTTTGTGTGAGTGGAACATGTAAATACCTGGATGCATATAACCCCTTCACTACCACAGCTGCATCTTAAGCTGAATAACATCATCCCGTGCTGCAACACTGACATATTTATACACCGTAGCGTTCTGACAGGGGTCAGTGCAAATGTTTCTGACCTCTTATGTACGAGAGAGAGAGAGAGAGAGAGAGAGAGAGAGAGAGAGAGAGAGAGAGACAGGCAGACAGACAGACAGACAAACAGAGAGAGAGAGAGAGAGAGAGAGAGAGAGAGACAGACAGACAGACAGACAAACAGAGAGAGAGAGAGAGAGAGAGAGATAGACAGACAGACAGACAAACAGAGAGAGAGAGAGAGAGAGAGAGACAGAGACAGACAGACAGACAGACAGACAGACAGACAGAGAATTTGAAGGCAGAAATGTAGAAATGATTATATAATAGATGTTTCCATAGCAAAGTTACTAAAAGACTACACAACTCAAAGTCATGAAAGAGAACAATAATTCGTAGGAGATAATTTTTAAAAGGAGGTATTCGTGAAGGAATGTAAGAGAATTGGAAATGTGATATTACAGGGCGGGAATGTGGTGCAGAGAAGAAATCAAGGAAGGTGCTAGGTCAGAATTATAACCAGATGAAAGTAAGAAAAACAGCAGGTTTAGATACATGCCTGTTGACTATAAGAGGGTCGACAAGACTTTATAGGTATAGAACAGGAACTACAATGGGCGAATTTTGTGTATTTTACTGTGGATTTACTGTAAATCTGAAAACAGAAGGCACAGACATAAATCGTGTTTATAAAGAGAGCGTATTGTATTGTGCTCAGGATACACATGTAATACGAGCTTTGGCAAGGCAGCGAGAACTACACAATAATCATCATCATTCATCACCATCATCGTCGTCGTCGCCATCAATATCATCCACATCATCATCAGTCATATTCATTATAAAAATTCAGCACATTACCGAAGCAGCAAAATCACGAAGAGAGATGACTCCACAGCGAAAAATATTTAACACGTTAACAGCGCAGCCATCTACGTCCCACACCAAGACCCGAAAAAAAAAAAAATGATGATTTTACACATAATGGGGAAGACAAATTAAACCACGGGTATGCAGAGAAGTGGCATGAGAAAAAGGAAAATCTAAATGAAAAGCTGAGGACATCTATGTTACGTGGAGAGTACAAGGGAATTATAATCTTGGCTCTTAAAAGTTTATACATGTATCAGATCTGGGCAAAGAATACACAGTCAAATTCTAAGACTCAGATGTACTCCTGTGCCCAACAGATGGCGCAAACATCCATGAAATATAAACACTTGGGCACAAATATTTACCGTCCGTGAATAATGTATCCCTGATTCAGGACTGGTGTGACGGTATTAGTGGGGAATGTGACATGGGATCTCTGTAGGTGTTGTGGATGGACTGTTAATTCTTTTTCCTTTTTTTTTTTTTTTTTTTTTTTTTTTTTTTTTTGCGAAGTACAAACTGTTCCATCTCCCACCTTGAATCGAACTTGCTTCTTTTCGAACGGCAGGCCAACATTCTTCCACTTGAGAATTAGGTAATGACTATATCGGAGTAAAGCATGGATTGAGGCAGAATGAAGACTGAGATGAGACTGGGTGAGGCAGTGAGGCGCCCAGGAACAAGGGACATGGAAATAATCTGCACATTTCTTACCTTCTTCTTCCTGGAAAAATAGGAAAAGTAAATAGATAAGAATAAAATGCGATAATTGTCTATTCATAAACTGAGATTTGTTTTACAGAAAGAAGACGTGGGATGATGCCCACTGTTCTTTCCTTAACCTTTCTGTAGGGCTGGAGACAAGTTTGTGGATCGTGTTGTCATCATTAATGGGGGAAAGTCCTGCTGGCTGTGGAGATTTTGTAACTCCTCTTTCTCGGTAATTGTTTTGTAGAATACTCATTAATGTTCTGTTGTTACTGACGCAAACTTCGTTGATGTAACGATTTATTCCTGCTTTACTGTTACTCATATATTTCATGTACAGTTAGATGAAAAAGTTTAGTACAGTAAGGTTTCTATTGTTTCAGGCAAGTAGCGGTGCAGTGGCTGGTATACGTATGTGAGTACCCACTTTTTCCAGATAATAGTTTGTTGACATTTAAGGCTGATTAGCCATTTTAATTTTTTCGTCACATTACATCTATTATTTGTAATACATATAGTAGTGTTCTTTTTAAAAAAAGTATAATATTCTCATAAGGGCTTCCCTTTTATACCTACATCGGCATGTGGGATAACAAAAAGGGTGTAGTTTTCTCCTGGATGTGTTTGTCCGTATCTGTAGGCTACCCGTATATTCAGTGTTGATCCGATTTTAATCAGGCTTGGTGGAAATGCTGAGGGCCAGCCAAGGAGTTGACATTTTCTTTTTACAAGTTAAAATGTGAAATTCTTGTTCTACACATACATGTTCTTTACCTGAAGTGACTTCTCAGTCCGCACTTTTCCATGTCTTTCCTACTTAATTCCTGTATTCCCTCCTCACTCTTTCTCTTATACAAGTATAGACCTAAGATTTGATTGGATACCCACCCTTCCCCCAAAACAGACTCATGGGCAGTAATGTCTGTCACCTTCTCTTGTCTTCCTTCTCATCTCACTAAAAACTCCTCACTTTGATCCTACTTTTGGGGTTTGCTTCACCGTAGAGTGAATGGACTGAATGTTCACTTACCCTGGCTTAATATGCTGAAGTAGGGGGAGGGGGGATACTGATTGTTGCTCTCAATAGGGCACAATTATACCGTTTTTTCTAGTCTTCAGGCTCTCTCCTCTGTGTCTGATAGTCTCTACATGCTATGTGTAACCTAACGCTCCTCTGTCTCTGATAATCTCTACATCTGTCATGTCTAGCCTAATACTCTCGCATCTTCAGAGGATGATAGGTTTAATCACACTCTTACATCAGCCATTTCTGGTGCTTTTAGTCTCGAATTCGTAAGAAGTCGGCTTCGTAACAATACACGTAAACGAATGAATCTTGGCTTAGCGTTAATTTCATGGCAACAAATCTACGTTAATGTATATTTATATAATAATGTGAGGCATTGCCATTTAACTAGAACAACGTAAAACGGTAATGAATTTTTCACCTGAAGACAGAGACAGTACATTACCAGTCCTTGCTTGCTGATGGAGAAAAGCATTCTGTTCCCGTAAAGCCAAGAGTTCTCAGCATTTTCCCAGAGATGATGAAAAACATATATTGCATATGTAAAATATATCGGTATTAAGTTCATTACAAAAATAATGAAAGTGGAAAAAGAACATTAGCAGTAAAATAACTCAGCACCACAGCCTGAAGTGTAACCGGATAGGATAAAAATAAACCCAGTCTTACAGTACACCATTACAAAGAACTAAATGTGCTTCACAGTCATGGACGGCAATATTGATTAATACACAGGCTGTACAAAAGATTAGCATCGTCAGCATATCACTGTGTTTTCTTAGTGAACTGTGGTTTGCCTTATGACAGCTGATCAGTCTGCACGAACGTTTTCTGTCTCTCTGGTGATACCTTTAGTCCGACATCGTCTGTTGTCACTTCGTCCTGCATCATTTTATCGAATGGCGACTCATTTCTTGTTCCATCGCCTTTCATATATTACAACTCTTCACACAGTTGTCTCTCACTGTTCTGTATACATATTTAGCCACCTCGCCCTGCCCCAGCACAAGGCCAGCCACCTCGCCCTGCCCCAACACAAGGCCAGCCACCCCGCCCTGCCCCAACACAAGGCCAGCCACCTCGCCCTGCCCCAACACAAGGCCAGCCACCTCGCCCTGCCCCAACACAAGGCCAGCCACCTCGCCCTGCCCCAACACAAGGCCTTGCATATACTTTACCCTTCACTGCCATGACTTATTTCGCATTTTATTCTTGCTGCCGCCATGGAATTTATTAACTTACAGAAGACCTGAAGGTGTTAATGAAGGCTGTATCTGACTGCCACAGTTGGAATAGTCTTTCCAAGCTGAGTCAAATCGTGTGGACATTGCAAGATTATAATAAATGACGTCATGGAGGTGAAGGCGCCAACTCCACAGTGGCTATGGCGTCCTTCAGTGACACATTACACGTCCACCAAGCCAGTCTCATTTCGTTACCTACATGTCTTTCTTCATCCACCCCCACTTAGGCCTGTTTCAGTCAGTATAGATCATTCAGGCTTTTTGTCCATCACAGGGATTCAGGTCAATAAAGATTAGTCCAAAGCAGTGGTAATCAGTTCAGGGGAATAAAAATAGATTCAGGTCAGTATAGATCGGTTTAGGTCAGTATCGATCGGTTTAGGTCAGTATCGATCGGTTTAGGTCAGTATAGATCGGTTTAGGTCAGTATCGATCGGTTTAGGTCAGTATCGATCGGTTTAGGTCAGTATAGATCGGTTTAGGTCAGTATCGATCGGTTTAGGTCAGTATAGATGGACTGTGGTTAATTTAGATAGATTGATGTCAATATAGATAGATTAATGTCAATATAGATCGATTAAGGTCAATATAGATCGATTAAGGTCAATATAGATCGATTAAGGTCAGTATAGATCAATTCTGACTTGAAGACATTAATTGACGTATCCAGGCTATGTTCATCAGAGCCAGGTAGTCACTACAGCCAGACCCTCATTATGGCAGGTGACTCTTGCCGTATAATTATAAAGTATTGTACACGCCAAAGGAAGTACTTGAACAACTGGGTAGGATGTAGGCTGTTTATGTATGAACATTATGGGCTTTGCTTCCTCGGCAATATGGGCAGTTTTGATTGTGGATGTATCTCTAAAAAATTCCGTAATAGTATATGAAGATCGTCCTTACGGTGCTTACAACTCAGACCACCATAGTTTTCTGTACATTGCCGTTTAAAAGGACGGTTTTCACGTGGTTCTTTTGTCGTCCATATTTTTCAATATATGTAAAGTATTCTCAGCCTTCCTTTACCGGGTGTACGTACCTACAGGGACAATGTATCACCTACATGTTTCTGGACACAATAGAATCCTCCTGTTACTGGTCCAGTACATCTCATGGACCAATCCTTCTTACTGCAGGTGGTCCAATTATCATACCTGGAACCATCTCTTATTAAGTCCGGAGTGCGCTCGACATCGCATGTAAACTGGGTCAATGCTCTGAAAATTATACCTTGAGAGACTCTACGAATGATCTTCAGCCGATTCTTGTGGCCTTTGACTCTTGTCATAAACATCTTTCGGACGGTGAAGTCGGCTTTACCTTTGGGTGAAATATTTTAATGTCAAACTGATGGGTATGGCGGACAACGGGGGTCTGTGTAAATGATAGCATGGCATCGTGGTTTGTTGGCTGAAAGGTCGAACCTGTGCTTCTCCGCTGACGAACATGAACACTTTAACATCCGCTGTCGGCACAGTCGCTTGATTGCGACCGGGAGGACCCTATGCCGCCAGCACTGCTGGTGTTGGTAATCCGAGATATCACCAGATTTGCTGATGATAATGCAGCGGTTATTATATGGGCTTTGACAGCGGCCATTGTTAATGGGTATGGAAATAGTTGTGACGTCTAATGTGCATGTAGTGTGGTGTAGGCAGATGAAGGTAGAGGTGTTATGGGAGTATGGTGGCCTACTCTCTGTGTTAAAAAAAACACCGAAAATGTTTGTGAAAGGGAGATTGTCAGGAGCAGGTCTTGAGGGCTAGTGAAGTGGGAGCTCCAGCTCTCCCAGTCACTAGCTTGCCATCTACCTCGGAAGTACCGCCCTGTTCGACTGGTGCTGCAGTCTACTCCCTACTGTGATAAAGATGACAGTAGTGTAAAAGATAACAATGCTTTAACAACTGTGATAAAGACAGTAGTGTAAAATATAACAATGCTTTAACAACTGTGATAAAGATAACAGTAGTGTAAAATATAACAATGCTTTAACAACTGTGATAAAGATGACAGTAGTGTAAAAGATAACAATGCTTTAACAACTGTGATAAAGACAGTAGTGTAAAATATAACAATGCTTTAACAACTGTGATAAAGATAACAGTAGTGTAAAATATAAAAATGCTTTAACAACTGTGATAAAGATAACAGTAGTGTAAAATATAACAATGCTTTAACAACTGTGATAAAGATAACAGTAGTGTAAGATATAACAAGACAGTAACAACTGTGATAAAGATAACAGTAGTGTAAGATATAACAAGACAGTAACAACTGTGATCAAGATGACAGTAGTGTAAGATATAACAAGACAGTAACAACACTACTAATCTCCTGGTCAGATCTGATTCCTCTAAGCTGCACACAATTTCCCCTTCCTCCTTCCCCAACAAAGCTGCCCTGCGTCTCATCTGCTAAGGCCCGGGTTCCACCGCTGACAGTCTCATTAGAGGCGAGTTGTGGCCAGTGTCTCCCGCAGACAACAATATACATTTAATATACTGCTGCCTGCCACCCCTCCCAGCCGGTTCTCATTAGGCCAGGATTTATACCAGTTGTTATAGGAGTATGAGTGTGGCACCACGAAAGGGGAATAAGAGGAAATAACAGGCATAAATAGGGCTCACTTGTATTCAGAGAGACCCCTCACTATCATGGGTCCGTGTTTATCAAGGATCTTAACCAATTTGTAGAATATAAATGTCCGTCATGTTTACTGCTTTAAGAAATTGAATCTTTTTTTGATATTTTTCAGCTTGATACTAACTGTAATTCAACTGTGAAGTAATGGTTGATCTTTGAGTGACTGTGAAAGTATGATCAAGCAGTCGTATAGAGATTTTTATCAACAAATTTTGTGAAGTGGAACGTGCTTGTGTGTGTGTGTGTGTGTGTGTGTGTGTGTGTGTGTGTGTGTGTGTGTGTGTGTGTGTATGTGTGTGTGTGCGTGTGTGCGTGTGCGTATGTGTGTGTGTGTGTGCGTGTGCATGCATGCCAGGTAGGGCATGGGTGTACGCTCTGTGGCTGCTTTCATTACTCTGGCTATGAGTCTGGGGCTGACTAATGTGGAATTGGTATTAATATTCATTGAGTCATTTGGTAATTTGCACTCTCGTAATTAAGCTGGTTCCCCCTGGCGGCTCAAAACTAACCATTCTATAACATCTTGGCGTCTGTATATTTATCATTCCCTCTGCTTCCTTGGCTTGTCTCTGCCTTTACTGCTGCTGTGTCTGTATCTTTATTATTCCCTCTGCTTCCTTGGCTTGTCTCTTCCTGTACTGCTCCTGTGTCTGTATCTTTATTATTCCCTCTGCTTCCTTGGCTTGTCTCTTCCTTTACTGCTGCTGTGTCTGTATCTTTATTATTCCCTCTGCTTCCTTGGCTTGTCTCTTCCTTTACTGCTCCTGTGTCTGTATCTTCATTATTGTCTCTTCCTTGGCTTATCTCTTTCTTTACTGCTCCTGTGTCTGTATCTTTATTATTCCCTCTGCTTCCTTGGCTCGTCTCTTCCTTTACTGCTCCTGTGTCTGTATCTTTATTATTCCCTCTGTTTCCTTGGCTTGTCTCTTCCTTTACTGCTCCTGTGTCTGCATCTTCATTATTGTCTCTTCCTTGGCTTGTCTCTTCCTGTACTGCTCCTGTGCACCCTTTTACCTGCCCTTCATTATTCATCCTCTCTTCCATTCACCAACTATTTTCTCTTGTCATGTCCTTCTCATTATCCTCCCGCCGGCTCCATACATTCTCTTGCAACGACGATTTATTTTTACACACACACACACACACACACACACACACACACACACACACACACACACACACACACACACACACATTCTCTCTCTCTCTCTCTCTCTCTCTCTCTCTCTCTCTCTCTCTCTCTCATGTATATTCTTAATTCTGGGTCATCCCTGTGTCTTTATATTCTTTTATATTTTTTTTTCTCCTTCGCTTCTCCTTTATTGAGTTCCCTGATTACCGACATTATTACTCTTCTTTCCAGTTGCCTTTTCTCTCACTCCCCTTCACTTTCCAACCTCACTTTTCCTCCGTTTCCTCTTCGGTAATCTTTCTCTCCCCTTCATTCAGCCATCATCCTCCCTCTGATATCCCTCCACTTCCTTCCCCTACCGAAGTTCTCAGTCGGTTCTCTCCCACTCATATTCCATTCCCTCCGTTTAGATTTTCTACCCTTGTACTCTCATAGCCTGTCATTCCCTCAGATATTGTCCTTTTGCTAATCTTCCACAATTCCATGCACTCCCTTCCCTTCCAATTCCGCTGTTATGTTGTCTTCCTCGCGTCACCTCTACTTTCCCTCACCTTAACCCCTCCTCCCCCAACATTCCTAGCACCCCAAACACCTAAAGCGGCAGTTTGATGTGACGGTAACGAAGGGGCGTGCTGGATGCCAGTTTCAACGCCCTCTTCTGCTCCTCTTTCTCCCTTGCCTATATCACCTCACCCCATTCCCTGCCCCCTCCCCGGTACCCCTGAAGACGCCCCCATTCCTCTCCACATTACTAAACCCCCACCCTCTTTCACGTCTATTCGGACTATCCCGCCCTCCCCTCCTCCACACGTCTCTCTCCTCTCTTCTCCACACCCCTACCGTCCCCTCTCTTCAACACCCTGCCAACGTCCCACCTTTCCCCCACACTTATTCCAGCTCCCCCTCCCCATCTTCCATATCCTTGCCCCAGCCCATTACAACCCCCTTCCCATGGCCCTCCTACCCACACCAACCCTTTTCGTTCTTCACATCCGTGCCGGAGGACCCCTTCCCCCACAAGTACACGCAACACCCGCGCCCCTCAGTATTAAGGCCGCACGCAACACTGATTGGATCACAGTATTAGCAGCTCACACATCACTGACTTAATTTCCTCTCCAGCCATGTGGATGGTGAGGCCTGATACAGTTACTTCCACAACCACAGCGGTCACCGCAGTGAACACCTACGCCTGCCACGGAACCCTTCCATACTATTATCTATATATCTGTGCTCGCCCACAGGGAGAGCTGGTGTTATGTCTTCAGCGGCGCGGGAGCACGTGTGTATGTTAACAAACCCAAATTTAATCTGATTTTAACCACACTTGGCTGAAGAGTTAAGGGTCAGCCTAACAGTTAAAATATTAAGCAACTGTTAAATCCATGTTAAGATCACATCATTTGTCCAGCAGACAGAATTCCCAGCAGTTACATAGTTAAGTAACTGTTTTATTCTATCCAACTTCAGATCATTTTATAAAGCACTTGGAGCGTAAAGCAGCAGTTTAATTGGTGCTAACACCAGATTAATGTTTGTATCCGAGAGCAGTGCAAACCGTTTAAGGACTGATTTAATTTAGATGTAGTGTTGGTATATGATGAAGCACCGCCATGAAAACCTCGGCCTATCGTGAAGCCACTTGGATCTCATAAACCAAGGTTCATCACCACTTTTGGTCTTAGCAAGGTGCTTTTTGAACAGGTTAAACTGGACTCCAGACATGGTTACAGATTTATCTGGACTTAATTACCCTGAATGTGTCGTTTGTCTTGTGTGTGCACTCTTACAAAGAAAAAAGATTTAATCTGCCCTCGTCTTGGCGCAGCTGTGTATTATACCTTCTCTGTAGTTCTTAGCATTTATGATATAATATTCTTGTCTGTATTACTACGTTACTGCAGGATAATGAACAGTTAATTCCACTTTCTAATATTTAAATAAACTGAAGGCAGCAAGAGCAAACAAGTTTTCAGTTAATTTATGTAAGTGACAGATTTTGCTAAAAACTGGTAAGCTTCTCGTGCTGTAAACAGTATGAACCGGTGCTGAGCCACTGACTCAGGAATGAGGGACAAACACCTACAAGGAGGATAATAGTGAAACAGATCATTAACTTTCAGTGCGTTTATGTCTTTCCCTAATTTATTCTTGCTGCTTTACCTCCAAGCTACTTTAACTAAAGCAGGTCGTTCCTGATGAATTTGAAGATGGCTGTATCTATCTCAACTATTTTCAGTAGTCACATACAATGCATAAAATTGACTAAATATATCAGTAATATAATATAAAAGAAGTCTAAATATATAAGAAATATAAAAGACGTTCTTGTGCTGAAGGAATTAATCACTGATTCAGGAATGAGGGACTGATTATACAGGGTGACCCAGAAAACCCTCCCACATTTCAGAGGTAAATGAAAAAAAAATGGTTAAAGATAATCAAAATATTATTTGCATACATGAAACTTCATTCAATACAGTTTTTATTCATCATGTTTTAAAGATGACATCCTGCAAATGGTGGCCGTCATTGTGTATACACGCTTGGAGGTGATTTCTGAAGGCTGCCATGGCTCGACGGGTCATGTCGGGTGGAACAGCGGCTATCTCCTGCTGAATAGCAACCTTAAGGGCTTCAAGAGTTTGAGGTCGATGAGTATACACTCGTGATTTACGGTAGTCCCACAGAAAAAAGTCACAAGGGGCGAGGTCAGGGGAACGGGCCGGCCACCCAACATCGCCACGCAACGAGATGACCCGATCCGGAAACATTTCCCTCAGCACTTGCAATGATCTTCGAGCTGTGTGTGCCGAGCGTATATTCGTCGACCCCAAACTCTTGAAGCCATTAAGGTTGCTATTCAGCAGGAGATAGCCGCTGTTCCACCCGACATGACCCGTCGAGCCATGGCAGCCTTCAGAAATCACCTCCAAGCGTGTATACACAATGACGGCCACCATTTGCAGGATGTCATCTTTAAAACACGATGAATAAAAACTGTATTGAATGAAGTTTCATGTATGCAAATAATATTTTGATTATCTTTAACCATTTTTTTTTTCATTTACCTCTGAAATGTGGGAGGGTTTTCTGGGTCACCCTGTACAAGTATGAGCTTTTTTCTTTTTTTTTTTTATCATGAACGTTTTACCAGTGTTGGTTTACTCTGAGCTTAGGGAAAAATCAGCATTTGCTGAAATACCGGTAAGTGTAAAGTTCTTAATATCTCAGCCAAAACGTGATGCTTGATAGATTTTAACGTTATATTTCTTTTTTTCTTTTTTTTTTTTTTACGTCGGGTTACTTTGAGCCAGATAAATGATCTGGCGTTATCTGAAAAAAAAAAAAAAAAATCGATGTCACAGGCAATGAGCAAATTCAACTAGCTGGTCGGACTACAGAATAAGTGGCATTATAAAAGCATTTCTTTTATACCACAACATGCAGTGAATGTATTAGAGAGGTAGTACTGTGAATGCATACACTTGTTTTCATCAGCCATGTCATCTACAACATTGTGTCTTAATCTTCTGCAGTTTGATTCCCACTTAGGTTTGTTACAAAATGGTTATTATATACCCATTGCAGAACTGAAGTCTGTCAGTGTTATTTAGACTAATCTGAGAGAGAGAGAGAGAGAGAGTACAAGGAATATAATGAAGGGTCAGTCTTCAACACCGTAGTCTTTGTACATGTCATTCATGTTGACGCCACACGATTTTCTATTTAGCTTAGGAATGACCTCGCGAATTAGAGGGTTAGAAGTTATTCTTCAGCAACCTTCCTTCAGTACCATGACGTCTCTGTTCTTGGTGGTGGTGGTGTGTGGTTGTCACGACAGTGTTTGGTGGTTGTCATGACAGTGTTTGGTGGTTGTCATGACAGTGTTTGGTGGTGGTGGTTGTGGTGTGTGGTGGTGGTGACTGTTTGGTGTAGATGGTGGTGGTGGTGGTAGTGTGTGATGGTGGTAGTGATAGATGGTGGTAGTATGTGATGGTGATTGTGATGATGGTTGTAATGGTGGTTGTTCAGATAGAAGTGGAGGTGGTGGTTAGTGATGGTGATAGTGGTGATGTTATTGGTGGTTTGGTAGTGGTGCTGGCGGTAGTGGTGATCTTGACAGAGGTTTTAATAATGATGATATTAGTGGTGACGGTGGTAGTGATGATTGTGATGTGTAGTAGTGGCGATAATGATCGGGTGATAGTGGTGACAGTGTGTAGTGGTGATGATGGTGGTAGATATGGTTGTAATAGAGTGTAGTGTTCATGGTAATAGTTGTGATGATGATGTAATAGTGGTGGTAATGATGGTAGAGACTGTGTAGTGGTGATATTGGTAATAATGATGATGGTGACTATAATAGTGGTGGTGGTGATGGTAGTGACGGTGATAGTGTGTCGTGGTGGTGGTAGCGGTGATAGTGGTAGTGATGAAGATGGTGATGGTGTAACAGTGGTGGTGGTGGTGGTAGTCATGATGGTAGCGTGTAGTGGTGGTGGTATTGTTAATAGTGTTCGTGGTAGAGGTAGTAGTGGTGGTGGTGGTGGTGGTAATAGTGGCAGGGGTAGTAGTGGTAGTGTTGATGGTGGTGATAGTGTGTAATGATGATAATGATAATAATAGTGTGCAGTTCTGATGGTTGTAGTGATGACAGTGATGATGGCGGTGTAACAGTAGTGGTGATGATGGTGCCGGTGTGTAATTATGATGGCGCCGATACTAATGATAGTGATAGTGTGCACTGGTGGTGGTAATGGTGCTGATGATGGTGACAGTATGTACTAGTGGTGGTGGTGGTGGTGGTGGTGATGGTGATGGTGATGGTAGTGATGATAGTGGTAGTGGTAGTGTGTAGTGGTGGTAGTGACAATAGTGGTAGTGGTGATGGTGATGGTGGTGGTAGTGGTGATGGTGGAAGTCATGTTTGTGCTTTTCCCCAGTCCGTCTGGCTCAGCCGACCCGTCAACCACAGGTAAGCAAATGCTTCTGTGGGGCCGGCCTACAGACACAGTACAGTGTACTGTATATACCGTGTAGGGATCCGGCGCCCCATTGTAATAGAAAGAGCCTTGCCAGGGTCGGACCAAAGTGATAATGATGATAATGATGAGTGGTGGGGCATGTGTAAAGAAGTACATGTTGTCAAGCTGGCTGGTACAGGTATGCCGGTAAGGTGATGATGATGATGATGATGATGATGAGCGGAGGGGCATGTGTAAAGAGGTATATGTTGTCAAGCTGGCTGGTACAGGTATTCCGGTAAGGTGATGATGATGATGGTGATGATGATGATGATGATGATGAGTGGTGGGGCATGTGTAAAGAAGTACATGTTGTCAAGCTGGCTGGTACAGGTATGCCGGTAAGGTGATGATGATGATGATGATGATGATGATGATGAGTGGTGGGGCATGTGTACAGAAGTACATGTTGTCAAGCTGGCTGGTACAGGTATGCCTGTAAGGTGCAAGTCAAAGGTGGGCATAGAAAATGGATGGTGTGGTGTGGAGTGGGCATAGAGTGTGGTAGGTGGTTGGGCAAAGTAGGGTGAGTAGCCTACACCCTGTGAAGTTAGGTTTGGTATGAGGGGCAGTGCTGGCGGTGAGAAGATCCAAGTCACAGAAGTTCGATATGGGAGGGTAGAAAAAGGGTGGGAAGGGTGGAGAGGAGTGGGTGGGAATGGTGGTGGTTGGTGAGGCAGGGTGGGGGTAATACTCGTACATCCATGAATATGGGCGTTGTAGGTTGGTCAGTATGGGTGTGGCCATGGCTTAATTTATACATTTCTCTTAGGGGGAAAAAAGAACGACAAGCAAGTAATCATTCAGTGCTTTCACGTACATAAGGTCACACGTACATAAGGACCCACGTACATAAGGTCTCACGTACTTACGGCCTCATGTACTCACGGTCTCATGTACTTACGGTCTCACGTACATAAGGTCTTAAGTACATAAGGTCCCACGACTCACATAAAACCATTCAGCTTGGATCTTGTCAAGGAAAGAAATATAGAGGGAAATATACTCAGCCATTTATAGCAAAGACAAACGTGACCTAAAACGGGATCAGCCACATGCAAAAATCGACGCTTCTTCTTAAAAGCCCAAAAGAAGACCTAATCTGTGGTGTGGGCTTTGTGTGAGATGGGGTGGGAGGGAGGGTGGGTGAAGGGATGTGGGCGTGTGTGGGGGGGTGAGGAGGGGGTGGATGGAGTTGGTATGTGGGTTGAGTGAGGGGTGGATGGGTGGGTGTGTGGGATGGTATCCGAGTCACGACCTGGTGTGAGGATGATGCATGGCGGTAATCAGGCCTCAGCACAACCCTTCCTGCCTCAGCACCGCTTAATGAATCATCCTTTTGTGCCGCAATGGCTGCGTTTTTTTAGCTGAGCAGTTGTCTCTTGGAGGGGGACTTCGTTTATTCTAGGACGTGGGATGTCATGCCTTTCTTGACACATGTCTATTTATCTATTGCCAGACTCCTCAATCCCGTACGGGGTGGCCACAAACAAACCGCCTCCACGTCGCCCTGTCCCCCGCCATTTCACTGCCCTGTTCCCAACTCACACCCCCCCTCTCTCATATACCTCTCCACTCCATCCCACCATCTCATCCTCGGCCTCCCCCTCCCTCTCCCCCCCTCCATCTCACTCACATACACTCTCCGTCAGAGTCTCACCCTCCATCCTCTCCACATGGCCAAACCACTTCAGGGTGTTCCTCCTAACGCTTGCTATCACATCCACATCACAACGCTCCTTTATATCCTCATTTGTCAGCCTCTCTCTCCATGTGACTCCACAGGCTCCTCTTAAATAACTCATTTCCACTGCTCTCACTCTTGGCTTGTGTCCTTCCAACAACGTCCAAGCTTCACTTCCATACGTTAGAGTTGGTATCACAATACGGTCATGTAGTAACTTTTTCACTTCCATGCTCACTTCCCTGTTTCTTACCATTGCTTTCATGGAACCAGCAACCTTTCTTCCTTGTTGTACCCTTTCAAGCACTTCATCCTCCAAACTTCCATCCTTACTCACCACACTACACAAGTACTTAAACGTACTCACATTTTCCATTTCCTCACCATCCAACCTCACTGTACATTCACTGACTTCACCTCTCTCAAAGACCATCACTTTACTCTTCCCTACATTCACCTTGACATCTGTTAGATGATATTATTCAGCTTAAGAATGGCTTTCAACCTTTGAAGACAGAAGGAGTAATACATAAACCATCCAAGACATAACATTCGTAAGTTTTACCTCTTGTTCGATTTGAGAACTAAATTCATCGTAGGACTGGCGTCCCATTCTCAAAGTATTAATCAGTTATTTAGGACATGAGCTAACCATTTCGTTCTTGCTACCACCTGATGGTTTTAAAGCTAATAGTTAAGTGACGAAAGGCCATGTTTGAGCTGAATCTAATGTCTGGTGGTAGCAAGAATGATAAAGTTAATATTTCTATATTAGATAGAAGGCCTGGGAGCATTTTGATGCTATATTTCAACCAACATTGGGTAACGCAGAGTGTGTATTTTATTTTACCAACGAAAGATGCCTTAGTTACTACATTCTCGCAACGAACACACTATTTTTATCACACTTTCATTTCATTTCCTGATTGAGGGTTGAACTAACGCCCTGAGTAACGGGGTGCATTTTCAGTTTAAGCTGTTTGTGAGAGAATGGTGGTAGTGTGTGAAGCTTATGTTGCCTGGAAAGTAAGTTAGTCAAGAGCAGTAGTCTTCTTCACCTCTCGCGGTGCTGGGAATAATACAGGCTGAACAGCTTAAGCCGAAGTTATGCTAAAGTGATGGTAAGCACACCGATACTGTTTTATTCCTCCTATCACTCTGACGTATTTATTCAGTTTGACAGTCGCGTGTTGCCGCATATGAATTAAACAGAAGTAACAGTAGCAAGGAAAGCTAAATTAAATGCAAACACGTGGTCATTTTTATTCCTGCTGCCGTCAAAAGTGTTAACAGCAAAGAAATCAAAATTAAGGGTGTGTATATGATGGCATCGTTATTCAAGCTATCCATCCAACTGGACTCTAAGTGGCTTAAAAAGTACATTTGCATCTCTGGGCCGTGTTTGTTAACGTGCTTGGTATGCCTTTCCCAGATAATCCTCCCTGACTAATCACCACGATAGCTTCTCTCCTCCGGTTCACACACTCACGCTCCCTCACACGATTTCTCACTCTCATCGGTTTGGCACTGGTTTACTCATATGCTAATTATTCCCTGTCCAATCCTGCTTTTTCTTACTGCTGTCTATGCTAACTTCAGGGTTCAGTGCCTTTGAAGAAGTATGTGAATTGGCATGTAGGTGTCGGCTCTCAGTTTGTTCATTAGACTGCCATCTTTTCTTTGGGGATACAAGGTTCAGGGTACTTTGCGTGTCACAAAACTCCATTTCTGGGTCAAAGAACCGAAGATTAAACCTATGACAGACTTAAGGTTATTGACTCCATAGAAGCGGGCTCTGCTCGATGATGTATTTGTAATGGCGAAGTGCAGGTGGCCCTGCAGTGAGGCTGGACAAGAGTAAGAGTCCTTTCCACCTATGTCTGATGGAGAATTGTTAGATGAACTGTGGCTTTAAGGTATGTCACAATAATAATTAATCCTATTTAGTAGTGTCTTGTGGACACAGGTGAGCAGTGACTACGATAAGGAATTCAGATCTTGTCTAAATGTTCTGCTTGTGCCCCGTTTGCCTCCGAATGTAGTCCATCTTGACTCTGTACCCGAGGCGTCGTGCGTACTAGAGGACTACTTTCAAATTTTAAATAATGGTATCCTATGGGGGAACAGCCCAGGTGTGTTACCATGTGTCGCCAATATGACGACTCTCATCGTCACTGCTGGGCTCATTGCTGCCTAAACTGTTCAATAGAGTTGCTGTCCTCAGAGGTCAGGTAGTTGAAACATGAGCTGATTTGGTCCCTTGTAGTGTACAACACATTTTCATAGACTTGGCCTGTTCGTAAACTAAGAGAAAGTAAGCAGGGATGATTATTAGAATCTGAGAAGTGGAAGGTCGTGGTTTGTCCTAGTTCTTCCTTGTAACTTAGCCTCGCGTAAATCCTGGGGAATGTCTGCTGGTGCCCGGGACGTTCTTTTAAAGTCACGGGTGCCACGCTTGTTCTGACTGTTGTGAGTCTGATCTCACTGTCATACATAATATCACCCTTTCAGAGTAATCGCATCCTCTCCTATTAATCTGCCACTCATACCCAGGATACTCTCACATTAAAATCATTTGCATCCTACTCTCACTCTCATACTAATTATTAATGACTTATTTTCTCATTTCCATGGTGATCTCACTCATAATAGTTTCACTTACAGATCTCATTCTCATGCTAATCTCACTCATTCTAACTCTAGTCTCATTCACACAAATACTCACGTTCATATTTCCAGACAATTTCCAAATCCTTCAGCCTTCTTACACCTACCCGTACACCTTCCAACGCATCTTCACACCATCCAGCATACTCACTAACATTCATTCTTACAAAACCGGAACATCAAAGATTACTCAGTGTTTATCCATGAACAGTTTTTCTCACATATTCCACCCCTCAGCCTCCCTACATCCTCTAACTCTCGTTTCCGCTATTTCCATACTCTTCCAAACAATCAGTCTCACTTTAAGCACCACTTCTTCCTCTCATACCTCCACACTCCCTCATTTTTCGCTCTTCCAACACCCTATCACGCTTGTCCTACACTTCCTCACTCTCGTATTTCCTACGTTCTCCCAAAACATATGTCACTCTTAACATACCTTTTTCTCACTTCCTCACTCCTACATTTTCCACTATCCCAGTACATTTTCCCACACTTACCACACCTTTTTACCCTTACTGTTTGTCTCATTTCCCACACTTTCCCACTACCCTTTCCCACCTTCTCATTTCGTCTTTTTTTTACCTCACTTCCCAACCTTGTTTCACTTTTTCACACTTAATCAGTCTCTTCCTCATTTTCTTACTTTTCCAACACTCCTGTCACACTTTTCTTCACTTGTTTCAAGCCTGCTAACACTTCCTCACGCCGGCCCACTCACACACTGACGCATCTTGCCACTCCATCATCGTAAATCGCGTATGCAAATTAACCACATCCCCCCTCCCTGTCTCGCTTTAAAGGTCCCCACCAAATTGCGTCCTTTGGTTTCTCGCACGATTTTCTAAAATTTTTCTTTTCTTTAGCTGTATTTTCGAGGACATGAATATTTACTGTACGTGTCCTATTTCATTGTGCATATTGTTTGGTAAGTATTTTTCTCTCTGACGTGGAAAGTATGTTTTCACCCCTGTTTATTTGTTTGCTTGTTAGTTTGTTTGTCTGATAGCAGGATTTCTCAAAAACTAAAAGAAAGCTTTGGACTTAATTTGGTGGGTAGATAGCTTATGTTTCAGGGAACAACCAGTTAACTTTTGGGACCGATCCGGATCGTATTACAGAGTCTGAATCCGGAAAACACTTTGCAAAACCCTAATCAGTGATGAAAAAAACCTAACCCATTATGAAGAGTGATTTGGAAATTACGTTGCTCTTGTTGGAGAGATGCGCTTCACTGGGTACCCCTCTAGTTTTGTGCCTTTCTTCTCCTTTTTCCAGATCCTGCTTCACCCATCTTTTACTGGCGATGGTGATGATTAGGATGATTTGTGTCGTATTTTTGTTGACTTTGGAAATTTCTTGGAATATATTATTATTATTAATATTTTTTGGTTATTGCATATTATTCTCATTCTAATCTTACCTATTTTTTCTTCTCTTGTATCGTCCCATCATTTCATGTTCATTTAATCTTTTGTCCATATCAAAAATACACACACAACACTTTAGTCACTATCTTGCTCCAGTGTTGGTCTTTTTTCACCCATATTCTCTTCAACAGTTTCCTCGCAGTTTCCTCTTTCATTCCTCCTCCATCATCGTTCATCCTCTCATTCACCGTTCATTTCGACACACACATTCCCCTTTCATATACTCTTCTCACCTTCTCTACTATTATTCTTGCCCGTTCCATCCTCTGCCTATCATCCCCTCCTTGCACAACGCTTTGAACCCCATAACCTTTCACACTGGCTCACCTTTCACACGTTCAAACATCCTCTGCCACCTCATCACCTGTCACACCTTACACCTCATTTCCCCTCCCACACATCTGTCATAACAACGGCACATTTCCTCTTACATACATATTTAAACTTGTGATATTTTACTATACACCTGCCACACATTTCAGCTTATTTCCTTTCCCACACATAGGAATCCTCGATATTTGGTTATGCACTTATTACATCCAATATTTCACTTTGCCATATATACAGTTGTTTTATCGTCTCATTTCCATTAACAGATCTAACATGCAACACTGTCTCATTTCCTCTCACTCATTCATGAACCTGTGATATTTTGCTGTGCATCTGTCACACGTTTAATCCCATTTCTTCTCTCAACCACTTATCGTAACAATGCCTCACTTCCTGTCACGTACCTTTTAAACTTAGACATTATGGTATACATATGGTTTATCTAACACTCCATTTCCTGGTATACACACACACACACACACACACACACACACACACACACACACACACACACACACACACACACACACACGTTTCTGCACGCAGTTATTTGCTCTCCCACTTTCCCATACTTATTCAGGCATTTTTAGCTCAAACACACTCTTGCACGTCACTTGAAATTTTTATATATATACCACACGACTCTCTCTCTCTCTCTCTCTGCATGCATGTGTGTGTGTGTGTGTGTGTGTGTGTGTGAAGTAATTAGGCCACAGAAATGCTCATATCCGTCTTCATTCTGACTTACACATGTTTTTTTTTTTTTAGAGATTATTTTTCCTCTTGCCAGTGTATCATTAATAAGTGATCTTGACTACACATTGATTAGCATTAGGAAATGGCCATCATATTTTGTTCCGTTGACTTTTTTTTTTCTCTAATGATACAGTACTCGAGTCGGTGTAAGCAACAGTTAAAATGTCCCAGGTGTTTCTCTGTTATGCAGAATGCTGTGTGAGTTTTAGATTAGTGTCCTGATGTTACTTGTTCTGGAGTAAGGTAGCCTAGTCTCAGGTCCTTATGTTCTAAATGACTTAATATGAGAGTGGTTATTAGCATTTCCATAAACCTTATTTTATTTACTCCTGGCGCACAGTTTTCTTACACACATTAATCTTCAGTTATGTCATAACCCCTGTTTGTATAATACACATTTTCTCATCTTCGCAGTTTTTGCCTTCCTAAATTCTCCATCCTACTCAGCAAGCAAAATAAACTGTTTAATATTGTGTTGTACGTCTTGATTTGCTCGATTTGGATTCGAGGCCGGAGAGTAATTGTGAATTATTAGAATCTCCTCCTCCCTCCTCCTTCCTCTGCTCAGACTGTCGCTCTTTAAACTCGCAATCATTCCTAATAACAAGTGCATATATTCCCAGAGCTATCAAAGACTAGTTTCTTCTCATTCAATGTGCCAAGTCGGCCGCATATTAAGATTTTAACAACAACCTCGGCTATCCACATATTACCAGCACTTAAGGACAGTTTCATTGTCCTCCACAGTTACTTCCTTCATAAGCCCTCCAGCTTACTCGTGCACATAACTGAATCAGGTATTTGCTCAAAAAGAAAAAATAATAATTATAGGGGAGTTACGATTATGGCAAGAGATTAAAGCGCAGACGGTGAAACAGAAGATAGTATTATTGGACAGTGGTATGGTGTATGCTTAATCGATTTTTACTGATAGGCGTTGGCTTGTGAGAGTTCCACCCTACACATACAGCAGCAGTCAGTGTGGCTCGAACCCACTTTAGAGCGTTATGCCCAAGCGTGAGGCCTGTGCCCAACCAAAGGAGCCTCTTAACTAAGCCACTCACCAGTCCTCCCAAACACCCCATCAGCGACCATTCAGGACCTGAGTGCTAGTTCATCCGTCTGTTACAGCGACCATTTTTGTTCTTGATGGCATAGGAATCTTCGTAGCTCCTCTTCCTTTGCCATTTATTTTGAATACTGCACATATTTATAATCTTGCATGTTATTTATGCACTGTTCTCTCCCACAAGGAAAGTATGTTTAATAATGCTTTAGTTTGCCACAACGGATAAATATACCAGAATTATAAGTGTACAGTGCAGAGTATATAAATGAGGAAAGTTGTTACAAAAACTCCAAAGTCGTGGATAATATGGCCTTCAACGCCACGATATTTATCCACTCCAGAACTTGTCCCAGTTTACATTTACTACTTGGCATTTTCGAGGTAGTCATCACACTCTCTTTCTCATTCACTGTAACCCTTGTTTTCCCTCCTTATTTAACCCCTTCAGCTCGAATACTTAATTTGTATCTTGTTCTTACTCCTTTATTGAGCAAATGGCAGACTTTTCGAACTAATGGCTATACATAGTTTTCATTAACCCCTGCTCAGCTTGGAGACTCTTCCTGCACTAAATAGAATCGTCTAAAAGCAGAAAAATGAAAAATACAGTACGCCATAAACCCTTTAATATGACGACGTATTTTATATTCATACCGTCTATTTAATATAGCCTTTTGGAAACTTGTAACAGGAATGAACCAGACGTCATGGTCTTAGGTATTAAATAACCCGTTCAAGCACAGGACATGATTATCTTCTCGCTACAAGACGATTACATTTATCTCTGGGGAAATCTCCTGCAGTGAAGAGGTTAGACGCGATCTCCATTAAACTCCTCCTCTGTACAGTCTCCCCCAAAGGTAAATAAAACCGCCAGGTATTAGCAAAACTAGACAATAAAAGACGGGACTAAAGGGTTACGTATACCTCCCCAATCTTCATCCAGGCTTGCTATGAAACTCCTGCCAGCTCCTTTATTGTTTCACTGTTTACATGTAAAACTATTTCATTATACAAAGTTTTTAACCATAATGTGTACTTAACCCCTTCAACCTGAAGACTTATTTTTACTGTAATGTAATATTGCCTCTAAAGGATTTTATTCACCCATGGAAAGGATCTTTTGATGAAGAGATTAATGAACTCCAATATATATGTAACACCACCTCCTTGAAAAGTCTAATCTTATCGAAATAAAATTGTACTGTATGTTCCCTTAAGTACCAATGCATATTTGTAGTTAAGAGATTAACTTCTTCAGCACGTGACGCGTCTTATATTTCATTCTTCCTAACTCCAAACGATATTCAATCAAGGTAGAAACTCTTATGAAAAGGGTTAATGAACACTGTCTGTCTCCTCCTGTCCGAAAAATCTGACCAGAGTGCAGGCATAAATCGTCTGAAGAAACCAACAGTAAAGGTAAACAGATAAAAAACAAGTATATTTCCACCACGGGTCTACTAAGCGTTCTTTCTGTAAAAATATTTCAGCGAATAAAGAATGGTAAATTGTTGGCCACTTAAACCCCAACGTATGCTTAAGATTCCAAGGCAGCGTTCTTACACGTAATTTTTGCAGTGCCACATGTAAATCCTTTACTTTCTACACTTTAACAAATATACAGAATTTTTTTTTCCTTATTTTTAAGAGACCTAAAAAGTTGCTCCTCCTCACAACTGGGTAATACAAAAGAAATACTGACACATTTTCTTTATTAACCAGCATCTTTCTTTACCTGCAGACTCATTAACACCTTCACTGTGAGAACGTCTTTTGTTTTGTCCTTGCTACATTTAGTTTTATTTAGTTTTGGAAAACCTCTTACACTAAAGGGTCTGAAGGTTTCTTTTTAACCAGTCTAGTTCGAAAACTCTCTCGTAAGCTGAATAAACTGAAAAACTGCCAGAGAATTCAAAAAAGTTGTGTCACAGTTGTGGTCACTTTTGCTGGTGTCTGAGGATGCCTGCATCTGGCTCAGCAGGCGTTCTGTGCCAGGTGATGTAAGTGACAGTAAGAACTAATTCTGAGATACCTGTAGAATATGAGATATGTTTTCATCATCATCATCATCATCATCCGGACCTTCTTTCCCACCCTAGGGCAGGATGAAGAGTAGCAATGTCCAGACAGCCCAAATCTGCCCAAATCAATGGGCCCCGCTTCCATTCACTCATCATTCAAGCCCCGGAATCCTGGCTCTATCGGATAGGCCAAAAACATTCACCACGTTCTGTAGCTTTACCTTTGTATATCGATAGAGGGACAAGTTGATATACTGTACTGTACAAACAAACGGACAAGTATAAAACGATATTGGAATTTGTTGCTTTCTTAGATCATGCATTTTGTCTGAAATTAATATTTTTTATGCAATGAAGAAGAAACCAAAGGCCAGGAGCCCGCAAATTGTTCACTCAATGAAAAACAAAAACAAGTCAACAGAGAGCCAAATTCAAGACCAATTCACTTCGAGATGCCTGGACACGCTGTGTTTGAAAGACTGGAGATCACAGGCAGTAGGAAATACAAAAAGAGACAGTTCCAGTTGCATACATGAAAGACTGGGAGCAACGGCTAACTCTTTCATTACAGAGTTGGATTGAAAAGGGACGAGTTTGTTGCCAGGCGGGTGCTACACACCAGCCGTAGTGGTGGAGGAATGCAAGCAGACAGTTCAGAGGAGCAGAGACCATTGAAATAGCAATAGAAAAGAGATAAAGATTCAACAGTGCGACGAAGAGACAGGTTGAAGGGAGCCAGTAAGAGGAGAGTTAATGAGACGAAAAGCCTTTGACTCCACCTTTTTGAGAAGAGCTATATGTGGGAAGCCTCCCCACAGGAGTGAGAGTTGTACTCTACACAGGGGAGAATAAAACCCGTGTATAAAGTCAATAACTGGCAGGATTAAGGAAGTCATGGAGTCGGCTTATTCACCATTTGATGTTTTACTGTTCTTTCAGCTGTCGTCAGCTGAAGTGGGGCATTTATTCCAGTCATCTCATTACTCTTCAGAAGCGAATACAAACAGTGACAGAGTAAAACTCTCTAGTGTTCATATGTCAGATCACTATGGAAGGTGAGAAGAGGAGCTGTAACATTATTTACCTTAAGTATTACTGTAATCAAGATAATCCAGCGTGGATAGCTTCAGTAAAGCAACCCAACACCCAACTGTCCTAATATCTAGTTATATACCAGTGATCAGCGTTTTTGCTTGTAAGATCAGCCAGTACGCTGATGACTCTCAATTATGACAGTCACGGCTTCAGGCACTTAAAATATGTTTTGTTTCACAATATCAGTTTATTGGAAAGTCATTGATAACATTAACCCCATGCATCTGGTGATGTACTGTTAACATGATTTTGATATGCCCAATTGATTTTATTCAAAACTGGGAAAGGTCTAGTACTGAAGGGGACAGTGAAGGATGTATTAAATACCTATAGTTCTAGAAGTAACCTTTCTTGTAAGCTGAGAAAAAATTGACATTAGCAAGGATAGAACGAAATAACATGCTCGGGCTGAAGGACTTAACTAAGCTTTATTTGTAAAGGCAGGAGTTTATTAGATTTTATGCCCCGATATATAACCTATAATCTAACAGATAAGTGCTTAAACACCACTACGTCGTTCAGCAATAAACTTTTCAGATCCGACTGATAGTAACCAGTAACGTGGGCTTTGTCAGTGCGTGAAGAGCGAGCGAGCACCATATTATCACAGTTTCCCTGTGATATAAAATTATGGGCGAAAATCTCCGATATATAAGTGAGTTGATGCCAAAAAACACACTGTTAAGACGGAAAACCTTTTTACCTTGATTTCGTAGTTGAGACATTCACCGATTAGAGCTGAACATTCCCTTGGAAAACTCTAGATTCCAAGTAGGTCTTGTATCTTTATGGGTGAATTTTTAGTAGATAACAGAATTTAATAAATTAATTTATCACATGCAGAAAGAGTTTCAACTCTACTTCACATAGTTATTAGCTTCTGCCTAGGGTGACGGTTGGGTCGGGCAGGGCCGCGTCGGGCCGGGCCGCTCATTTCCTGAGAGTAAGCATCGCTCGCTAGCTCGTAATAACAAAGCCAGAGTTATCCTGATTTAACAGTGAAAGCAGCTGCATAATGCATTGTAATTTAATAAGTCAAGAGTAAGAGATAATGAGCCTGCATTTCCCTTACCCAGTTAACAAAGAAAAAGAAAAAAAGTTTTTCCTTTTTTTTTTTTAATAATAATGAAAATGTCACACAATGGTGTGTAAAGTCACAGGAAAGCTGCTGACAGTACTGCCATTCCAGGAACGAAATATGACGAAACCGCTTGACGATAAAATGCCTCAGGTATATTGTGTTAGCCTTTCACTCGGTAATAAAAATATAATGTCTGTTTACACCACTAATATGGCCAGGCAAAGTGTCAGAAATGTGGAAATATCATATTGTCAGTTTTTACCGCAGGACAGGGTGAGGCGGCCACACTGCCTGGGTTGTGTACTACTGGGGAGGCCATTGGGGTCAATGCACTTTACCACACCACATTCACCTTAAATTGTTATCATTATTATTCAGACTTCATTTCTCCCATAAATCGTGACAGAGTAAGCATAAACCATATAAACAATTTTTAGTTGCTCACCTGACTCATTCCTCGCTTGAGTATAGTTATTGTCAGGTCTTCATGAACTGCCACAGCAAACTGACTGTCGACGTACATTTACTTAAGTAAGTGCTATTTCTGTGTGGAGCAGTACAGTACTACATCTGTGCTACACTGAATGTCCCTCATGCAGTTGTATTTTCACCGCAACTCACTAGCTACCTGGCGGATTTGTGTGTGGTTCAGTGATTGTTTGGAAACTGTTATTTTGGGGAAAATATGCTAAGGCGAGATGAAGGGGATCATGGAAGCTGTTACAAATGTACTATGTGAAAGGAAAGCTACAGATTATATCAAAGAACTTTTGCGATGTTAGGGAGTTAGGATGGACGAAGGTTTGAGTGACATAAAATAGCTTGGGAATAAGGCAAGGATGTGTGATTATATCCATTGTAATTTAATCTTTGTGTGGTTGATGATAAGAGATAGGAATTGATGATAGAGGATGAAAGACTGTGTTATTGCTGGTGGTGTTTTAATGAAGAGAATCTTTACAAAATAGTTCAGAATTTTGTGTACACGCCGATGCCTAAGGATAACTGATGACGAAAACAAGGTTGTGTTTTAGAAGGCAGGAGGAATACAGTTTGTTAGTGACTGGAAAAGCACTTGTAATGGTGCAAAATCGTCATCCGCTCATTCCTACAATGAATATTTTCCTCATGCTTCTACTGACCTAATTTCCTGAACTAATTCCTGGGTACCAACCACATGTACTATACAGTGTTGAGAGTTTGGGTCGAATAATGATTATGATGAGGGATGGGTTTTAGATGCAGATCATCTGTAGGTGCAGCCCTGTTCGTATGTCACTCATTAACGTTTTCGGATACAAGGTGCTTCACTCCCTTAGATTTTGACTTAGGCGAAGCCCTATATTAGGGCTTCAAGCCCCCGCTTCATGCCCGTAGAATTTAGTAACGAAACCTGATATTAGAGCCCTGAAGCTGCCACATCAATCGAGTATCCTACTTCTGTATACTGGTTCTGCCAAGCCATCACAAAAGCTGCCATATCTCTTCGTTCTGTAAATTATCAAAATATAACTGTCTGGAGAAGAACTGTTTAGCCGTAAGTGCTTGTAAGGAATAATTTATTTGGATGAATTAATCCATTTTGGGGATTAGATAGGCTGCGGTATTATGAGATTGTCAACATATGTCTAATGCTCACTAGTATGTGATATTCCCGTAAGCTACTAAATTTACTCATTGGCTATGTGTAATTGGAAATCACGATATAAGATGTATGCTAATCTATTATGCCTTTATTTATGTATAATTATTGCATTTATTTCACATTCATGTTTTACTAAAAATGATGCAGTCTAGTGTAATTTGGCTTTCATTATTTCAGGTACGTTGTGCAGCACCTGGTCAACGATTGAAAGTACAAATTTTATTAATTCCCTGTTTTGTTGTCTTATTCAAAGGTTGGTTGATTATTCTACTTAACTGTGCGTCACATCCCTTTTGATATTTAGAAAATTAGTTTGTTTATGTTTGTAATACAGCATCATTTTCTCATAAGGGAGGCCCTTCGATTAATTATCTTATTGGAGCCATTATTACT
Organism: Coenobita brevimanus; assembly: GCF_032717465.1. Classification (NCBI taxonomy): domain Eukaryota; kingdom Metazoa; phylum Arthropoda; class Malacostraca; order Decapoda; family Coenobitidae; genus Coenobita; species Coenobita brevimanus. The sequence continues at coordinate 16,330,491 of NC_137067.1, read as the reverse complement.
TTCGCATCTCTCGTTCATTACGCATGTCGAAGGATATATAGAACTTTATCCCTCACTCCGATACTTTAATTAAGCCATTCCCTCGGACATCAGTCTACTGATGCTCATACTTCGTCACAATCAACAGTTCTTTACACCACGCAGCACTGTTCCACTCACATCATACGTACTTATTGCCTTTAGTAATTATTCTCAGGTCATCTTGCTGTGAACCTCTTCTAGCTCCATGAAAGTTAGATATATCTTGCAGTCTTTTTTAGATTGTTTTGTACAATATCAGCCGTACTGTATATTTTATCAACACAACGCTTGCCACTACGGAAAATACCCGATTTATTACTCACCAGATTTTTTTCTTTATTATGTCCAATACGTTCTTTGTAAGCATTCGTTAATATTGCGTACAACTCTCGGCAAGCTTTTTCCATGATAGTCTATGCAGCTACTTCGATCACAAATTTCGGGGGTACAGGCAAACAGCTTTTCGTTTCCACTGTTACCTTTGCAGCCCATCCAGTCTTCTGGCATATTTCCCACCAGTGCATTATTCACCCTGTCCTATCATGTCTACATACTGCATTCTTCACCTATACATGGTTCTCCCCATTCTTCTTCAGTATTCCTGAGGTGTGACTTTGTCGCTCGTTATGTCTTACGTAATAGCAAATATACATCCTGTTTAAGTACTCTGCGTTTCCGTGTTATGCATGCATGTGTTGTGATAAATAATTATAATTGGAAGTATTAGTGCTCGATGGTTGCCCTTGGTAACAACACACGCAGTAGTCCATTCACCCTCAACCCACCCACACCTCACTCCACCCACACTCATCCCTATCCTCGGCCCTCCCATTCCACACTCACTTCTTCCCCTTCGCGCTCACTCCACCTCCTACACCCTCAGTCCACCTCCTCATGGTAGTGTTCTTAATGGTTCTGTTGACAATGATGGTGGTCATAGACATTTGACAGTGTTTGCAAGAGTTTCATTAAATTTACCTAGCAAAGGCTGTGTGTGTGGGGGGGGGGGATATTGGCATATTGACAAACTAGCTAGAAAACACAAATCACAGACAAAACATGTAGCTTATGTCCGTCCACCAAGCGTGTGGTTGCTTCAGAGGCACCAAGTGTGGCAGTGACCTTCTTAGTGTTCGCCGGCGTATCCTTCACCTTTTGACCCCACTCAAATACAGTCGGGGACAAAAGTTTGTTTACTATTATATTAAAAAAAATGTAGCGGACAATCAGTACGGAAATCCTTATACTGCTATTCTTCCGAGATGCCACGCCTGAGGGTATTACTAGTTCGTGCCAACAGCTCGTTATTCATCCCAAATAATTTCGTGTCCATAACCTTCAGAAGGCTTATCCGTCACTGCTGCATTAACGATTCCAGAGAAGACTAAGGCAGACGAGACGTCGTACTTGTGGGTGAGTTTCGTCCTTAGTGATAAGTTTTAATGAGCCTTCGTGACCCGGTGCCAGCATGGTGGGTCAAGAAGGGTCATGGGTCGAGTCATGGGTTGTGGCTTCGTAATGGTCAAGGCGTCAATATCGTGTTGGTTGGCTTTAAAGACTTACGGTTTGTGTGTCTGGTGGTTCGTGGTGGTTGGTGGCTGCCCCCGACGCCGCTGCCGCCACCGCTACCTTCCCGTCTTGAAAGGTGAGAGTGAGACTTCGTCAGCGTGGGTGAGTGTTGTAGGGGGGAGAATGGAGTGTTGTGATGGGTTCATTCAAGAGTGTTGATTCGTGCATTTGTATCTATGTCAGACCATATAACGTCCGCAGCCAAGACTGACTTCCCTCCCTAGCTAGAGCAGTGCAAGTAAAAAATAAAGTTTTACATTGGTTGTCTGTGTGTGTTAGTGGCTGTACATGTCATTGTTATGAAGTGACACTTTCCAGCCATCTGCTACCAGTCAGTACTGTTTATACGGGTGTTATAAAAGCCCGCTAAGGATTGATTCGAAACCAGACTCAGAGCATCGCAGAACAGGAAAATGACGCAATGGAAGCTGAGGTACCGTGGCTCCTTGGTTCGTGTTTATATGGCTATAACTGCACATGGATGGTCCGTTTGTTTTTTAGGTATGCACGAACTGAAAGTGGTGATGAGCAGTGTAAATGTGTGTGTGTGTGTGTGTGTGTGTGTGTGTGTGTGTGTGTGTGTGTGTGTGTGTGTGTGTGTGTGTGTGTGTGTGTGTGTGTGTGTGTGTGTGTGTGTGTGTGTGTGTGTGTGTGTGTGTGTGTGTGCGTGTGCGCGCGCGTTTGTGCGTCCGGGTGCGTGTGTATGTTGATGGGAAAGCTTATAATTCCACTATGGAAGTCACACCACAATCACCTATACATGTAGCGTTGTGGATACGTAACATATCTGCAAATGACAAAAGCCACTTGGGTCTGTGTAGGTTATCTACGTCTTTATTATCATAATTATCAAATGACATTGTTTAGGTTATAGCTCTAAGGTTCTAAGCACATGCTTACAACATCGGTAATCGGCCATGATACTAAATGTCCCATATGTTGAAGATAGATAGGTGGATAGAACTGAACATCATAGCCAGGTTCAGTTTCCTTTTACAATACGTGCGTGTTACTTTTAAGAAAAGTAATATTTGTATTTCTTTTTCACCTCCACTGCACAAAATTACGTCATTTCTTTATACTTGCTTAGAGGCCGCCGAAGGCGGAGTTCCTGCTCGATGTCAAAAGGCCAGGAATGAGTCATAACTGGGAACCACCAGCCCGATTGGACTGGAAATTGTTTTATTCTTCGACTATGATTATTTTAACGGTGCCTTCCTTTATCAAAAATTGCACTACGTTCTGTAGTTTTGTGTGTGTTTCGGTAACTTCAATGTCCACGAAGAAAGTGATCCGCCTAAAGGCCGCAGAGTATAATGCCAGAAATGAGTCATAACTCGGGAACGGTGGCCCGAAATGACTGGACTTTTTTTTTTTTTTTTCTCCAAGTTAGTGCATTTTAGTGGTACTTTGCTCTAACAAAAATTGCACTACAATGCGCCGTATTTGCTGTGTTACGGTCACAAGTGGACAGAAAAACCAACAAACATACAGAAACTGAATCTTCATAAAATAGATACTGTATACATTTTTTTTTTTAGAAAACGCAAACACCAGCTTTAATATCCGTCTTTCACATCACATCCATGTAAATATCCGTCATTGTTCATAATAAAGAAAAACAAAAACAAGACAAGTAACTTTATTTTGCAGCCACTTAGTATAAAATTTGTATCGATAATTGCTTGTGTGTTCATGCCTGTTATTCTTCTCTTGTCACTGCCAGGCTACGAGCTCTTCTTAAAAATTCCTGGTGTTGGATAAATGTGTGGGTTTGGCTATAGAAAGTCCTCACCTGTGTCTTGTAAACATCCCCAGTGAGTGACCCCGGCTGACCTGCCTCTGCCTAACCACTTCCCAGGTCATGTGTGCTTGCTGCCGTGTCTGGCGGAGGGAATCAGCATGACACTACAGTTCCTGCACCTTAACTTGCCACAAATGGTCAGTTCTTATAAGTAGTTTATTTCCCGTGGCCCAGTTGTTGATCAAGGTAATAATACATTACTGCTTTACATCCTTTGCCCTGGCATTTTTCTTTTTATGTGTCCGGCTCTGGGCATAGACTTCACAGCCTGCTCTCAAGACTCAGTAGTCCTCCTACATACCATATACAGTACCTCTACATGTCACCATTTCGGCGCTTTCAACACCCACCATCCAATAATAACCGAGTACACATGCTACAAGGCTGTCTCATACAGGACTGGTGTATTGGTATGAGCGGGGTATTTTACGATATGTCGGCTGGTCTTTTTGGTAGATCAGTAAAGTCCTGCTTTTTATGAAATTCAAGTCTATAAACTGTTCCCTGCCCCAGCGGAGATTTGAACCTGGGTCGGAAAAAGACTGCAGTCCACCTTTCTACCGACTGATCCACAGCCTTCCCCCTTCTAGTGCTGGCATTATGTTCTAGCGTAAATTTATGGAGGCACAGCTCGACCATTCACTATAGAGATAAGTCAGTTTTGGCTAAGTTAAAACTGGAAAAAATAACAAGCACACTGAGTCATACTCTCGTCGACTTAGATGAAGTGCTTATACACACTTAGGCGACATTTTGCACAATGCACTTTCACTGTTATCGTGCATTGAATGTTTTATGTTAGGTGTGCGGAGAAGAGAGATCTGTAAATTTGAAAAAATTGAGCATTGCCTATAACTTCGATTTTTTTTTTTGGTTACGATACATGGTTATTAATATTAAAAATGTATCGTGGGGGATGGGTTGGAGGTGGGAGGGATGGAGGGGTCTGGAATTCTGAATCTGTATAGTCTTTTTTCTTCAACGTAGGCTTAATGTGTGTGCAAAAATGTAAAGCTGGCTGCCAAATGGGACAAGGGGGAGGGCAATACCTTGAAAAAAATAGGCTTCGTCTTTTCCCTTAGGACTATTGAACATGAGAGCTTGAACGACTAAAGATGGTCTAATAAACTGAGGTATCATATTCACACATTCTATATGTGCAAGGAAAGAGCTGGCAAGGCGACCAATACAGCTGTCTCGGTACCACCGTCATCGTCTCCAGCAACCCCAGCAACACCATCTAACACACACTTATCCTCAAACCTGCAGCTGACAACTACGACTCAGCTTACTACATCAGACTCATCCCAGCATGACTGACCCAACATAACGCGTCCTTGAGGGCCTTTTTAATGGTCGGTGAGAGGTGGCCTGTGTGCCGCATGAACACGACAAGGCAGACCATTTTCCATTTAGATATAGGAGGGTGGAAGGATTCAGACCGATACACTATCTCATAAATGTCATATATGGTCGACTGGCTGTCATTTTCCTTGATGAACTGTTCTCTCAGTGAGGTGTGGTAGCCTAACGTGGGAGAAATTAAAATGCTGAAATGATCTTCATAACGCTGCTGCTGATTCATCTCTCTCTCTCTCTCTCTCTCTCTCTCTCTCTGTCATCTGCTATTTGCTAACACATATCACAAAATGCCAACAGTGCATGTTTACTTGTTATTCGAAATGTATACCCTTCATTGTAAATTAGGAGGCACCTTCTTTATATCTTTAATCATAACAAATCAGTCTTGTTTAATATCTGTCTTGTAAAGATTATCTCTTAACTTAGCTCTGATTTGTTACTTCATTATTAAATACCAAAAGAAATAATCAATACCTTTTGTATAACACATACGTTGCTTCTCTGAAATAATATTTATATTCTCTCACCCCCCTTCATTATCTCTTCCTCCCCCTTCATCACTCCCTCCCCCTACATCACCCTCTCCTTCCACTAATCACTCCCTTCCCTTCATCATCCTCTCCACTTTATCAACCCCTCTTCCTTCATCACTTCCTCCCTCTTCACTCTCTCACCCTTCATGACCCCCTCCCCCTTCATCATCCCCTCCCCCTTCATCACCCCCTCCCCCTTCATCACCCTCTCCTCCTTCATCACTCCCTCCCCCTTGATCATCCCCTCCCTCTTCATCATCACCTTTCCACCACGATCATCACCCTGGCACCATCGTCACCACTCCCACCTTCATTATCCCTTCCTTCCCCCTCCACTCCTTCTTTTCTCATGCACCAACCGTCTCCCCTTCCCTCCACTTACCTCTTTCCCTCACCAATTATGTCTGCTCCACTCGGCCTACTTCTTGCCTCTCCCCTCCCCCATTACCTTCGCTCTCATCTGTCCCCTCATGTCACATGCACCCCATCACCTTTTCCCTTCCCTTTTCTGCTCTGTGTTCTGACCTCCCATTTCCTTATCGCTTATACAGGGAGAACCGTCACTACATAAGTTAGTATATCGGAAACAGAGAAAGATAATGTACACTTTAAGTGAGAATACTAAAAATCACTACTATCCTGTAAAGTTCCAGGTTCAAAACAAAGAGTTAGGTAAAATTACAAGTTAAAGTTTAATGCTCAAACTAACAACAAAACATTCAGGACTCATAAGGATAATGTAATGGCAAAAAACAGGTTAAATATATGGTTAACTGCAATAGCCTCTATTAACACGAAATTAGCATGAGTAAATTTATCTAAGTCACCCCTGATAAAATGAAAATACACTGGGTAATGCTCAGTTAATGCAAGATAAATAATTACAGATACAAACTACTATTAATGATAGCTGACAATTAGGAACTTAAGGTTAGAATTACAAAACCTTACTAGACCTAAGAATCAACCTTATACTACACAGTACAAGAAACAATGCAACAACAGTTATACTCAAATTACACACAGCTGCTAGATGGTTGGAGACTTTCTGAGCACTCACAATAATAATAACTGTACAGGGGAGGACAGAGATGTGAACAAAATGAGGAGCAGATCTAAGTGGTACTAATGTAGAGACTGAGCTCAATATATAGGGGCCAGCAGAGCTTGATACAAATTGTAAGAAGGACGCGGAAATGAAGCCATGGGGACAAAGAGCTGACAATCCCGCTCTGAATAACAGAGAGAACGACTTACTCTACTATAACGGTAGAAGGGGGGGACTGAGGCAGAACACGCTCGTGATCAAACATGCAGCAACTGTGCGTTCAAATTACACAAAGGATGATGAAATCATATATATATATATATATATATATATATATATATATATAATGATAGCTGACAATTAGAGTGTGCGTTTAGCACGCTGGTGAGCTTGTGGTTCGCCTCCGCCGGACTTGTAAAAACTTTGGGAAGCGTTCACCAAGCCACCTAAGAATCAACCTTATGCTACACAGTACAAGAACAATGCAACAACAGTTATACTCAAATTACACACAGCTGCTAGATGGTTGGAGACTTTCTGAGCACTCACAATAATAATAACTGTACAGGGGAGGACAGAGATGTGAACAAAATGAGGAGCAGATCTAAGTGGCAATTAATGTAGAGACTGAGCTCAATATATAGGGGCCAGCAGAGCTTGATACAACTTGTAAGAAGGACGCGGAAATGAAGCCATGGGGACAAAGAGCTGACAATCCCGCTCTGAACAACAGAAAGGACGACTTACTCTACTATAACGGTAGAAGGGGGGGACTGAGGCAGAACACGCTCGTGATCAAACATGCAGCAACTGTGCGTTAAAATTATATATATATATATATATATATATATATATATATATATATATATATATATATATATATATATATATATATATATATATATATATATATATATATATATATATATATATATATATATATATATATATATATATATATATATATATATATATATATATATATATATGGAGCCTCTGTGGTACAGTGGTAGAGTGTGCGTTTCGCACGCTGCCTGGTGAGCGCTGGTTCAGCTTCTCCGCCGGACTTGTAAAAACTTTTGGGAAGTCGCTCTACCAAGCCACTGGTTAATTTGGCGGACATAAGGGGTGCTGTGCCTGGGAACCAGTGCCGCATACCATAGTCGCGGCACGCGACTCAAACGTTGTTATTATCGTGCCCTGGCAAACTGCCATTCAAAAGTGCGTCTGATTTCGTGCATGCGATTCGTGTATACGGTGTTCGTGCATAATAATATTCCTGTATAATATATTCGTGCATAATAATATGATACGTGTATAATATGATACGAAATCGGACGCTACTTTTGAATAGTACCTTGACAAGGTACGATAATGACAACCTTTAGACGTGCGCCACGACTATAGTATGCTTGCACCCAATCGGCTTAAGGTGGGCCGATTACACTTGGTTCAATAGACTAGACACACATACAAAGCCACTACAACACTACAGTCACATGCACAAGCACTTCTCATCCTGCATACAGCTCTCCACCAGACAGCCTAAGCCACTGGGTAGAGATACTTTGGCGTATCATCCCTGCTTCGGTAGGGATAGGCCGGTCCTGCAGTGGACCTCAACGGCTGCTGCTGCTGATGATATATATATATATATATATATATATATATATATATATATATATATATATATATATATATATATATATATATATATATATATATATATATATATATATATATATATATATATATATATATATATATGATATATATGAAAAGAAAAAAATGAGTTCGATTCTAGTGTAGATCATAATGTTGTTGCTTTTTTTCTCCCCAAGTCTTGTTAATCCAGCAGTAGAACTCAGACGTGGACGTAAAACGTGTACCGCCAGTCGTTTTCTAGGGGATGATGGTGACAAAATATTCCTTGTCTGCCTAAATGGCTCTCGGGCAATCGATAGACATTAATTTATTTCTCCCACTTCTTCCCCCTTGTATGGCCCTTACACAGCCTTTTACTCCATCTCTTCTACTCCCTCATCATCCTTGTAACACAACACACGTAAGTGAGTTCCTGCAATCTGATTCTTCCACCCACCAACCCTGCCACCCATCCCCACCCCCGTCCTCCCCTTCACTGTTGTCTCTGTGAACTCTTAATTGTGATGGCACCTTTGCCTTGTCTCCACCATCACCATCACCGACTTTATCTGATCGACCACCAAACTGATGATAATGGGTCGACGATGTTCCGAGGTCTATCTCTTGGTTTTTTGATCATCCACGATGTTTAACGTGGTGATCCATATTTTCTCTTTTCTCAGATGTTAGATCATAAAATATCATTTTTTTTTTCCTACCAGATATTACGGTAGTCATCGAAATCCATGTCATCCCGCATAGGGCTTATATTTTCTACCTTTATAAAACAAATCCTCACCCTGCCCTTTGGTGGGAAAGGAGGTCCGGATGATGATGATGATGATGATGATGATGATGATGATGATGATGATAAAACAAATATAGAGTTGGTATAAAGAGACCTGGTACTGTGGTGTGATATTATTGTGATTTACCTGAGGCTGGTATAGGGAGAGATGGTATAGTACTGGTATAGATGATGGGGTGCACAGATGTATGTGGTGATAGAAGCCATGTGTCCCAAGTGTGATGCAGCAACAAAGGAACAGGGGGACGATTAGGTCTGATATGAGGGAGTACACACACACACACACACACACACACACACACACACACACACACACACACACACACACACAACGAGAAATAAATCATGAAGACTGACCACCATAATAAGGTGGGTATTACAGACAAAACAAACTGCTTCAGGAATGACATACGCATTGCCAATGCTTTACAAACATAACCAAACACAAAATTGGTGAACTCACTCTAAATTACTCTGAATCTGTAGCTTCATTCCAGTGATTGATCTTTTTTTTTTTGTCTATGCTGTAAACTCCTGACATTTTTATTCATCTTATGAGATCATCACACATGATGGTGATCAGATAAAGGATATATAAATCCCTCATCACTGCAAAAACCTCTTCTTAAGCTAATAGAACTGTCTAGAAGAAGTAAGAATACAACAAAGAGGTTGTCCTGACTCTAAAATCAACCCCTTCACACTGATGACGTGTCTTCCTTATTCGCGCCACTCCCGTACGATTTCATTTAATTTAGGATGGAATCCTTATGATGAAAATGTAGGTAAAATCTATACTCCCTCCACTTGGAAAACTCTCTAAGCGATATAGTCATGTACAGCTTCTTGGCAGTACAGTTAGTTGCCCTTAATATCTCCCTAGCCATATCTTATTAATGCCCGGCCCAGCTTACTGTTACTGCATCAAACAGTTCTGTGTGGTGTGTAGAGAGTGGCAGGGCCAACCTCATGAATTTATTATGCCACCCTAATTTTCCCTAAAATTACTATCTTCTTAAACCTTGAACTCCAACAAGAAATTAACAGCAGAATATGGTGTCAGCCACGATAAAGTGTTATGCAAAGTATGTAGAGCTATAATACTGTCTTTTTCCGCCAGTGAGCTATGGGAAATACTCGTAAGCTGCTAGTTGATGAAAATGTCTAGGTTATGATGGACGATCTATAAATGGAGAAAGGTCAGTGAGAAGAGAAGGGGAGATGAGGCGCGAAAACGCGAGTCTCGGCACAGAAAAAAAGGGAGAGGGAAGGTTGGGTGGTGGGGTGAAATGCTTGTATTAGGTGAACAGGAGAGCTGACACCTACCTATACAAAGAGAGAGAGAGAGAGAGAGAGAGAGAGAGAGAGGGATGTGAAGTTTGGAAAAGCTAGAAACTTAGCTAGGAGGCCAGCAAGAGAAAGTGAGGACGTGACTAAGGTAGCCACTTACAATACAGACCATATAAAGAGAGTGCTCCATCACCCTCTGAGGTTATCCTTTCACTGGTAGTGAAGGGCGTTCACCTCCTCAAGGGTGACACCTGATGAGAGCTTTTCCTTTGATAATTACCCTTAAATAGATAGGCACTGTCTCGTGCCTAATGTGGTTTGGTCTGCTGCAACTCCGGAAGGTAACGGTCAGGAACTCAAAGCCAGTTCAGGTCACGGTAACAACATATATGTAGTTTATTAGCCCATATTATCCTATTCATCCCACGGGGGCCGAGGTTAGGTTACCAGAATTTAGAACGTTTATTAAGTGTACATGAACATGACCATCCTGCATTTCCACAAATGGCATTACATGATCGTTAATTCACAAGACATCTCTCTGGGATCTAACCACTCGACCACTGGGCTCCATTTTATGGAATGACGACTACCGAGAGTCCATAGAGTGATATGGTGGAACTGGGAGCAGCATTTGATTTTTTGGAATGGTTGGGACAGAGTGATGGAAGAAGTGAAAGGAGTTAGTCCATAATTAGAGCTTAATGCCGTATTATTAGGTGGCTTTTATATATATATATATATATATATATATATATATATATATATATATATATATATATATATATAATGCGAGGAAGAAGGAACCAAAGGCTGAGCCCGCAAAACGTTCCTTCCAAGAAAAAAAAATACAAAAGAGAGCCAAACTCAAGATCCATTCATTTCGAGATGCCTAGACACACTGCGTTTGAAAGACTGGAGATCACAGGAAGTAGGAAATACAGACAGAGGGAGACGGTTCCAGAGCTGACCTGTTGCATAAATGAAGGACTGGGAGTAACGGTTAACTCTTGCATTAGAGAGTTGGACAGAAAAGGGATGAGAGTTTGTCTATCAGCAGTGTTCATCCCTTTTTCACCTCACATTACCTTCACATTAAGATGGGTGGAGACAGCGGCGGGACTCAGCCTCCAGATAACACCATTGTAACAGGATTTGTCTCTCACCTGATGCACTTTTTACATCCTGCAAGTTGTCATTACCAGCGTCACAAAGACCCTTGTCATCAGCACTTGATAAACACTGCTCTATCTCTCTCCCTCTTTCTCTCCCTCTCACACAGGGATATTTGTGGTGGGAAGTCTTTTTGTTTTGTTGTCCATAACACATAGATCAGTTACCGTAGTCAAAGCTTACCCTAAAGAAATGAACCTCGATGGGAATAACAGCGCTGTTGCTGTTTGCTTTGCTTTGTACTGCTTTGTACTTAGTAGTCATCTTATGCCATTGTAGTACTCTACGTCCATTATATCATCATCTTCAACATCCTCATCCTCCTACTCCTCCTTATCATCATCATTATCATCATAATCATCATCATCATCATCATCATCATCATCATCATCATCATCATCCGGCACTTCACTGCAGGACCAAGACCTCCACTGTGTACTATTGGTTGTCAGCATTTTCCATCCGTGCTCGTCATGTTCGCCAGTATTATCTCTCTCTCTCTCTCTCTCTCTCTCTCTCTCTTTTCTGTTTGTCTGCCTCGTCCTCTCACTCCATCTTTGGGCTGCCATTTTGTTACATTGATTGCCCATCTTTTATCTGCACCATGAAAAGCGTGACCTATCAGTATCTTCTTCAGCCTTTTAAGTGTGGTCATAATTTTCGCCCATATCGAGTATGAAGGGAGATGGAGATGAGAAAAAGGAGCAAGGAGGTAAAGAGAGACAGAGAAGCATAGCAGAGCCGTAGGAAATTCTCACTGACTCCGAATTTATCGAGACTTTGGGATTCGTTGACCCAGTCTCACTCCAGGTGCCCAAGAAAGTATTAATACTAATTGGCATCCATCCACCTGTCCCACTCGTGCAACACCAGCAGCAAGATGACTCAGTTGCATTCATCAACCTGCACCAGGCATAACAGTGTGCCTGAGGTCCCCAGCACCACACCATATTCTATATTTATTTGCATCGCAGTTTTGTCCTGCACCCAGAGGAGCTGCTACATATTTTGCTTGTCCTTAAATGTGTCACTCCCTCACTCAATCACTCGCTTACTCACTGAGGTACTGCAGTTTCTTGAGGAATGGGGTCCAGGTCTTATGGAAGGAATGTTAGGAAAACGAAATTTTGCACAGTGGTAGACATCCCCCCAGGCCAGGTTTCAAGCAGGGTGGGACCACCGTGGGCCGTCCGCGACGCCCAGGTGTCCGATCTAAAACTGTCTGTCACATCCATTTTTTTTTTTTTAATCTAGGAACAAAAATCGGACAATGGCTGAGCATCACTGGCTCCAGGTTATAAGCATGGCAAAACCGCCGAGGGCCTCCCCACACAAAGAGGGGAGGGGCGCCTCCCAGTGGCTTCGAACAAAGTCGAAATGCATGGCCGTGATTTTAACCAAACAACGTGAAGTTTTGCCTACTGATAAATGTTCACCCTGACCATGTTTTGAGAAGGGTGGAATTACGGAGGGTTGTCCCATGCTGTGCAGGGGCGACCCTCAGGGATCTTGGCAAAACTATTATGCAGGGCCATAATTTTTAACGTAAAAACACTCAATTTTCCATATTGGTAGACGATTACGCCGGCCATGTTTTAGATCTGGTGGGACAATGTTAGGGAATGGCCCTCAGGGGGATGATACCTTTTTTTTTTTTTTTTTTTTTTTTTACCCTAAGAACATGATCTTTTGCACAATGGTTAATCTTCGGTGGGGCCACGAAATTGGCAGAGTGAGACCCTAAATGCCTCTCCCCACATGGGGTGGGGGACGACCCCCCGAGGTCGTGGCCAAAGTCTTTTGCATGTTGGTAGACGTTCACCCCAGCCAAGTTTTAGGCAGGGTGGGACCCCCGATGGCCACCCGCACTGGAGGTGGAGGGGAATAGAGATTGCCCTTAGGGAAAACACTGCCATAATCTGTACATAGGCACGCGAAACTGCACAGTAGTAGACCAACACCAAGACCAGAGTTTACAGAGGGAGGGATCCCTAAGGTTAGCCCCTCCGCCTCACCTGCAAATAATTATACTTATTTATGGGGAAGGCGAAGGGACTTACGCCTGTAGTCTTGAAACTGAGGGCAGGGGTTACTCTTCTTGCACCCCGCTGGAAGTGGAAGCTCACACCTTCAACATAAGTGGTAATCTTGAAAGCGGGAGAGCGCACCCCTTCGTGTGGGTACGTGTGGCAAATAGTTGGTAACACTGATTAATTTTAAAATTCAAATTCTTAAAAATAAAAACAATACACATGACAGTTTCTAAGATTCACACACAATATAATCTATTAATGTATGCAGTTCTTACCTCTTCTATTATTAAAGACTGGTATTTGTTCTTAAATAATCTGTAAAAAGTATGCATACCGGCTTTGGAGAACCTGTACCGTATGAAAAATTCGGTATCAGACATAGCTTCAAGGGGTTCATGTGGTCAGCAATAACCCTACGAATACCCCTTGGCTGGTCATACTGATTTTGACTACATTTCTGCCCCAAATGCTTGTTTTTGCCATTCTTCCCACCCAGAACCCTGAAAACCACCCCCCAAGACACGAGGGAGGGGTTAATTTGAAAACTAATCATGAACACCGAAAATAAAAGCCAAATTCATTCAAATCTCACCAAAATACACCAAGTACTGTACATATATTGCCAAACCAAAACAAAATAGCGAGGACTTGCAAAGCTCACCGAATGCAAACATGAGACTTCGTAATTCAAACTAACAGGCTGTGCACCAGTCGTCTGTTTAGGTAGTACTCGGCCATTCTTTACTGCAGGAATTATTTCACGTACTAATCAAACTAAATATAAAAGTATCATGCACCATATCTGATAAACAGCTTGGTAGAAATATTGAAAAATAAAATGGAAGTGGATACAGTATCTCATCTTTGTTTTTGTCTTGTAAATTAACCATCTCCAGATAAGCGGTGAAGTCTTTTAAAACGATAAAAATATTTAAATGCTTAATTTTTTCTTTACGCCATGTTTTGATCATTAAATCAAAATTCCCATCACATACACCAAAGGGTCCTTCAAAATCTACGTAGTTTTCTTTGCATAAGGCTGCTATAATATGACAAAGGGGCATGCGAAGGGGTCATATGAGACTCCCAGCCAATTCCAGCACTACCCTGTGGTAATTCTCTTCTGTTCACCAGGGAACGCTCTCCCTTTCGTGCGTTTAGACTACCAAAGGATACGAATAGGGCAAGGTGAACACCTGCCCACAGTTTAAGACTACGGCCTTTATTTCCCCTTTATAGCATTACAGGTGTGGATGGGGTTATCAAAGGTGTGTTTTAGTGAATGTTAAACATTTCAAGAGTGAGGATATATTTCTGCTGACCAATTCTCACAGACTGGACCCTGAGAGCATAATTAGAAACAATATATTTTTTTTCCGATATAAAAATTGGTATCAACAGTGCACCAATGTTGGCGTTTTCATCAGTATAATCACAGACGTCATCTCGACCATAGTTTTCATCCACTGTTGTTGAGATCTACTCTGTGTACGTTTTTTAACCATATTTTTATCAACCATTTTTCTCACAGTCTATAATATCCCTTTCGTTTTAAACATTCCAGCTCATTACTGTTTTTACTATTAGCACTTGCAATCAAGTAGGAGTGTAGTGGACTGCTGACCGAAAAGTCCTGAGAATGATTCAAGACTGAGACAGGGAATCATTTATTTTATTCAGAACGGTCTCAGCTGAGCTACCAAGATGCACCGATATGCCACAGAAACATCCCCTCCAGTATTGTCACACCTGAGATTGCCCAAGCTCTCTTTTTTTCAGTATGGGCCAGACATGGGGTCTGTTACTGGGTTTCTATTACTATTAATTTCAGTTGCTGTCTGTTATATTACTATTTATAATTACTTAGTGGTCATCTGTTACTATTACTATTACTTGGTCATCTGTTAGTATTACTATTACTATTAATATATTATATACGATAATGGTATTAATGAAACTAAAAATGGTTTTAATTTTCATTATCGTTGGGAGGCTGTTCCACTGAATGCACAAGTACAAGTACGTCTAGATCACCTGATGGCCTGTTGACCACTCTCCATTCTGCACAGTCTCCTGTGGTGTACCTGCAGCTTGGAGAGCAGCCAACAGGTAACCAAGGTGAGAAGGCTGTTATTATTGATTATGGTAAACTGTATTTAAAAAGTGTCTGTAATGGGAAAGTAATATGCAGGTACAGTTATCTGTTACTTTGCCTTCTGATATACTATAGCACTAGCCGTATGTGTGTGTGTGTGTGTGTGTGTGTGTGTGTGTGTGTGTGTGTGTGTGTGTGTGTGTGTGTGTGTGTGTGTGTGTGTGTGTGCGTATTTTGGGCAGCCGAAACTACATATTCAAATCGCACCAAAATTGTCACAAAAATCGCAAAAAATTCGCTGATATGAATAAACTTGGTCCCATCACGATTGAAAAACTTTTACTATATTAAATGAGCAATCACATTTTGACCCAAAAAAGGCCACTTCTGGCGCCAGGCATAGGATCTCCGTAGAATTTTTTGCCCACAGATACAACTAAAGCATTTCGGACTTGCGTTCGGACAACTTGGGCTCCATTCCCGAAGCTGCAAATAACACGATCAATTG